>NC_053153.1:68334706-68656373 GCF_016808335.1 Panicum virgatum
CTTGCTGCTTACTATTGTCATTTTATTTCAGACTGCAAGAAGTTCAAGGATACTGTTGAAGAGATCGCTGATCAGCAAGGGAAGAATGAGGAAAAAGAAAGTGTGGAGGCCTCCTCAGCTGCCGAATTGGTAGAGAAGTTAACGGTGACAGAGGCCAAAAAGGAGGAAGCTGCGGATAAAGAGGAAGCTCCTGCAGCAGATGATAAGGATGTCAAAGAGTGAAGGTCCCTGCTTTCAACTCCTATGCGTTGTGGGCATTTGTATACTGAAACAAGTGTCAAACGAGTGTCGTTCCATTCATTTTGTTGTCAGGGTTCTTCCGTTCACAAATTTTTCATTTTTGGTTTCTTCGGGATGAATGTTTGTGTTAGGTGGAATCTGAGTTTCAGTCGTCTACTTGGCATTCGTGGTCGATACAGTTATTGGAGTCTCCTGTTTATCTTGGGATGGAGTGGCTAGGGTCAGCATGTTTGTATAATTATTTGGAGTTGCTTTTGGAATGGACGCGGTTTGAGTTGTCCGAAGTCTGTCTTTTCGCTTCATCTATCTTCTTCATTTGCTGTTCTTAATGATATGAGATGATTTAAATCATAAAATGATACGAGATGCTATACTCTGGTTATGCACTTATGAATTGTTTGCAGTCATCTTTAATTTATCATCGCCGGCTTGCGGCTTCCTTTTTTTTTTTTGTTGTCGCGCGTGCTGCTGGACGAATTTATTCAACAGACAGATGAACAGTATGAATGATTATGATTACTATGTACGATATTGCAGTACCCGTGGAGCAATCTCCACCTGCTTAACTGGATATCGATACGGTGGATTACATTGTCATGGTGGGTCGGGGCGTGATGTCCCGATGATCTGCACTAAACACCTAACGCCCCACGGGACGCGTATCGTCCGGATTTGCCGGAGCGTGCATTCCATGACTGACAGGCAGGGCATGATCCCGTGCTGATTTGCTATAAAAAAACCAAAGCTGAAATCTCCCAGGACAATGGCATGCGTGTCTTCCGCGATTTTTTTATTTTTTAATTTCGTATTTTACAAAAATATATTTTTGTTTTTGAAATTTACAGAAATATACCCGGCCGCCCCGCTGCCGGGCGGCAGGGGCTTTTATGCAAAAAATTTCTCCGAAAATTTGCGCCCGGACCCCTGGAGCACCGGTCGCCCGACAGCGGGGCGGCCGGCCCCCCAGGCCGCCCGGTTGCGGGGCGACCGTCTCCCCCTCCACTATATAAGGGTTTGGCTGCCACCCCACCCCTCGTTTGCGTCATTAAAAATCCAGAAAAAAGAAAAGAGAGGAGGGGTGAGGAAGAGAGGATAAGCGGCAAAGCCCTGCCGGATTTTCAAGCCGGCGACTGCAAGTAACCAAAATTTCCTACATTTTACAAATAGATTATGTTGTAATTATTTTTATTGACACAGTAGATTAGCAATCATTTTAATTATTGTCAGGAGTAATTAGTGGTACATTAAGGATTTTAATTAAGGATTTAGTGGTACTATAGTGGTTAAGGTAAAAATATAGTTTTCAAGTTTAGGTGTAGTTACTTGTTGTGATTAGTGTTGATACAGTACATTAGCAATCTAATTAATTAATATTAGTAGTGATTAGTATTAGATTAAGGATTTAGGTACGGTTATGTATGAATATGTATTTGAACCTGATGGTAGCATGTAACAATATAATTTTATTATGTATGTATGTGTAGTTGAACCAGATGGTAGCATGTAACAATATAATTTTATTATGTATTGATATATAGTGTTGTATGATGGTACTATTGTTATCGTCATAAATTAACAGGGTTAATTAATGGGCTGCAAGCGAGTTGGGCTTGAAGCAAGAATTAAAGAAGGCTTCAGAATCGGCTCCTGTGTGAGTATTTGGGCCGTGCAGGCCATGTATCTTTAGATTTAGTTCAGTTTGGATTAGAGATAGAGTCTGGTTTGGACGCGTTAGGTTTAGATTGTTTCCCAAGTCTCCGGACTATAAATATGTACCTTACGATATTCGTAAAAGAGAGAACATCATCACGTTTTGCAACAACACATTGGCGCAACGCCGCCCCTAATTCTAGGGTTTCATCCAAGTAAGCGCCATGCTGCCCTGATCGTCTTCTTGCGATCAGGGCAGCATTGTTCTTGTCTTTACCTTAGTATTACTCGTACTGAAGCATTTTTGATGGCGGGTAATGCTAGTTATCTTGATGTTCGTAGCATGAGTTTTAGTAGATCTATCATGCTCTTGTTGTTTACCATCTACGAATATCATGTTTTCTCTATGCGTTCATGCTTTGATCTTAAGCTAATTCTCGTTGCAAAGGATTAGCTGCGTAGAGATAACACCTTGCTTCTTTTCTATCTAGTAGATCCAATCTGTTATGGTTCGTTCTTATTTTATAAGGATTAGCTCAATATCCGCTAGGTTAGGCCTTGCAAACGGATTGGATGTTCTGGTGATGTAATAGATGCTTTGTTCTAGCCTTGATAGGGATTGTTCCGGGAATCGGCTCTTGCTAGTTCTTAGGCCTCTGTTTTTTGTTATGGTTTAGTTATCTGTTAGAGTAAAATGCACTGGGGGTCCTTTAACTAGTTGACCTGTTCTGTTTAGGTCCATAAACTCCAAAAGTACATTTCTAGGTCCCTAAACTTTTTAAGTCGTTCACCACAGGTCCATACGCATCCATGTGGGCAGCTAGCGCTGATGTGGCACGCTGACTAGGCGCTCTCTCTCTTTCTCTCTCTCCCTGTTCTCCCCCTGCACCGCGCCTCCGCCTGCGCGCACGCCGCCGCCGCGGCCACTGGGGAGAGGGATGGCGCGGAAGGAGGGCCGGCCCCGCGTGCGTGTTCGTGCCGCGGCCAGCCTTGCGCCGCCCCGCCGCGCACCGCCATCCACCGGCCTGGGGAGCTCCGAGCTCGGCGCCCGCCGCCGTGTGCCGGCCGCGCAGGCCGGCCCCGCCGCCGCCGTGGCGCAGGCAGATCTGCGGGTCGTGGCCATGGAGCAGCGCTAGGGTCGGCGGCGCGAGAGGGAGCTCCACCCGGACAGAGGAGGGAGGAGAGCCGCAGATCCGCGCGAAGCTGGCCGCCGGCGAGCTCGGGAAGGGAGGATGCGCCGCTGCGGGGAGTGGCGCCGCCGCGAGGAAGGATCTGGCCGCCGCCATGGGAGAGGGGATCGGGGGAGCAGAGGGCCGCCGGGCCCTGCTCGCCACCGCTGTCGGAGAAGAGGAACGCCCGCGCCACCGTCGGAGGCACGACGCCGGAGATGAGGCAGGGACGGCGGAGGCCGCTCGAAGTCGACGCGAGAGCTGCCCTCGCGTCCTTCGCCCGCGCGTTGCCGCCCTCCTCCGCCTCCCTTGCGCGCCTTCATCCGGCCGCCTGGAGAAGACCGAGGAGGAGCCGCCTCCTCTGTTCCGCGCGTACTCCACCGCCGCGGCCTCCACTGGCGGGAGGGTGGCGGCGCCGTCGCCGTCGCCAAGAGGCCGCGAGGCCGCCGCACCATCTCACTGTCGTCGCCGCTCCCACGAACCCCGCGGCGCCGGTGACCAGCACGGACAGGCCCCTATCACGCCGAGAATTCCGCGCGCTCTGCTTGCTCCGGCGCTGGCCGCCGCCGCTGCGCCCTGCCGGCGCGCGCGCAAGCGCCGGGGAGGAGGCTTGCGGCGGGGAGGCGAGCCGCCGCCGCCATGGGAGGACGGGCGCGCATCCGGCCACCCCGTCCGCGCCGGCGAAGGGAGCACAACGCGCTGGAGGACGGCGGAGCAGGGAGGGGCCGACGCGGGTAGGGGGAGAGAGAGAGGGGAGGGAGGGAGGAGAGAGAGTGGGGAGGGAGGGAGTGAGAGAGAGAAAGAGAGAGAAAGAGAGAGAGCGCCTAGTCAGCGTGCCACATCAGCGCTAGCTGCCCACATGGATGCGTATGGACCTGCGGTGAACGACTTAAAAAGTTTAGGGACCCAGAAATGCACTTTCGGAGTTTATGGACCTAAACAGAACATGTCAACTAGTTAAAGGACCCCAGTGCATTTTACTCTATCTGTTATACTCGCTAAGCCTAGTTACGTGTAGGATGTTCCGATCTAGCGGTGAAGCTATTACTATCGTGGGTTGGATTAGCTAGATTCAATTGAAGCAAGTTTTCATAGTTATTTGCTTTATCCACTGATATCCGAATATACAGATCAGATCTGACACCGGGACTTGATCGGTTCTTTGAAAGCCGATGCAAGAGTCGTTCCGGGGAGCCGACCACGGCTCGGACTAATATTTACATGTGTTTGTGCATGCAGGCAAATCGTTTAAAGCACGTTCGCACCTTCCTAATAAGGTATAGGTCAGGTGGCACGCCTTACATTCTCCGGAATCTTTGGCGTGTGCCGGATTGCGGGCCGTTGTCCAAGGAAGCAGTGCCTGCCAGCGCCCCGGCGACCTCCCGGCTCTTCGTGTTGCCTGTCGCTACTCGCCGGTGGGTTTTGACCAACAACAACTATTTAATTTAGATGTGTGTGATTGTATTGCATTGTTTTGATCTTACGTGGTAGGTATGGCCGGGGTTACTCCTGCGTTGCTAGACCCAATAATAGACTCGGGTCACCGGTCCATCCTTGCTGTGGTTCAGCACCAACAACTCAACGTGCTGCGTCCACGTCCACCTGCAGAGATTGTTCTTGTAGACCCACGATGGGTGCCCAGGTGATATGTCGTCTATTTTCTATTTTTATCCGTTATACATTTCGTTATATAATGTACTAACGTTTGTGCACTGTATGATACAGGCTGAGTGAGGCATGTCTTCTCATTGTGGCTCGTCTTGCTGAGAGTGCCTTGGTGAAGCTAGACAGGTCTCTACTTTCAGCTCTCGTTGACAGATGGAGACCTGAGACACACACGTTCCACCTCCCTTGTGGGGAGATGGCACCGACTCTGCAGGACGTTGCGATGCTGCTTGGTCTTTCTATCACTGGAGACACTGTCGGGCCCCGCGTGGTACTTTCTACGTGGCTGGAGGATCTTGAGCAACGTTTTGCAGGTGTTGCCACCACGATTGATCCTGAAAATTTCAATGAGCACCCACAGTCGAAAGGCCCTTCCAAGTCATGGCTCCTACAGTTTCAGGTACAACTTCCTACAAAATGATGTGTTGATGCATTTTATGGCTTTGAAATACCTCATGTGTTTCTTATTCTCAATGTTCGTACTTCATTGCAGCCAGATCTGTTGGCAGCCGATGCCGATGAGTACAGCGTGACTAGATCACTCGAGGCATACCTGCTGTGGTTGTTTGGGTACATCATGTTCAATAACTCACACAGCCACTGTGTGGATAGGGTGCTTGTGCCCTACGCACAGGAGATCGCCGATGCAGATGAGGATGTCATACCCTTATATAGTTGGGGTTCAGCGGTTCTTGCATGCACATATCGTGGACTCTGCAAGGCATCACGACAGAATGATAGGAATGCTATCCTAATGGGGTGCCCAATTCTGCTACAGCTTTGGTCTTACGAGAGGATTGCTATCGGTCGTCCCATGATTGACCAGTCTCCATACAAACCGGATATGTACGGTGACAAGGAGGACGACAGGCCCACCATGGGGACTCTCTGGTACTCTCGACAGGTATGTACCCGATAAAAAATTGTATTCTATGCATACTATGGTCACACATTGTTCCTTCAATACCTTCCTTATGGACACATAATTTTTATTTTTGCAGAAAATATGGGCACATATACAGACCCGACAGTCTTATCCTGAGTTTGTTGCGGAATTTGATCGATTGACCCCAGAAGATATTGTGTGGGAGCCATACAGTCCTTCGGCTATAGCCACACGTGCACCGCTTGGGATATCTTCGGTGTGCACATAAGACCAGGGCCTATGGATGACTACTGCAGCTTTGGTGTACGACATTGCAATTGAGGCCCACTGCCCGGATAAACTCAGGATCACAACAGTTCACCGGAGCGGGGCCTTCTTCGTATCACCCTATGCCGCCACCAGGAGAATATGAAGGAGCTTCTTCCTATCCACCACCACCACCACCTCCAACACAGGGTACGTACAATAATTTGTACAGAATTGCATTCACTTATTGAACGTTGCTTAAAAAAATTTTTGGTGATATGTAAGGTGGTCTCAAGACAACGACGGGGCCAATTTCGACGACTTTACACGGTTGTTTGCTACGCCTGCCCAGGACGATGATCCCAGCTTGCATACACCTGTGGCTCTGTTACGCCGTCCTGCCAGAGATGTGAGGCCACCGGACCGTCATAGCTACTCTATAGATCACGTACACGCACAATGTAAGAGTGGTCGGCATGGCAGGGGTGGTTAGTTGTTGCCACTTGTTTCTCTATTGTCATTATGGACCTGTCGTCTTGGTTTTCATATTCCGTACTAAAACTTCGTCTATGCTACCTTGCAATGCAAGCACACTTTTGCAGTACTAATGAACTGTTAGACCATGATATGGTGTATAAATAGTGTTACGACGAACCGAGTATTTTTTCCTGGAATTTTTTAACCAAATGAGGGGAGCAGCCCAAATGAGGGGGGCAGCCCTTTTAGAAGGGAATGGGAGGTGGTCGCCCCGCAGCCGGGCGGCCAGATCCAGCCGCCCCGCTGCCGGGCAACTGGTCCTCCAGGGGCCCGAGTGCAAATTTTCCACGAAACTTTTTGCAAAAAGCCCCTGCCACTCGGCAGCGGGGCGGCCAGGTGCCGGCCGCCCGGCAGCGGGGCGGCCGGGGTATATTCCTGTAAATTTCGAAAACAAAAATATATTTTTTGTAAAAAACGAAATTGAAAAATATAAAAATAAAAAACATAGTATCTTCCGTGTTGCCGGGACGCAAATACATGATGTTTCATCTGTGCTTGCGGCCGTGGTACTGGTAAACCGCCATGAAAGCCCCCCCTCTTGTTCGGGGACAAGAGAGATTGGTTGTTTGGTGTACGCCAGATGTGCGATCCCCTCCGTGGCTCTCCGTGAGATTGGTGCCGCACTGGTGACAGCGGTGGACGGGCCGAGATTGAGCCTATATAGTCATCGTACTCTAAATTCATCCTTTAAAAATAATATTATATTCTAGTCATCAAAATTCTCTTCTCTATCTCCAGTATCTCTGCACCCATTTATCCTCTATATCTTACTCTATATCAACTACCATGCGGTGGGGCCTACTCTCTCTCTCTGTTTCCCCACACAGACTTCTCCCCTGCTCCCTCCCGGCGCCGCCCCTCGCTGCGGCCTCCCTCCCGGCGCGGCTCTCCTCCCTCCCCGAGCCGGACGCCGCGCAACCCTCCTCCCTCCCCGCGACGGCCATGGCGCGCGGCCCTCGAGATCCAGCCATGGCGCGCCACTGCGCCCCTCCTCCCTAGCGCCCTCCGCTGCTCCCTCGGCCGCCGTCCACCTCCTCCGCCGCCACGCCGCCCTCCTCTGCGCTCTCCTCCCTCCTCGGCGCGTTCCCCGCCATGGCGGCGGCGGAGCGACGCGCGCGGGCCACGGAGCGGCGCGCGCACGCAGCGTTGGGGCGTGCAGGCGACGGGGTGGGACGCGTGGCTTGCTCGCGGGCAACGGGGTGGCGCGCGCGGAGGCGTGGTGGGGCGGCGGCTTGCTCGTGGCGGCGAGGCAGGCACGACTGGCCGCGCGTGGCGGCTGCCCGCGCGCCGTGGCGAGGTCGGCACGGCAGCAAGGCAGGCGCGTCGGCCAGCGCAGGGCGGCAACGGCTCCTCGCGGCGCCGGCGTGCAGCTCCCCACGCCGGTGGGGTCCTCCTCCGTCCTCCCTCCTCCTCCACGCCGGGCAGAGGCCCCTCCTCCGCCGGTGCGCTGCCCCTCCCTCGTCGCGCTCCTCCCAGGCTTCATCTCCTCGTGGCGGCGGCGGCTCCTCGGCCCTCCCCTGCTCCGCCGGCGTCGATTTGATTCGGCGCGGGCTCCCACCCCGGTCGCTCCCTGCCTGCTGGCCCGCACGAGGAGCGGCGGCGACACGGATGCGGACATGCGACGGCACGGCCGCGGAGCAGCGGGCAGCGGCGGGCCTCGCTGCAGCTCCATCGGGTGGCCTCGACGGCGCCGCAGCGGTGGCAGAGGCTAGGCAGTTGCGCAGCGCGCGAGCAGAGACGAGGTGGGGCCGACGCAAGCAGTAGCGGATGTGCCGTACTACCCTGGGAATGGCTGACGACGGCTCGTCCTGAACGGTAGCGGACGGACATGCAGTACCCGCTGCGGGGTTATTTCTGTTAAAATCGAACTGGAAGATAGCGTAGCGTATCGTTTGGAGTGTCCGGTGCGCACAGACTGAGCATGGCACGGGCCAATGGCGATGCCGATGCTTCCTTGCCTCCTGCTGCAGCTGCTGTTTCAGCAACGGAATTTGGTGATTCCCGTACGTGGGGTACGGACGGGGCTCGATCTGAAGAAAATTTTGGCGATTCACGTACTGACGGGCACTCTCTGAAATCGGAACAAAATCTTTGCGCTGCAGGGATTTCAGGGGATCGCGCACTGCTTTGCGTGCCTGATGCTCTGGCCCCATTAGTCATTAGTGAATAGTGACAGTTTGACCACTAATTATAGTGTCAAACAGAGTCGGTTTACAAAACCAACTTCAGAACCCCGCGCTAGTGACCCTAAAGAATCTATTGAGGCCTTTGACCGCGCAAATAGAAGATGGTTACTGTAGTATCACTGTAGAAAATTATTGATTAATTACCGTCATTAGATTCATCGCGAAAAGTTACACCCATTCCTAAAATTTTTTTGCAAATAGACTTTATTTAGTCTTTCATGCGGAGACTAGAAGAGGCGCGCGCCTAACCAAACAAGGCCAGTTTCCGTTGCGCTGCTGCTGCGTGGTACAGTGGTACTCTACTCTCCCGGTCAGCAAGTGTGGCTGCCCAGGCAGTTATGGGAAGCGCCAAACCCGTGAATACTATAAGGTTTTGTTTAGATTTCAAAACGTAAAATGTAATTTTTTTTAAATTATTTGCATGGTGTACTAAATGTAGTAAAAAAATAAATCGCATTATACTAATGGACTGTAAATCACGAGACGAATCTAATGAACCTAATTAGGACGTGATTAGACACTAAATTACTACAGTAAACAAGCTCTAATGATGGATTAATTATGCTCATTAGATTCATCTCGTAATTTACAGACGAGACATGTGATTAGTCTTCAAATATTGAAGATTCCCTTCCAAAAACACAAAAATGCAAAATACAAAGTGAACTAAACACACCCTTACTAACGGCAACGGTAGCGCAGCGGGAAAATTCTGTCTGGCATCTTGTCAGTCCAGATCCAAGGCTACCGTATTCGGTATTTCCTCAGAGCATGTATAATGATGAGCTGAGAGCGGGCGAAATGCCGACGTGGGAGAGAGAAGGCATGAGAGAGAAGGCAGCGTGCGATGAGTGAAACGGCGACATTCAGCTGGCGTATGTACTATTTGGGCCAACCAACGACGCTCTCTCCCTTAGAGAAAGTACTCCCTCCGTTCGGAAATGATCTACATATTTTGACTAGAGAAAGTCATTCGAAGTAAAGTTTGACTTTTATTAATCACTCAGAATATAATGTCAATTACGAATAACTCAATGTCATCTCAAAACCTCTTTGAATACATATGTATTGACATAAATTTTATAAACTAATTATACATATAATTTAACTAATTATTAGTCAAAGTTTATAAAGTTTGACTTTTCCTAGTCAAAATACGTAGATCATTTCCGAACGGAGGGAGTATAATAACCAGCTGAGTGCGGACTGGTTGCCAATGTGGCAAAGAGAGAAAGATGAAGCGAGCCCCTAGCACATCGACTGCTCGGAGCCGACGAAATGGCTAGTTTGTCACTGCAATGCATTAATGACCATTGGGGTCCGCCACTGTCCGGAGTGCTCTCAGACGGCAGCGAGCGAATACTACTATCTTTGCTCTTATTGGCTGCTGTCGCTTACACCAAATAAATAAAACCACACCCTGCTGAAAAAGACTGCAGCACCGAGCTGAGCTGGATCTTGTTTTCGCCGGCTGCTGGCGAGCTTACTAGCCATGCTCTCAGTGGAGCTGAACCCATCGTTCTACCGTTCTGCACATCCATGCCTACCTGTCATTCCTGGCCTGGTATCAGGCCGCCATGGATCGAGTTTCCTGAATAAGCATGCTGTTTTCTTCTTCAGTCTTCCGCTCCAGAGAATCATTAGCCGGAGGTGCTGAAATCTTTGCAAAAGGAAAACCGCCAAGTTTGCGGGAGGAGAGCGCGTCAATAAGCTGCTGATGAAAAGTGAGTGGCACTCGAGGGAAGGGAAAGCAGCAGCCGCGCGCGCCGCGCCGATCAACTAATCGTAGCCGACCTATTACCCGATCGGCAGCGATGTCGGTCAGAATCAGCGAAGAACGCGTACGAAACGGGCACACGAAACTCATTGGCTGCTCGATTGGACACAAATTTGGATCGAATTGAATCGGCGAGGGGGACAACAGTACATGGTACCAGCACGGGTACAACGGCCAACGGCGGCCAGCCGAATCTTACTACCGCGAACCCGCATTTATGTCGACAACGGTGACTGCGACAGCCAGGACGGCCGCGGCCACAGCGGAGCCCGCCGCCGCCGCTGCCGACGAGCACGGCGTCATGATCGCGGCCGCCGGCGGCGGAGCTTGGGGCGGCGGGCCGACCAGTACCAGCGTTGCCATTTCCCGCGCTGCCGTGTGTTGCTGACGATGGCGCTGTTCTTGGCGTCTCGGAACTGGGAGGTGGGGCCCTAGTGTCGGCCGCACAGGTGGGCCCGGTGCCCCTCTCCGGCTCCTCCCAATCCCAGCTCGCGCGAGGCCAGTTTGAGGCGGCCAATTCGGCGACCCGCCCCTTGGCGCGCGCCATGACCTCGGGCTCGCTCTCGGGCTCCGCGTCGTCCAGCGCCTCGGAATCCGAATCCGAGAGGGACCAATCGAGGACCGCGCGAGGCGACGGGGATGGAAACGGCTCCGGCTCGGTGGCGCCGTCCTGAGCATCCGCGGAGAGGAACGGGTGGCGCAGCAGCTGCTCGCAGGTCCACCGCTGGCCGGCGTCGCGGCGGAGGCACTTGTCGAGGAAGTCCCGGCAGGCCTCGGACAGGCACGCGGGGATCGCGGGGCGCTTCCCGCCGAACCCGACGAGGAGCAGCAGCTCGCCGACCTCGCAGGCGCCGCCGAGCTCCGACCACGGGCTCGCCCCCGTGAGAAGCTCCAGCGCCGTGCAGCCCAGGGACCAGACGTCGGACGCCGGCGTCGCCGCGCCGCCGCGCGCCACCTCGGGCGCCATCCACGCGGGCGTCCCGCGCGGGCCGCGCGGCGCCGCCTCGGACACCAGCCTCGCCGCGCCGAAATCGGCGAGCTTCGCGCCGCCGCCGGCCTCGCCGCGGCCGAGGAGCACGTTCCGGCCCTTGACGTCCCCGTGCACCACGCCGGCCTCGCCGTGCAGGTACCGCAGCGCGGCGGCCACCCTCCTGAGCACGCCCCGCGCGCCGCGCTCGCCGAGCCCGCCCCGCCTGGCGGCGGCCTCCGCGGCGGTGCCGCCGGGCACCAGCTCCATGCGCAGGTCCCTCGTGGCCCCCGCCCCGCCGTCCCCGAGGTACGCCACGACGTACGGCGAGGCCAGCCGCCTCAGGATCCTTATCTCGCCCTCCAGGCACGCCAGCGCCGCCGCCGCGGCCGGCGCGGTCGCCGCGTCCACCGACTTCACCGCGAAGGCGCGCCCCGTGGCCCTGTCGACGGCCAGGTGCACCGCGCCGAACGCGCCCCTGCCGATGCATTTCCCGCGCAGCCACTCCGTGTCCATGGCGCGCGCGCGCGCGCGTGTTGGACTCGAGACTAGCAGAGCAGAGCCGACCGAGTGTGAGGAGAACAGGGGAGGAAGGAGAGGTGTGGAGGAGTCAGTTGGCAACGGAAAGGACGAGGAGCAGGTGGTGTGAGGAGTGCAGGAACGGGGGGAGTGTGCCGGGGGCGCTTATATACTGTGGGGTTCCGGCGCTGGAATTTGTGTGGGCTAGGATTTCGGCCTCGGAAAATTATCCTCCCTCATTTTTCTTTCTCGCTGGCCAGGCCTCCCCGTCCTGGGATTTCAACTGGATTCGCATGTTGGGCGGACGGGATATTAAACTCGGCACCCCGAATTTATGGGATATCATGGGGGGAATAAATCGCCGGGTCACGGTTTTGTGAGAGAGGGAGAGGGAGGGAGGGGGGAGCCGTGCAAGTTGCGGGTGTTATCTTCGGGGTGCCGCTGCGTTGAGGCCACATGGGCAGAGATTTGGGTGACTTTGATGGGGTTCCCCCCTGGTTGATACTTGATGATAGTATATGGATGGATGGCATTTACCTGCAGCAAGGCTTGGTCTCTTTTCATCACCTGTGTGTGTGTGAGTGTGACTATGGCATGTAAAGTAGTTCGGTTCACCGCAGTCCTCTTTCCTGTGACGGTCACCAACCGTTTGCCTACCAATAGCACAAAAGTATACTACTAAATCGAGGTGATTCTGTACTACGTTTTTCATTCCTCCTCTGACTACAGTTTCAGCTCTACTGCTCTAGTGTGTTGCTGCCGAGAGACGAGCAGATAGATGTCAACGACAACCCAAAAGATGCTGAAAGCAGAAATCTTCTGAAAATCACGGGACGTCCTAGAGCACACTCCGGCGCCGCGCCCCCCTCCGCACGCATCAAAATACACATCCTGGATTCGGGTGTCCACACAGCCACAGGAGTAGGAGCCGCGCGCCCGCGCTAGCATCCAAAAGGCCAGTGGGAGGGAGCTTTTGCCCCCACGGAAACATTTTCCGTTCCGTGACGCCTCCACATCGTCGTTAT
This sequence comes from Panicum virgatum, assembly GCF_016808335.1. NCBI lineage: Eukaryota > Viridiplantae > Streptophyta > Magnoliopsida > Poales > Poaceae > Panicum > Panicum virgatum. Next base: position 68,347,574 of record NC_053153.1, read on the forward strand.
CAACAGGATAAAACACATTTGTTGCCTCCGAGCGCGGCGAGCCACACCGCCAAAGCGCGCGCGCGCCCAATTGGCTCCTCATCTCGTCGTCTGGGCCTCGCGTAGACCTGGGCAAACGTCGGGTCGGGTTCGGGTCGGGTCAAGGCCGGGTCACGGGTCGTATAAGACGGCCCGCGCCCGACCCGTACCTATCACCGGGTCGGGTCGGGTTGGCCCGTGCACCCTGCGCGGACGTGTCGGGTCGGGTTTTTTTCGGGTTGGGTCGGGTTTTTTGGCCTTTGGGTCGGGTTTTTCGGGTTGGGTCGGGTTTTGGGTCAAAAATCACGGCCCGTGCCCGGCCCGTTGATTGTTGCGGGTCAAAAAATACGGCCTGCGCCCACCCGCCACATAGCTCGGGTCGGGTCGGGTCGGGTTTTTTTTCGGGCGGGTTGGGTCGGGTTGTTCGGGTCGGGTGACCCATGCCCAGGTCTAGCCTCACGCACCTCCCGTCGTGCCGCCACCGATGTGGCAGCTCGCCCGGGGGCCCGCGAGCGCGAGGCCGCGGTGACATGGCGTGCGGGGGGCGCTCGTGGCGCAGGTGCTTCCGCACGCGAGCGAGAGTCGGGCGAAAAAGTCCTCGTTTGGTTGCCGTTCTCTTCTAGCCTTCGCACGAAGTACTAAATGAAATCTATTTGCAATTTTTTTTTCAAAAATAAGTATAATTTTTCATGGTGAATCTAATAACGATAATTAATCGATAATTAGCTACAGTAGTGCTACAGTAACTATTCTCAAATCACACGGTCAAAGATTTTATTTGAATTTTCAAGGTTCCTAGCGCGAGGTTTTAAAGTTAGTTTTATAAACTAATTTTGTTTGACATTAAAATTACCGATTAAAGTGTTACTATATTTTCTAGAATGACATAAACTAAACAACGCCAAGGAGCCCGGCGAAAGCGGGGTGCTCTGCGCCAAGGCCTCGGACTTGTGGTGGCTCGCGGGCAGCGGGAGGGACCGCGCGTGGCATTTATCGCGTTTTTTTTTTTGAGGTAGTGGCATTTATCGCGTTCGGCGGCGCGTCCTCTTCTGTTCGCCCACTGCCCACTGCCCACTGGCGCGGCCGCGGGCGGGCGGGGACGTGCGCGCCGGCGAGCCACACGATCGCAGACGCCGCGGCGCCCTCGTCGACGTAGGCGCCGATTGCCCTGGGAATGGGTGGCGCTCGCGGGGAAAACGTGTGACCCGCGTCGCAACCTTTCGTCTTTTCCCCCACCACTTTGAATGTTTGGACGTGCGGTGCGACGCCCGCCGGTCCGCGCCCCCGGGGTTGTTCAGTCCGACGGCGCTGGTGGCACGTCCGGTTCGTGGTTCGTTAAACGGACAACGTGTGCAGGACAGTAGGTGGAGAGTTCTGCTCCTTTTCTTTTTGAAAGTTGGTAGAGAGCATATTATCTGGGCATCTGCAGCTTCTCTAATCATGCGTTGTAAAAAGCGCAGACTCAGTCGTTACTGGGTTGACCTTCTTTCTTCTACTGATTGTACTTTGTCCTCTCAAAAAAAAAATGTATCATGCATCTAAAACGTCCATTTGCTATCATTTTGTGGAGACATTAGGGGCGGATCTAGCATCGGATCAGTCGGGGCTCGAGCCCCTCCTACATGCGCTAGAAGCATGAGTCCCTCCTAAATCCCTTCTATAAATTTGTAACCATTGAAGTTTGAGAGTAATAATTATAGATAGAAGATGATGTAAACAGTCTTTTCTAGTATCTTTTGACTTTTCTAGATCCAGCCACTAGGAGACCTAACCGTCTGTTTGGTTGAGTGGATGGCTCCAACCAGGTCGGAGCGAACCTTCTTTTCAAGCATTTGGATGGAGAACGGAGTAGGTTGGAGTCGCTCTGAGATGGAATATTCGCAACATATGCGGGTTGGCCCCGTCCGCCAAAATCTGGCGGACGAGTTCGACCCGCGCGGGTTCCGTCCGAGCAGAGACGGGCGCCGTCTTCTTCCTCGTGTGAGATGCGGAGGAGCTCGGGTTCCCTTTTCTCGGACCTTCCACCTATGACCCTGATGATCTTTGCAGGCGCGGAGGAGCTCGGGGTCTGTCGCACAGCAGCACCCAGCAGCGACGGCGGCGGTGACCGCGACGCAGGTGGAGGCGTCGCTGAACCGCAAGAACGTGGAGGTGGTCCAGGGGGACCGGTCCGCGACGCTGCTCCCGGGCGACGCCGTCGACGCGCTGGGAGACGTGGGCTCCGAGGCCGACGACGCCTGGGTGCCCGACCAGGAGACGGGCGTCTTCGTCCCCGCCGAGGAGGCCGCCGGCACCAGCAACGGCAGCTGCAGCGACGGCCCGCACGAGCAGCCTGCTGGGCCGTCGGTGCTGGGAGACCAGGCGACGGCGGACGGCGGACGGACCGAGGCGGGCGGACGCCATGGCGGGCAGAGGAGGCCGGGGCCGGCGAGCGCCGCAGGGCAAGGCGGAGGAGGCCGCGGCCGGCGGACGGATCTGGTGAAGGCGGAGTAGACCGGGGTGGAGGCTTCGGCGGGGGCCGCGTAGCCCGGCCGGCGGCGGGGGGCCGGGCGCAGGCCGTCGGGGGCCGCGCAGCGTGGCCGGTGGCGGAAGACCGGCGGCGGGGGGGAAGATCGGCGGCGGGGGGCTGGGCGCACGGGCTGAGGAAGAAGATAAGGGAGAGAGAAAAAATAAAAAGAAAAAGAAAAAAGTCAGAGGTTAACGGGTGGAGTCCATTGGTGGCAAGTGAGACCCTCATTAACGGTGTTATCATGCCATCCAACCCGTATTCCCAATTCCTTCAACCAAACATGAAATGAGTTCACTCCGTCCCCAAAATCAGAAGTCCAACCAAACAATAGATGGGTCGGCTCCGTCCCCAAAATTCGGATTGGATCCAACCCAACCCATTGATCCCGCAATCAAACACACGGTAAGAAAGCAGCTACTGAACCACCCCTCAATTTGAACAACAATGTGCAGTCAGCGACAATGATTGGAAGAAGGAACATTCTCTGTGTGGCAATCAGAGGGGGGCACAATTCTGCCGATCCATTCTGTAACGTGGGACGGCTGCATTGGTCCTCGCGATCATACATGAGTACCTTCTTGTGCCAATCCGCATAGCGTTGGTGTGCACACACTGGCACGATGCATGCCGGGGTACATGCCGGACATGAGGCCGGGGCTCATGTACATCGCCTTATACGCGGATCTCGAAGGCTCGGGCTCTGCTAGATAACGGTCGAGTTATTACGGGCATATCCACCCCGAATAGTATCCAAACACCGGGGCTAAGGGTGCCGAGAGAACCATTTGCTCCTGATCTAGACTTTTCTTCTCTTTTTCCCTTCAGCCACTTGCTGCAGGGGCTCTGTTGAAGCGTGCGATCAACCTCCCCATGCTCATCGTGTAGGATAAGACCCGCCATGATTCTCGTTGAATGGTGTGGCCGTCCAGCAAAAGCAGCACTGGATCGCCCGAGATTCAATCCCCATCCATGCCACTTGCAACATGGCCCCTGCATGACAGCATGAGGGAGGGAGAATTATGGCTGTAACAATTTTCGCCTCTTTATTAAATAAACAAATTCATTTAGTCTCTCAGCTTTGTTATCCTTGCACGCTATCGCGCGACCTACGCTCAAGCTTGTCAGGCTAGATACCGTCCTAATTCGGGGGTGGTGCTTCCTTCGTGATAACGTGGCCTTGTTTAGCTGTTTACGTGTAAAAATTTTGTAAAGGAATCTTGCTAATTTGAAGTACTAAATGAAGTCTACATACAAATTTTTTTGCACAGATGGGTTATAAATCGCGAGACGAATCTAATGATGCTAATTAATCTATGATTAATCCATAATTAGTGGATAATTACTATAGTATTACTATTACAAATCATAGATTAAGTATGCTCATTAGATTCGTCTCGCGATTTACAGCACATCCATGCAAAAATTTTTATAAATAGACTTTATTTACTACTCCATACATATGTCAAAACATTCGATTTGATATTTTTTTGCGTTTACAGGATTTACAAGTAAAAATCTAAATAGGGCCGTAATCTACTCCCTCCCCCGTCTTGCTAGGAACTGGGAAAGGTGCGGGGCCCATGAGCCGCAAACACTCCCCTGGTCAAGATCCTTTTCGGCATCGCTTTCTGGACGAGCTGCCTCCGTCCCAGGACAAGAAGCCGGAGCCGCGAAAAGGCGCTCCATTAATTACTACTCCTGGCTAACCCAGGGCAGCCAGGCACAGCTGGTTTGATTAAAGAAGCAGCCCTGGTGGTTTCCCCCGGTGTCCGGGCAAGTGAAGCGCATGGCGCGCGCCCACGACGCCGGGCCAGGTTCTCGGCACGACCCCGGCCGAGCCAGGATACGGTGAACTGGACGCCGCGGTGTCCAGGGCAGGCGGACCGCATGACGGCCGGTGCCAGCCAGTAGTCCTCTCCACGACGGAGGGAGAATTTCACGGTCCGGTCAGATTCCCTTCCCGGGAGTCGGCACGCACGCGGGGACACCACCCCTGCGCGGCGCCCCGCACGCACGCGGGACGCGCCGCGCCGACCGCTCCGGACATGCCTGCCGGCGCGGTGCGGGTGGACGAGGCCGGGCGGCGTCAGGGAGTTCCGCCGCTGGCCGAGTGGCTGGAGGCGTTGTCGCGGCGGGGTGTCGTGGGATGGCGCGACACCGGCGGGCAGGGCAACGTGGGGGTGGGGGGGACGAGGCAGCCCGACACACCGGGCCCCGGGTGCCGGCCGCGCGGCCGGAGCCGCGAGAGGAACCACCGGGGGCGGTGTCGCGAGACCACGCGGTCACGCCATGCGTTCCCACTGTGGTGGTGCCGTTGCGTTGCCCACGACGCCCGTCTCTATGGGCTGTGCCCCCGCGCCCGGGCCTCTTGTCTCGCGCCGCCCAGTCGCCGGCGCGCCAGTTTTGGCGCCGGCGCGCCGGTGCTGGCTGACTGGCGCCGTGGGACGGCATGTGCCGCCGCAAACGAAACGCAACGCCACCGCGCGCCGTGGCGAATCGACCGGGGCGACACCCGGACCACACACAACAAGCTTCCCCTTTGGGTGGATCCAGGGGCGTAGACAGGGGGCGGGCAAGGGCCTGGCCCGCCTATGGCTCCCAAATTTACATTGAAAATTTAAATTTTGATTAAATTTTTATATAAATTAGTATGATTGGCCTCATAATAATAAAAAAATAAATTCATGGCTCCGCCCCTGGGTGGATCGGAGCACCGGATTTTTTTAGTGGCTCCAGCACGGCTGGCTAGTGGCTACACATCCTGGCGTATAAAGGCGGATGCTGCCGTCACGTGCGCGGCTCGGGTTAAGCTGAAAGCAAGATCCCTCTCGTGCCGTGTTTGGGCGGCCTCGGCGGTCGGCGTTGCTGTGCTCCACCCATGTCCTGATCACGACGCGCAAATGTCACCATCAGCTTCGCCTAGCGCTGCACAGAAAATGCATTAGCTTGTCGAGTGCTTTACCGAGTGCGACCCTTGGAGGAGGGAGGGAGGGTACGGTGGCTGTGAGGCTGTGACTACTGACTAGTTGGTTCGTTGCTTTGCTTCCACTCGGCAGTAAGGTCACATGGCCCGCACAGTTTTACCAAAGGCGCCGTGACCACAGGTCCACGGCGCATCAGAAAATGGTATGCCGACCCGACCTCTATACAGGTTTTTTTCCTTCACTTGACGGCTGACTGGCCTCGACTCCAACACGGTCCTGGTTTCGTCCGCAAACGTTGAATGAGAACACGGTCCTGAATTGCTCCACGTAGGAAAACTGATCCTGAGCATGGGGGAACACAAATGCGTGCTCAGGGCGAGGTGTGCCGGAGCATGTAGGCCCGGAAACACCTTGGCAGGATCTAGGCAAGCACGGCCAGAGCGCCAGACAGCTCTCGCCGCCTCGCGCGCCGGCAGCCCGTCCCGGTCTCGAGAGAGCGCGCGGCATCCGTCGGCGCAAGTTGGGGCGACGCAGCCGGACTCGCGGTCCGCGATCCGCGAACCCTGTGACGGCCGACCTTTTTCCAGGGAGGGAGCTGCGCATACGCTGGCCGCCAAAAGGGCCGGGGCGTGGCCTGGGGTGGGCTACTTGGCGAACCAATCGAACGGGGGGCCGGTGCAAAGTGCAGGGCGGGCGAGATGCACGCACCCGGCCGGGGGCAGCCGCAAAGCCGCCTGGTCCAGCGCTGCCGGCCGGCCGGCCTGCTGCGCCTAGCCTTCACGCATCATCAGCCCGCAACCGCCGAGTTCTTTAATCGCCGGCCGTGGCGTCCGATTCGTCGCCGCCGCCGTCGCTTTGCCCGGTGATGAACCCCAGGTCACGTCACCACAATTTTTGTGGAGCGATTAGGCTAGGCCAGTGGCAGCGGGGCCCCTGCAACATGCGATTGGAGTACTCCAATTTCTTTCCTTTTTCTATTTCGTCCATGTGTGCTGCTCCAGCTCGAAATGGATTAGTGATTGGTCACTCAGTGTCAGTGGTGGTGGTGGTGGTACTGGCCCGTATGGCATCCGACGACGTACTAGGCCATGCCTGAGCCTGACTGAATGAATCCCGTCGTTGGGTTTAAAAGCCGGAGGTCGGCGGCGCCTTTTCCTGACGGCAACTGTCACGGTCACGGTCACGCTTAAAAGATATTTTTCTGTGCCATGAGATGTGCAGATAGAGATGCAGATATCGCATCAGCCATGCATGTTGTGATGTTGCGCGCATCAACTTGACAGTTTTTAAGTAATTCTCAGATCGATTGCAGAGTTCGCGCATCTATGTGCAAGTTCTAGCTAGCCGACTGTAATGAAGGGGTCGAGAAAGACTTAACTGCTCCAAGTTGACAAACCGCAGAGTCCACAATGGGAAGATTGGAAGGGAAAGGGTGACGCACTGACGCGGTCGCTGCTCTTTCCTCAACGTAACGGAAAAACGAACATAAGCTGAATGCTCGGACGCATCTGGACTCATGGGGCATCTGGTGCACCGGCCAACCAATGAGAAGCTGGTTTTCAGTTACGATGACCGGCGCTTCTCGATCGCCGTCTACTGCATATTCAGTGAACTAGCCAGGTTCAAACATCACATGCGCAAAGATTGGTTCCAAGGTCAACCTTGGGGATCGGATACGGAGTCCGGAAAAAAAGAGTTGTTGCAGCAGACGACTTCACTATTCGCTTTTAAGTTCCATCCAGGTAAAGAAGTAGTGCTCCGTATGAAGAAAGGTCTTATAGGAAAGAGTTACAAGGGAATAGGGTCTGACAAATTATTAGTAGCACCTTCAGTCATACATCGCTGAAGATGGACTCTTAGCACTTGATTGAGTTCAAGTTGAACCGCTCATGTTGAACTAGTGTACCGTAGTTAAGTACCAACCCGTTCTAAAATATACTCATCATGTTTCAAATTAGAGTTCACTCTAGTATAGTAAGTCAAAAATTTTAATCTTTGAGCGGCTTTGTAGGAAATTTAATAGCATCTCCAATACCAAATAAATGTACTATCTGGATATATTTCATGGTGAAATCAATAAAAACTAATTTATATTGTAGATATGAAGATTTTTTTTCTATAAACCTGGTCAAAAATAGAGAAGTTTGATTTAGCATAAATTAAGTTAGAGTGCGCTAAAATTTGGAATGGAGAATGGATGTCATTTTAGTCCGGTCCTAACTCAAACTTCTTCAACTTTCACTAAATTTGTCAAAAAAATGTTAACTCCTCTAATATTACCAAATAAACTAATGCACTAACAGGACATATTTCACGTTAGATATAACAAAACTAATTTCATATTATAGTTTTGGCGCATATTTCTAGAAATTTGGTCAAACTTAAAGCAGTTTTACTGATTGACAAAATAATCAAAATGACTTGCAATTAGGATACATGGAGTACAGAAGTATGGAACCAAGCCTGATTAGGATACCAGCTTAAATAACACACAACTACACAAAAGTGAAACCTTACTCGAGAAGTTTGTCGTGTTGTGCAGTTGTGGAAACAAAAAACATATTGAAAAGAACACATCCAGCCATCCAGGATCCAGCGCAGGCCGCACTCGAAGCAAGCAAGCTTACAAGGATGGGTTTCCGCATGCAATCAGTTTTAATACTTGATGACAAAAACATTAGGGTCGATTTAGGCATTGCTTTCGCCTAAAAACAGGTCACTAATTTGACTCTGTCTCGAACTCTCTCGTCCAGCTACAGTTGAGAGAGGCGAAAGGGAGGCGATTCGTGCTCCCGCCGGCGGGGTCGCCGTTCCCCTCTGCCTCCAGCGGCCGTTGGGCCCTCGGATGTGAGTGGGAACGGAGGCGCTCGTTCCGGCGGTGTAGATTAGGTACTAGTTTGTCTAGGGTTTGGTTTCCGGCGGCGGCGGCGGCATCAAGGAATAAGGTCCTCCTGTGCTCTTCCCCGTCTTGGTGGTGCTCCGCTCCGGTGCCACCAACGTGCGCGTGGAGGAGGGGCGCCCTGCGTGGATCCCCTGTTCAGGAGTCCGTTGCCGGCGACTCGTCGCGAGGTGAGTTCGCTGGCCTTTTGTTCCAAGGATGGAGAGGCAGCTTTGGGTGGTGCGGAGGGCAGGAGAGTGGAGTTCCCGGCTCGGTTGTTCCGCGGCGGCGTTTGTGGACGGCGAGTCGGCTTCCAAGGTCACAGGGGCTTGGGGTGCGTCCCTGGCCAATGGATCTTCAGCGTTTGCTACGTCTCGTCCAAGTTTGCGGGAGTCTACTGCGGTTCTTCTAAAGCCTGCTGGCGTTGGAGCTCTGGGCGACCTTTGGCTCGCGGTGAGCGGCTTCCGGCGATGGTCGGCGGCATCGGCTGTTGGGGGATTCGGCCTACACGGGTTCCAAGGACCGGTTTGCTTTTTCTTTGTTTTCTAGGGACCTTTGTGCTTTGGGTCGGTATGGCTATTCTCTGTATCCTTGCCTTTGTACCTGTATTTGTACGTGTTGATGTATTGTATCCTTAACTGAAATACAGGTATGTTCGATCACAAAAAAAACAGGTCACTAAGAAAGCATAGTAGCTCGTACTGTAGACATGGTGGTGTCCGTGTCACTTTTGCCGCACGACCAGTCGACCAGTGAGCATTAGTCTTTCCATTTCCAGTAGCGACACGCCCTGGTGGGTTTATCGTGTAAAGTACCATGTAAAATTACGCAACGTGCAAATCCTTTCCTGACAAAGTGCTGAGACAGCTTTAGACAAACACAAGTGTTCTTTCAGTCATCAACTCTGAAAGACTGCATCACCAGAAACAGACCCCCCTCCTTGACAAATGCTGAACATGTATATGAAACAAAAACAATGAAAATAGTGTAACACCCATAAAACTAATCTGAGCATAATCATGTCATCACATGCATCATCATATAAATTTGAAACTGCATTTGGGACGATTTCCGGAATGTCCAGATTTTAATCCGGAATATCCGAGTTAGAGCTGACCCGGAGTATCCGGGTTTACTGTACTGGACACGTGTCATCCTCACAATCACTTGTTTGCCACCTCACCTCCCCGGCCCCACATGTCATTCCCACCCCCTTACTCACCAGCACACCCCCTCCCTGCTCACTCTCTCATCCTCACTCTCTCCAACCCCCCCCCTCTCTCTCTCAAGCTCAAGCCATGGGAGAGCTCTCTCCCCTCTTCCACCATTGAAGCACCTCCCCCTCGTCAGAGCCTCGCCAGAGCACGACGTCGACGGGCTGCACCATCCCCACCTCATCTCCTTGGAGCTTGAAGCTTCCCCAAGCTCTTCCTCCATCTTCCTCAAGCTCCAAGCAAGAAGAGCAAGCTCGAGCTTCACCAAGCCTTCTCCTCAACCTAATTTTTTTTGCTGAGATAGTACTTGACCCAAGTAAGCTCATCCCCATCCCCGATCCATCTCCATTGCCCTAGGTTTGAGCCATTAGAGCACCTTCACCATTGATGACCTAGAGCTCTCAAACCTCAATGCATGTTGGTTTTAGCTATCAAAATAGACTCCCTACGTTCCTACGAACCTTTAGAAACAAACCTCACCCCAAACCGAGGTCGGAAACACCGGGAACAGACTTTTCAATGTTCGTACGTCGAGCTGCCGGAAAGTCCGGGGCTACTGTAGAAAAGTCTGGGCCCGGACTATCCGGTGCTGAAACGCGGACTATCCGGGGTTGCCTGTCCGGACTAAAGTCTGGAGTGTCCGGGAACCCCTATAAAATGGTTCTTTGATAGTTATTTAATCCCATTGCTTTTAGTTATACTTGATCCCCATATGTACTATATATTTAGCCTCTTTTATCATGGTTTTGCACTAATAAATCATACTTCCCATATCATATGCATCTCATAGCAATCATTCTTGGCATATTTACTTATCAAGTATCATTGCACTCATGTAGAGACCGTGACGCCGAATCAAGAGGAGTGTGAGCACGAGTTGGAGATCGTGGGTGATGACGCTTCCATTGAAACTCAAGGCAGGCACCTATGCATTCTTTACTCTCTATTTTGGATCAATCAATTATATGTGTCTTGTTTGTGCATGAGTTACCGTACATTATCTATATGTATCGATGCTTGCTTAGAACCTAATCGATGCATTACCAACCTTGCCTAGGATAACCCCTCCTAGTTGAGTATGCTTGTTAGGCATCACGAGTTATATACTTAGCCTTGCATAGTTACAGTAGAAGTCGAGAGATGGAAAGGTCACCACCACTCGCGAGTTATAGGATATAATGTTTTATTCTACTTAGTTAGTCAATGATGAATAAAATTGAGCAACTATGAATGGTGATTCGGACTTGGGCAAGTATGGTAGAGCCATGTTGAGAGTGGAACTCAAATGGTTAGATTTGCTTGAGTTGATTAAGGACCGATGCGTAATCGCTTTGATACTTGAGCACTTTTTCCGTACGAACCACATACTTAATTATGGGAAGGTAAACCAACTAGTATTAGTCACACCTTGCCTTGATCGGATTCGGTGCGAGTCATGATGGAGTGTGATCGGCGGTTCCAGTGCACTTGCCCTTCCCGACCGTTCGCTTATAGTCGGTTGTGTTTGTGTGAAAGGTTGAGGCATGAATCAACACTTATCCTTGGCCATGGGTATGGTCGTTGGTCTTGTCCTCATGTGGGTAAAGTTGTACACCCCTGTAGGGTTTTCGATCTATTGCAATAGCCGCGCTCTCGGACATTGAGCACGCTCTTGTACTTTGACTTTAACGTAGAGTTACCGATGAAGTTCATGAAAGATTGAGCTTATGATGCATAATCACTTTATTTATGCAATTTCATTGATGGATGCTTAGAGATCATAGATGGTATGTCTTTTGCTTCTTACAACTTGATCAAAGTAGATGCTTTTATGCAAAACTAAATACCATGACCTATCCTTGCTACTAACCAAATGCATTCTCCTTGAGGTCGGGCAAGTATATACCCATATCGGATAAGTCCTGCGAGTACCCTTTGTACTCATGGTGCTATCATTAAAGTTGTTGCAGGTGATACCCAGCCGGAGGCCGTGTTTGGCTACTTCTACCCCGCGGACGGAGGTGCGGGTGAGGAGTAGATGGCCGGTGGCTACGAGAAGGGCACTGTCAGCATATAGTGTTACCTTCTATTTTGCGTTATGTATGGAGTGCGCTTTGAGTAGACTTTCCGTTGCAAACTCTGAAAAACTTATGTAATGTACCTTGAACCTCTTTTGTAATATAACTTGTGTGTTGGACGTGGCTATATAATGGTATTATTGTTGTGCTGGTGGAGTGTGTTTAAATCCTGAGCGGTGCTCATGACACATTTCAAGAACTACCGGTGTTAGTTCTTTCTAATTGAGTTGATCAATGGATGATGACTCGATTAGACGGGATTAACTTGGGCTGCTTCCTCACAAATAGTCTTATTAAAATGCCATAGCATGAACTGCCCACGCAAATTCAGTGCGATTTGCAGTGAGCGGCACACCAACGAATCATGAATCGATCTTGTGAGATGCAAGGATCGGCTATCCAGCCAGGCACCACCCAACGAAAGTATTCCCCTGTTTTTTATTTCCATCTGTCTTGACCTAGACTATCAATCTCGTAGCGTGCACGCACTGTACGGTCACTGTTTCCCATGTGAGAGAGTCAGGGAGGACTTTGGCTCGGCATCGCAGTGGCATGCTAAAAGAAACACAAGGGGGGGGGGGGGGGGGGGGGCATGCAATGGTGGCCATGGAAAAGATCTTCCAGGGCAGCACACATTCATGCATGTTCTCAGCTCCATGGAAAAGATCTTCCAGGGCAGCACACATTCAAAACTTCAAGAGTGTATGTGTGGCGCAGAAGAAGACAGCAGCGTCGACGCTGTTCCAGATATCCTAAGCAAATACTTGTACACGATGTGCTGCCATTGCTCTAGCAGCGCTCGCTCTCGCTCTGGTAGACTCCTGCCATAGTGCCATGCCACTGCCAGAGCAAGCGCTGGTCCCGACCCGCGGCCGTCCTCTTCTGGCACGAGCTCGCCCAAAGGCAGCCATAGTCTCCGATCCGCCTCCAACCTGGAAAACCTTGCGCGCCTCCTCTCGTCACATGAAAAAACCGTTGCGAGGCCGGACCCGTCCGTGGCACGCATCGCTCTCACACGTGAGGCAGTTGCGATTCCAACAGAGATCATGTGTGTCCAAACGTGCGAACGCAATGGCAGGGCCGCCGTGGGGCGAGGAAAGGAACGCATGCACAACACATGGACGGACGGGCGTCTCACGAAGGGAATTGCACGGAGACAGCAACCGGCGGCGGCAGGGCACCACCAAAGCGTACGCGCGGCTGGTGTGGCGGCGAAGGCCGATGATGCTCGGGCTCGGGCCGGTCGCGGGGGAACCGGATCCTGGGGGCTTTCCGCCAGAGTACGCAGGTAAAAGAGAGCCACTGCGTCGCAGGCTCAAAGCTCGGAATTGGATGCCGCACTGCGGCAGCCTCCAGGGGTGAAGAGGTTTTGAGCTGAAAGCACGGCGCTGCGACGCTGGCCGTGCCGTGCATGAAGCCATGAACGCAACGTCGCTGCCAGAATCTTGTCTCGGATTTGGACGTCAGTTGCCCCCCCCCCCCCCCCAACAATATGCCATGTCCATTGGCGAATCCAGCAAACACATCTAGGCCTAGTTTGGAAGCCCGTTTCCCGGCCGGGATCCCCGTCATTTCCCTGGGCCGGCAGCCCACGCGGAATCCTTCCACGCGGAGCCCGACATGTGACTTTGGAAGCCTGCTACATTGGGATTTCCGGCCCGGGTGAGTCCGATATCCCCGTGGAATCAGGCCCGGCCTACGAACATCGGGGAGAAGTCCCCCCGTCCGGCCGTCCCTCGTCTCTCGCTCGACTCCGCGAGGCGCCGAAGCGGAAGTGCCGCCGCCGCCGGCTCCGTCGCCGGCGCTTGATCTCCTCCTCCAACCTTGCGACGACAGCTTCTCCTCCGCCGGTGTCCCTGCAGTCTCCTCCTTCGCATCAGGTGATTCCCCTCTCCCCGTTCCCTCGCATCTTCTTGCCCCCAAGCTAGGGTTCCTCCTCTCCTCACATCTTTTCTTGTACATCTTGTTGAAGAAAATTCGCGGCCAGGAGCAAGAGGAGATCCTGGCGTGGGTTCAACGGAGCAGGCGATCTGATACGCACGCTCCTCTCCATTCTCCCTGATCCCTCCCAGATCGATGCTTGTAATAGGTAAAGCAAACTCTGATGTGCCATATTTTGTTGATTTCCAGTGCCTCAGTGCTTCGCATGTACCATTTGCTTTGCATCTTGATCACAATTGTCACCGAAAAACACTGCTGATTTGCCTTTGTTCACCAACTGTCCCGATCCCCTATTATACAAGTCTAGGATCTCATTAATTCTAGGCGCCTCTTTCTGTTGCTTGTGCAAAAATAATTAGACAATCGCCTGCAAAAAGGAGGTGATAAATCCATGGCTCACTGCAGCTGACCCTGATCCCTCTTGTTGTAAAAATCTTTTATCTAGAACCATCAATAAAAGAAATAAGATCTTTACTGAAGGTGTAGTTACCACCCTAGATTCTTTGAGTCAAGTGTTATGGGGTCTCTTTTTCTGCCTCAAGTGCTTGACAGTGGTCTACAGCTTGTTATACTTGTAGTTACTAAAGGTAGTTTCTGCATCCTCTCTTAGTAGATTACATTTTAAAACAGCTTGTTAGTGTTAAGCATGAGAAGTACCTGCATCCTAATGGGCACTTTAGTACAAAAATGTTCAGATGGCTTCTCAGGCTAATACGATTTGTTGTTCCAGTATTTTTGACCTATCTTGTGGTTGATGCAATCATTTTATTTTATTTTCCACCTTGTTACCTATGGTGCATCTATTGCCAAGAACAGATAAATTGAGCCATCATTTGGGGGCAATGTTTTAACAGCTTTAAGTTTAACATGAACGCAAGTCATAATTATTCTAATGGATAATGCTTTTTTTTATCTGGAAGATATCATTTGATAGATGAATTATATATATTTTTTGATCTGGTCCAAAGTAGTAGGATTATTTATTTGATAATTAATATGTCCTTGCTACATGATCATACAAGTATTGATCTATTTTTTTTAGGCATTACCTTAGCTGTTGCTGCCTTGTACCATGTTAGTAAATAATAATTTACTAAATAATATTATCTATATACTAGATCATGGACTCTTGGGAAGAGGAAGTTAGGAGATTCATGTTAGAGGAAGAAGAAGAGGATGATGAATTATTTTTTGTTCTGGTCCCCGCACTTCAATTGGGCATGTATGATGAGAAAGAGCCAGAGCACACCTCAGTTTTGACCGGTCCAAAATATGTCAAAGAAGTCTTAGAAGGTCATGAGAGGTGGTGTAAAGTGGACTTTAGGATGGAATCTGAGATTTTTAGAGCTATAGTACACTTTCTTAGAGTGGAGAATCTATTACGTGACACGCGTGGTGTTATGATTGAAGAGCAGTTTGCAATGTTTATGTTCATGCTCTCTCATAATGCGAGCACCGAGAGGCTAAAAAAGAGATTCCAACATAGTGGTGAGACTATACATAGGAAAATTACAGAGTTCTTCGATATAATTCCAGCCCTTACTCATAAGTTTCTGAAGCTTCCAGATGTATACCAAACACATGTCAAGATTGCGTCCGACCCTCGATATATGCCTTTCTTCCAGGTTAGTTATAGGTACTAGATACTTGGCCCAATCATAACTGCACAGCACATGATTCCAACACTCATTCCTTGATTTAATTTTTTTTACTGCAGAAATGCATTGGTTCTATAGATGGAACCCACATCCCTATCACCATTGCAGAAGAAAAGGCACCTCCTTACAGAAACATGAAAGGAACATTATCACAAAATGTAATGTGTGCCTGTGATTTTGATCTGAAATTCACTTTCATATCATGTGGATGGGAGGGATCTGCATCTGATGCAGGAGTTCTACGGTCTGCTCGTAATAAGGGATTTAATGTGCCGGTGGGGAAGTTCTACCTTGTTGATGCTGGATATGCAAATACACCCTCATTCATTGCTCCGTATAGAGGAGTTAGATACCACCTTAGTGAGTTCAGGAGGCATAGGTCATATGCAAACTATAAAGAATTATTCAACCATCGGCATGCACAACTGCGTAATCACATTGAAAGGGCTTTTGGAGTGCTGAAAAAGCGATTTCCAATTCTGAAAGTGGGTACATTCCATCCCATTGAAAATCAAATTAAAATTCCAGCAGCAGCAGCATTTCACAATATTATTAGAGGGTATAATGGGGATGAAGGGTGGCTGGATCACCAACCAAACAATATCGACCCATCTGATTATGTTGAGCTACCAGAGGGTGATGATGAATACCCAAATGAAGTGGAATCAATCGATGGAAACACCCTGCGAGACCAAATTGCCCATCAGATGTGGGCTGCATACAATAATTAGTTGATCTTATGTGTGGTTCTTGTAATAATGTAATCTAGTACTATTATTTTATATGAAATGTAATGTACTCTATGTGTACTGTGTAAGACATATTATATATTGTAATAATGTAATTGGATATGTTTGTACTATTTTACTTCTGTTCCAGGGAGTGTTTAACTTCATCTTAACATCTTTGTATATGACTAATGCCATTGGATATGCTTTGGGACATGCAGCCATGTCAGGTGATGTTTCAAGGGCTGCTTGGAACTCCGCATACGAGAAAGGGCTTGTTGAAATATTACATGAGTATAAGGATAACCCAAAATATAAAGGTCAGAATGGTTGGTCATCAGAAGGGTGGAGGATTATCACTGCCAAGTTCAACGAGAGCTTTCCCATAGCTCACTTCACAAAGCAACAAATTCAAGAAAAGGAAAAGGAGCTTAAAGGTAACTACAAGACACTAAGAGATGCAAAAAAGGAAAGTGGTAATGGCTGGAATGAATCTTTGTGCATGATACTTGCCGAACCAAAAATCTGGGAGAAGTTAATTAAGGTAAGCTATTTGCTATATAAAATATAGTTAATGCTGCATCTATGTTACCTATATTGTCTAAGAAAATGTTGAGAACTAATTATACTTTTTATTCAATAGAACCATCCAAAAGTAGCAAAGTTTCGCAAAAAGCCATTTCCTCTCTTTTACCAATTGGAAGCACTATATGAAGGTGAAGTTCTCTCACCTAATCTGTTACTTTCAGCACTTAATTTGCTATTTGTAGGACCTAATATGATATTTTTAGCAATTATTCTATTACTCTCAGCAGCTAATATGATATGAATTATACTTTATTTGTACAGGAAGTATTGCCACAGGGAATCTTAACTTCACTTCAATTCAGCAAAAGGATCCTCTTGATGATGCTCCTATGGCTGCTCCAAGGGTTGCTCCTATGGCTGCTCCAAGGGTTGCCCCTATGGCTGCTCCAATGGTTGCTCCTATCGCTGCTCCAACTGTTGCTCCTATGGCTGCTCCTGCTGAGAGAAGTATCTCTGAACAAAGCCTCCACAGTGATCTTAGAGACTTTGGCAATAATCCGTATGTTTCAAGTTTTGATGGCCAAGGGACCTCAAGTGCACGCAATGAACAAAATGAAGCTCATTCTGCTCCAAGTGAAGGAGGAAGTGGGAGAAAGCGTAAGCAAAGTCACATTGGATCCGCTCTTGAGGATTATGTGGAGTTTAAAAAGAGTCAAACAAGCAAAACTTTGGAAGCTTTGAATGAAAAGAAAAAGCATGCTGAGGAATTTTGTTTTGAGAAGTGTGCTGATCAAGTGGATTCTATAAATGAATTAACAAATGAGGAGAAGTCATATGCTATAGAGCTCTTTGAATCTGATACAAACAGAGAAGTGTTCATGAAGACCAAAAATCCTGAAGTTCGTCTAATTTGGCTAAAGAGAAAAATCAGGTCTGTCTCTTTGAATATACTCAATATACTTAGTTAACTTGTCTGATCAGGTCTAACAAGAAAAACAAGTAGAGTTACTAAAGATGAATAGCTAAACTGATACATGTGCCAATTTGTGTTATCTGCAGAGTGCTCAGCGGACGTGCGATATAAAAACTGAAGAAAAATCAGGTATGTTTGGCTTGCACTTGAAATTAGACTGCTAATATGCTTTTTTAGAGTAGAACTGAATGTGCAGTGAGCAGTCATGGACTGCATCATTGTTTCTGAGCAGTAAGAGCATTTTGGCTGCATTTGACTATGTTATGTTGTGTCCTCCATGTGTCATGGCTTCCTGTAAAGAACCTACACGTTAGTCAATTTTCTATTGTAGATGTGTTTGACACCATCTTTGATTAACAAATCTACTAGTTGAGTAGCTATTTCTAGTAGCACAAAGCTTCAAAGATGTGTGTTAGATTAATGTTATTTTGTTTGATTAATGTGATTGCCAGTACCTGCTGGAGTTGTCAGGAAGGGTGGTACAATTTTGCTACTGACAGTGGCTCATACTGTTTAAATTTGATATCTTTTCACTCATGTCTTGGCGTTGCATTCATGACCTTTTTTGGACTACTGGTAGCTGAGGTAGAAAGTAGTAGTCCTAGTATGGTATGACACTGAACTTCATGTGTGAGGCTTCATGTGTTTAACTGCAAGAACATATGGTATGACATGAGCAGCCGCTAAGTAGTAGATTCAGAGTGTTATAATGCTCTAAATTTGTGTGTTGTTATAGGATCCTTGTTACAGATCCTGCCTACCATACATTTTGTATATCAGCAGTATTGTTCTGTTTTTTTTTTGAGGCATTACTTTAGCTATTGTTCCTTGTACCATGTTAGTACTAAATAATATTATCTATATACTAGATCATGGACTCTTGGGATGAGGAAGCTAGCATATGTATATATGTTACTGTTCATTTAATCAGTTGAATCAGTTCAGTTGCATTTAATCAGTTGAATCAGTTCAGTTGCATTTAATCAGTTGAATGCATAACTGTTATATTTTGTATTTAAAGAAGTAATATTGTTATGCATGGTGGTGGTTTGAAGCTGTGTCATTAGTTCTTCACCGGTGCTTTGGTAATTAAAGTAAACTTACTTTGTGTTGCTTTACAGAGCGCTTGCCGGAAATGGTGCTTAGAAGGTAGAAGTTATTTTGTGCAGGAGTGGAGCAAATGGAGATTGGTGAAAGTTTGTTATTGTGTTGCTAGTGACTTTGAAATGACAGATAGTTTTGCTTGAGTTCTTCCTACTGTCTTAATTTTGTTCTAGTTCGAAAATTGTCAAATAAATAGCTCGTGACTTCAATTCTGAAGGCCACATGATTATCATGTTGCTCTGTTTATCCTCTAAAATTTTCTTAATTTTCTGAAGGCCACATGATTATCTTGGTTGGACAGTATATCTTTGCATGAATTGGACTCTCAAAACATGTGAGCTGGTTTCTATCAACAGCAATGGTCTCGTATTATGAATTATATGGTGCTGTTTATCTAGTAAACCTTGTGTTTCATGCATTTTGTGACTTTTCAAAAACAAGCTATATGTCTTTTTTTTCAAAACATACGCATCATCTCTCTCTCGTTGTCCAAAACAGCAAAACAGCAAAACAGCAGAAACAGACAGTAGTTATCTCCCCGGGAAAAAGTGTTCCAAACTGCAGCAGGGAGATTCTCCCGCTCGGGGAAATATCCCTAGGATGGAGGCGTGGAATTGATTGATCCATGAATTTCCCCGTCGGGGCTTTTCTCCACCGGGTTAAACAGCTCGTGCTGCCAAACTAAGCCCTAGAGGGGGCTCATCTCCCTTCTCATCTTCTTCCTCCTCTTCTTTTCTTCTTCTTCTCCCCCTTCTTCTTCATAATTTCTTCCTAAAAATAAAGGGAGGGCTTAGAGGGGTATCCATTGATGTTGGGGAGGTAGGGGGGCTTGATCCCCCCTAGCCCCCCCCTTTGGATCCGCCCCTGGCCATGTCCCTCCCAGGTGAGGTCATCAGAAGATCAACTTCAGCAACGGGCATATGCCACCAATTACCACTTGACGTGATGCGATCTACGGGCTAGGGAAAAAAAAGTAATGTTATTAACTATTTTACCTTTTTTAAAATTAACTTTAACACGAACTTATGCCGCCAATTACCACTTGACGCGTGATGTATGTACATTTTGCAGTATTTTCAAGAAAATGCTGCGGAGTAGCACATATGGAATGGTAATGGATCATGACCTAGTCCAGTAGTCCTCTCTTCACATTCCAACTTGGTCTTTATGTAGTTTTAGCACAAAATTGTAAGAGTCCGACCTTTTTTAAATCCAACTCTTGTGTTATCTAGACTGACCTTTACCGCCCCTGCACGTAACGTTTTTTTTCTTCTTTTGAGAAGAATGTAAGTGCGGAACAAGAAGAAGCAAAGCCCATGTTTTTAGTTTTGCTCATGGGCTGCATTATAAATTCTGGCCCAGGTACAAACAGCAATGTTCTGACGACCCAGGTCTAAACAAGACCTTTAGCTTTTTCAGATGAGCATTAGCTAGTATGATACTAATGCTGCTGTAGTTTAACAGTCATGATGGTCACCAGAACAGCAATATTCTATCCCAGTCAAAATGGGAGTTTCACAATTATTGACTTTAAAATAGTACAAGAGTTCATTGCTTCCATCATTTCCCAGCTATTAGCAATGATCAAAGGAATTTCCAGTTACTGGAACAGCTTGCACTTTCAGTTGACGAATTCCATGTCTAACCACCAATTCAAAATTATGACGACTAACCCAAAAATTTTCAGTGTAGCACTGAAGTAGGATACTGATCAAACATGAGCTGGCTGCAGGTAACTTCGCTCATAGAGGCCCATCACCTGATCAGCCACTGCCCACATTATAGCCTGTCCAGGTGGAATCCTCATAAGCCGGGGGAGCAAGCCTTTCCACAGCGCTCGCAGTCCCTCTTCGGCGTATATTGTCCGTATCGCATGGACCATGCCCGTGTACTTGATGTCACCAGTTCTCCCTTGAGCCATCAACCTAGTCTTCACAACATCGAAGGGTCCGGTGCAGACAGGCCCTGCGGTTCCTGCAAGGAACCCTGAGATCATGGATTGCCATGGAAGGAGGACCTTACCGTCTCCCTCATGCTTCTTCCATAGAACAATGTCGAATGTGTTCTTGGCTGAGAACATTGCAGCTTGGTTTGTGCCATTGCGCATAACAGTTGGTAATGCTCCAGACCACAGACCAAGTAGGCCTTCTTCCCGAACTATAGTCCTTGCACAGTGTATGGGACCTTTATATCTAAGCATGTCTGGGCTCAATCCTTTTTGCTGTTGCAATCTAATCTTTACCACCTGCATCCATGGTAAAGAAACATTACAGGTTACAAAAATTCTCCCAAGAGAATTCAAGCTTGCAAGGAGCAGAATGTCACTAGCAAAAATGAAAATTACCTGCGTCACACAGTTACAACAAAGGATAAGCAATCAAAATTTATGAAATTTGTACTTGTTCTAGATCCTGACTTTACCTCAAAGAATATGGAAATACAAACCATGAATGGCACTGGGTAATGTTTTAAAGACCATCATATTTCCAGTCAACAATATGAAAACCATTTTTTGTACAAAATAAATAAAATTTGGTTTTGCAGTAATCCCTACTCATCAGGTACTTAACCTTCCACATGGAAATGAAGTATCAGTGTATCACTGTGCCTGAATATCTACTCTCTGAAGAGGGAAAAGCCGGACAATATTTGCAGCTACTTGGGCCAAAAGGCCCAAAACTCTGTATAAGAAGTTAAGAACTAAACAGCAGAAAGCATCAAACCATTCACAATGGCACAATGCAGTTGTGAAGTTCTTTTGACCAAATTAATTACAATTCCATTCCTTGACTGAGAATTTACAAAAGCTATAAACAGGGCATGTCTACTCAGATTTTACATAAAAAAATGACATCTAATACTATCATATTGCTCCCGTTCATATGCGGTCTTTATTCTTCTTATATGGTTGCCCTGTCTTTATCATGTTAAACGCTAGCATGTTAACATGTGCTAATTTAACAACTCTACTGTTTCCATTGAACACAAAAACAGTATGACTTTACTAAGAAAACGAATTACTTTATCTTGAGTCATAGAAAAATGAGTATCGAGCTAACAGCATGATTTTACTAAGAAAAAGAATTACTTTATTTTGAGTCATAGATAAATGAGTATCGAGTTAACATTAAGAAAGAAGCAGGTGGTTTACAGCAACTTCTTGGTCAAACGTGTTTGACTGCATCAGGGTTCTAGCATTTTTTTTGAAAAATTGGTTTTAACATATTCCTCAACTGCTCAATCACCCATCTTGGTCCTGGTACTAGCAAACTACAATTTGGCTGCAAAGTGCATAGCTGTCCTTTCTTTAATTGCACATCCCAAGCTGGCTAAGATGCGTCTCTCACCATTCTGACACGAGATTAAACAACTTGGACCTTTCTTTTTCTATACTATAGTGTTGGGGAATGTATCTAGTACAAACCAAAATCTTCGTGAAAACCCGTGCAAACATTGGTAATCTACAAGTAACCTCCCGAGAGTAGTTGTTTATTCCACAAGAAGCATCTAGAGTTTAATCGATTTCTGTCTATGCGGCAAACGGTTCTTGTGCGATCCGTGCCATGCGCAACGCAGCCAAGGTAAAGAAAGTTGAATAACGATTCAGGAACAGAGGCAGAGATGCGCGATCTTGCCTCAAAGGGGGTGACGATGAGGAGCGCCTCGATGACGCCGGCGCCGAACCCGGACGCGAGGCGCCCGTGCGCGGAGACCTTGCCGGTGGCGGGGTCCTTGAAGGCGGACTGCAGCACGGCGTTGGAGCCGAGGCGCAGCGCGTACTTAAGCGTGAGGTGGGTGGCGAAGGGCGTGAGCCCCTTCCAGAGCGCGCGCACGCCCTCGGCGCGGGCGACGGTGGCGCCGCAATGCGCGATGCCCCGGTAGGCCCCCGAGCGGTCGAGCTGCAGCCGCGTCTTGACGACGTCGATCGGCTGCAAGCAGCACGCCTCCATGACGCCGCCCAGGGACCCCGCCGCCGCCTTCACGTACGGCGGGACAGGTGGCCGGCCTCCCCCGCCCCCGCCCCCGCGGGGCTCCTCGACCGGGGACGCCGCCCCGGGAGGCGACGGCGATGGAGGCGAGGGCGAGGAGGAGGCGGCGGCGGCCATTCGGGAAGCGGCGGTGGCCTCGGGCGTGGCGGACACGCGGGGTCGGGCTCCCTCACTCCCACCCATTGTCACTCCCACCCATTGTCAGTCTGTCAGCAAGGCAGCGGATCCGAAAAGCAACGGCGGAGCGGAGCCGGAGGCTATCAGCCGTGTGTTTGGTTGGGGGTTGGTAGCAGCTAGGTTGGCTTGACCCGTCTCTATAGCTGTTTAGATGGAATTCGAAGTGGGTTGGGTTGGATCTAGAAGTGAATATTCAGTTGAGGTGCAAGTCGGCTCTGTCCACTGAAATTTGGCGGACGGAGTGAACCCCTTTTCTCCCGTCCGGAGCGCCGTGAGCGTCGTGGGCGTCGGTGGGCAGCAGGCCGCGGCGAGCACCGGCGGGCAGGAGGCAGCGCACGTGCTCGACTTGGGAGGCCGCGGTGGGCGAGCTCGAGCCTCCCTCGCTCTTCCATCGCGTCGGCGAGGCCGGATCCCGTCACTCTTCCTCCCGGCGCGGGCGAGGAGGTGGCGGCGGTGGCGGGGAGGTCCGGCGGGCCCTCGTCGGGGGCGGCGAGGGCGGAGCCGCGTCGGGTGCATCGCGAGGAGGTCTGGCAGCCGGGGCGCGCGTCGACGGCTGGGGGGCGGCGAGGGCGACGAGGTCCGGCAGCGGGGGCGGTGGCGGCGAGAGCGAGGCGCTGGGGGGCAGTCCGGCAGTAGGAAGAAGAAAGGAGATGGAGAGAAAGAAGACTGACATGTGGGGCCCACTAACGGAGTGAGTGTTGTCATCCAACTCGTATTTCCAATTCCCTCAATCAAATATGTGATGGGTTGACTCCATCCCCAAAATCAGAGCTACAACTAAACAATGAATAGGTTCGCTCCGTTCTCAAATTAAGAGTTGGATCCAATCCAACCCACTGATCCCGCGATCAAAAACACGGTACGAGTATATAGGAATCGGGATCAGGTGCGCCGAGCGTCATCCTGCGTTGGCGCGATGGAGGGGCCCGCACGGCAGTGGAAGTACGCTGAACGTGGCGGAGGGAGGCCGGACCATTCTCCGGGGCCACTTGCAAGTGGGACTGGAGCCGGAGGGACAGCTCTGGCGACCCTCTGCCATTCCTTGGGAGCAGCGCGCCACCAACCCCCGTATTGGTCGTAGGAGTCGGAGCCACTGTAACAGGCAGGAGCTTTTCGAAAAAAAAACGGTGGCTGTGGCACAATTTGGATCCATGGGATATTTTTTTATCTCTCCCACAAATAGCCTAAATAATTCTATAGGAGCCAAAAAGATGGGTTATTTTGTGGCTATTTGAAAATAACCCATCCCTAAAAACTATCCCCTCAGGAGGTGATATTTGGGTTATTTTGAGTGGGGTCCACTGCAACAAGACAGAAATAGTAGAGCTGTAATAATTGGAGAAGTACATTAAATGTCAAATAATCCTTGGATCCAAACAACTCAAGGATTATTTTGGTGGAGTGCTATTTCTATGGGCTAAAGAATAGCTCAAAAAATAACTCTTGAATAGTTCTCCAAACAAAGCCTGTATTTATAATATTTAGTTGGTGAAAAAAATTGGGTTTTGATATTGTAGCATATTTTTTTGTTGCTTGACAAATAATGCCCAATTATGAACTAATTAGGCTTAAAAGATGCATCTCGTGCTAATCAGTTAGACTATGTAATTAATTTTTTTTCAACTGTATTTAATGTCTCATGCATGTGTCCGAAGATTCGATGTGACGGACACTATAGAAAATTTTTTGAGAACTAAACACTCCTTATAAAACAATAGGAGCCGGGAGGCCATAATTTCTTCCGGCATCCAGAAAATTTTTTGAGAACTAAACACTCCTTATAAAACAATAGGAGCCGGGAGGCCATAATTTCTTCCGGCATCCGTAGTCATTTTGAGGTTTTTAGTTAGGGCGGTTCCATAAAAAAATTTAAATATATTAGTGAACGAATCAATTCGATTTTATAAACAATATAATTTCTAACTTTTCGTCTTCTCAATTCAATTATCAATTGTTGTATATAAAAAATAATTAATAGCTACTTTTATGTGGGTAACAAATAAGAACATATAAGATAAAATTTTAGGATAAAATTGCTTGAGCCAAATTTTAGAACCCCAGCCTACCCTTAGATACCGCCCTAGTGCTACAGTGCATATGTTACTAGGAGGTGAAGTTGGTGGAGCTACACGAAACGAGCTCTTAAGGCTGGTTTCAGTGGTAGTGTCATCGACACAGTTATCAAGACTGGAAACTTGAGAACTGTGCCGGTGGAGTGTCATGGTGATGACACTTCTCTCATATTTCATGACACTTCTCTCTCCTCTCTCTTTATATTATTGGTATATGTTAGCAAATTTAATGTCTATGACACTTCTATAATACTTCCACTGAGATTGGCCTACTTAAATGAGGACACCAATACACCATTTGTATTAGAAGTGAAGTGCCGCAAGAAACTTTGGCCAAAATTAATCGGAACACGGTAACTATATGGCATAAACGCGCGTCAAACACTACTAGAAAACAGGCTAAAGATCCGGGTCAAAAGTACCAATTGTTGCATGAACCGGTACTAATGTGAGGCATCTGTACCGGTTGTAACAATAGCCGGTACCTTAGGCCTGCGCCGAGTGCTGGCAAGGCGTAACACAGCACAAACCGGTGCCAATGCACAAACAAAGGCACCGGTTAATTCCATGAGCCGGTACCAAATTGGCTATGCATCAATGACACCGGGTGGTAGCACGACCCGGTGCTTATGGAGCAGACATTAGCACCGGGTCATGCCATGACCCGGTGCCTATGCTAGCCCTCGACATAGGCACCGGTGCAAACGATCACCCGGTACCAAAAGCCGGCCTCTTGCTTGTCGATATTTTCAAGTCTCTGACGACTCCTCACTATTATCTCTACCTCTCTCATTTCTCCACCTCTCATCTCTCTCTTCCTTATCCTCTCTCGCTGAAGAAGCCGGGCGTGGATAGGATTCCGAGCGGCAGGGCGCCACTGCCGCGGAGCGCGAGGAGCTGCCGGGCGTGCAGGCACCTAGCCGCTGGCCGCTGCCGCCGCCGGGCGCTGCCGTGGTGCGCCGGCTGCCACCGCGGCGCAGAGCGCGCGGGCTCCGCTTGCCGCCATGCAGAAGATCTTGGAGTTCGGCACCGACGTTTGTTCTTGCTTGCTTTCCTCACGCGGCCGTTGTTTTTCTTGTTTGCTTGCTTGCTTGGAGTTCGGCACCGCCGGCCGTTGTTCTTGCTTTCCTCACGCGGCCGTTGTTCTTGCTTGCTTTCCTCTTCGTGGCAACATTAATTGGTTTAATTTGTGACTGCAGCTCCGCGCGGGAGACGGCCGTGGGAGCTAGCCCCCGTGGGGCGAGCAACTCTACCCGGCGGCAAGCAGGTCCACTCGGCGGCGAGCAACGGCCAGCGGATCCGCGTGGCTGGCGCCGCGTGGCCGGCGAGAAGCTCCGCGCAGGAGCCGGCCGTGGGAGCTAGCCCCCGTGGGGCGAGCAGCTCTACCCAGCGGCGAGCGGGTCCACCCGGTGGCGCGGCCGGCAAGGAGCTCCGTGGCGGGCGAGCAACTCCTGTGAAGTGTGGGCGGCCGTCGAGGAGTCCCAGTGGGCGAGCGAGAAGCCGCCGCCGTGGGTGATTTTTTTTTCTTTTTTTTTCCTACTTTTCTGTAATAGAGATGCATGTGGAATTGTATGGATTAATTGTATCTATCTTGTGATCGATTCTTTGAATGATTTGCGAAATCTATGGATTGTATCTATATTTTGTGGTTGATTATTCGAATGACTGGTGGGGGTGTGAGGGGAACGGGAGAGGATGCTAGGAACGGAAGAGGACACGATGGAACGGATGTGGTGGATTTTGGTACCGGTTGCTATTTCCAACCGGTACCAAAGAAGAGCTTAGGCACCGGTTGAAAAACCCGGTGTCTTAGACCGACGCTTTTGGTCCCGGTTTCGGGGTACCGGTTCGAAATCCGGTATCTAAGGCCTTTTGGAACCGGTGACCATGGCTCTTTTTCTAG
Source organism: Panicum virgatum (assembly GCF_016808335.1). NCBI lineage: Eukaryota > Viridiplantae > Streptophyta > Magnoliopsida > Poales > Poaceae > Panicum > Panicum virgatum. Next base: position 68,374,247 of record NC_053153.1, read on the forward strand.
TAGTGAAAGGATCCAGTCCAGACGTGAAAGAAGTTCAGAAGAGAAATAATTTGTCTAAGGCCAAGGAACTCTAAAGGTACCGATCCTCAGAAACATTGACTAGAAATCTAGTGCGCTTCATCATAAGAAAATGACTTGACCGCTCTCTTCTTTGGTCCCAAAAAAAATGGCCACGCGCAAACCGACTGGAGGCTAAACACATACACACACACACACAAAAAAGACTAACTCGACTAGCATATTTTGGCATGTTAATTGACTTTGAGAGAGGGTAAGTTATCAGTAGCACTCATGTATTCTACGCGGTTTCCTCCGTTGTCGTGCCCCTAAAAGAGATGGCAAACCTAAACACGCGTTTCATGCTTAGCAAGAAAAAAAGAGGAAAAGAGAAGAAAATGTTGAATGAAAAGAAAAATGGGCATTGTTTTGGGTCTCTTTTTTGAAGTAAACATTGTCTCAGGCGACCATCCGCGACACTGATCGTCAGGCTCGTAGGCCCCAGGTCATGTTCAGTGCACTCGGTACATGTGCATCTAAAATGTAGCGAAAAACTAAGCATTGTGAGGAGGTTGGATGGAACTACTACCAGGCCATAAGCTTATTATCAGGCCATAAACAATAAAATATCATATATCTATTGGAACCTAGAATAAAAAACTACAGAACCCACCTTGTTGGAGCTCTGTCCCAGCCATCCTATCACGGGAGGTTGGAGAAGTAAGGTTTTTATCTCAATGGGATTCACCTTGTTTACCACTCCAAAACATAAGCATTGTGAAGTTTCACTTAGCTATTTACTCCTTGGTTGGGTCCCGGCCTTACTTACCACTTCAACAATATACATTGCTCATACCCTAAGGGTTTGTTAGTTTGAGCTGCAAATTTTTATGTTTTTTTCTAAAAAGCTGGTGCTGACCTTTCGCTTTTAAAAAGCTAATAATAGCATTTAAATGATGTTTTTAGCTTTCTTGACTTTAAATGTAAAAAAACTAAGAAAACCGAACTTTTCATCTTTTACATACAAACTCAGTTTTTCTAAATTTTTGACTTTCCGAAAGCTGCACAAGAAGTTCGTTTTTGTTTGAGCTGGCTTTTCATGCTGAAAAACTACCTAGAAGCTCAACAAGTAGAGCCTAAAATCTAAGCAAAATGGGAAGTGGTATCCCGCTCTTGCACCCTTTTAAGTGTGAACAGCGGGATTCTCCTGAAAATTAAATAGCTTGATACTACTAAATATTTAAAAATAGCCTAGGTATGGACTTTTCAAAAAAAAAACTAGGTATGGATGTGCAATGGGATTTGATTTCTTGCATGGATGCAAGTTGATGCAGAGGATAATAAAACATGTGGGAGCTTTCTTGGAGCGCTGGCAATTGCAGTCCTAAAGTAATTCAAAACATAGGTAATTAGATGTTTGAATGTAGCACATGAAAAACATAGGTATTCAAAGAGGAAAGGAGATTCAAACATAAGGTACTAGATTTCCTCAAGAACTTCTAAGGATTCAAGCATCCCATAGAAATTTATATGATCCATGCATCCCAATGTTTCAGAAATTTCACTAGCCCAATTGTTTGTACCTAGAAACCAATTGTGTTCGCTTGGCTTGTCAGCCAACCAGCCAACAGTACTGTTCTCTCATACTAAATCAGCACCAGCCACCAGGTACCAGCCAGCCAGCAATATTGTTCCCTCGTAACAAATCAGTGTCAGCCATCAGCCACAGCCAAGCGAACACAGTGACATAACTATGATTAAAGGAGAGGGGGGAGGGGGAGGGGGGGGGGAGTTCGCAATTCAAGTGAATTGATTTTGCCTTGCAATTAAACGCCAGCACTTTTAAAGACTTGTATTATAAACAGTAAAAAGAAGAGAGTACCGAACATTGGGATGCTAAGATGGTAGAGTTTGCAATATGACGTAGAACTTAAAATTCTTTCTTTTGGTTCGGACTGACAAAAATTTAAAAGAAAATATAAGAGAAACATGGAAAAAAGTTTAATTAATGAATAGAATGTAACAGTGTAGGTAGGCAAATTGCCTTTTTACAATATGAATCGAGGGATCACCCCACATTATTATGGTACTGTCAAAGAATGAATCAACTAGATCTAAGTACATAAAGAATTGTTATAAGAAAAAGAATGTTCTACGCCAAAGAATGAATGTTAAAATCCCCACAAAGTAGCGCAGGCTCATGAAAACTATGGCCTGCGAAGTAACATGTGTGATGTCTACCTACCCTGCCCCCCTTCCACCAGTCTGTTAGCACTACTGGCTAGAGTCTAATTCCAGTTTCTCTCAGAAAATAGTCAAGAACTTGTAAATTTCTGCAACTGTATGATCACGACGCTGATATCGTCAGTTGAGCCCCTGGAAATGGATGTTTCAGTGAGCATCCTGCAGGCAGCCATGCGAGAGGCCTTGTCATTATTGGTGCAGAGAGGCCTTGCTAGGTCTACGGCCTCCTGATTATCAATCTTATCCCACAGGCCATCAGAAGCAAGTATCAAGAACTCGCACTGCTGATCAACCAGGATGGTCCTGGTGTCAGGGTCAGCCACGATCCACTGCTTCAGGTGTGCATCCCCAATGCCTCTCGAAACTGCCAAGGAGCCCTGTACTCTCCATGTTCCGCGATAATTTACCACGAATCCACCCTGAAATAGAGAGGAGCAGCATTTAAGTAACATTGCAGGGTATATCGTCATGTTTTATTCCCTAGATCAGATGTTAACGAATTCCTCCATTTTCAAATAGCTATCAGTTCAAAATGTTCATTCATCAATAGTAGTTTGAGTGCTTTTGATGCATTATTCAAATTTTGCCGAAAAGGATAAGGCTTGGACGACCTCTACTTACCAAATTTTCAATTCTCTCCTTCTCATCCTCCCGTGAGGCCCTGTGGTCAGAGGTGAGCGCCTCCGCCTTCCCCGCTCGGCTGAGCACTGCGCGGCAGTCTCCGGCATTGGACACGACGAGGCCACCCTTTCGGAGGACAGCCGTGACGCAGCACGCTCCCCCGCTCTCGTCCCTCTTAAGGAACTCCTCGTCCGTCTTAAGGTAGCCCCTCTTCACCGCTCCTTCGACCTCTCCGCCGTTTACCTTCAACTCTTCAGCCATGAACTTGGGCATGTTCTCAGCAGCGAACTCCGCCGCGTTCTTCCCACCGTGACCATCGAATACACCAAACAGCGCCTGAGTAGATTAGACAAGTCGATTAAGTCTCCGTGCTTTGGACAATTTCAGAGGAAACAATTGAAAGTTTCAGCCCAAATGACCCGATTGGTCGCGTTTTAAGGAAAATTCGTAGTTCGTTTTTTTTAAATCACGGAGAAGTACACGGATCGAACCGGGAGACTTTCAAGTTGCAATCGAGCTTACCACTTGGGGATCTCCGCCGAGCGCGACCTTGGCCACATGCCGGTCCTCCATCTCCACCCTTCTCCTCCCCTTGCCCCTACGGCAGTACGCCGCGAACTCCTCCCCCTCCTCCTCCACCTCGTTCCTCGGATCCGCCTCCACCGCGGCCACCGCTGCCGCGGCAGCAGCAGCCGCCGCGGCGCCGGCCGCCGGCACCACGAGCGGCGCCGGTCGCCGCCTCTTCAGCACGGGCCCGGCCGGTGCCGAGGCCACCGCGGCGGTTGAGGCCGGTTGGGGCGAAGACGACGGGGAGGGCTCCTCCCGGAGCAGCGCGCGGAGGGCGAAGGGGCGGAGCGGCGAGCCGGCGGGGGCGGCGGCCGCGGGCGCCGGGGAGGCGGCGGAGACGGTGACGGCGGGCTCCGGCGAGGCCGATGCGGCCTTGCAGGAGAGCGGGCGGCGCGACGGCGAGAAGACCGGCGAGCTCGGGATGGCCACCGTGCAAGACATCGCGAGGCGGCGGCGGCGGGGCTAGGGTTTCCGGGTTCTAACCGCTGTGTTCGGCGCTGCTGCCCACGGCCTCCTGGCGAGTCCAACGCCTTTTCACTGGTCTCGGTTTGTTTGGATCGGTCTGCGGAAATGGCCGTTTGAAAGGGGTTTTATATACCGTGGGGGCACGGCACGCGTTGCCGGTGGACGCGCCTAACGGGACGGGAGGTGGACTAGGGATAAAGAATGGCTCTGAGATGCTCTTTTAAAATGTTTTATGATTCCTCCTCTCAAAAAAAAATGTTTTATGATTCCACTAGTGACTAGACGAACGTTTTTCCGATTCAATATTAGTTATTGTTCGATTTTAGGAATCAAATTTTTAAAAAATGGACAGAAGCTTCGATCTGTGCTGTTTTTCAATGGAACAATTGAGCAAATTCCCAGTACAACAAATATGCCCAGGGCACAAAGAAACAAATAGTTTCATACCACTAAAGAAGCTCTCTTCTCATTTACACGAACTGGAAAGCACTTACTGTCCAAATTAATATTTTTCTTTTTGTTCAACTCCTATCTTCTTCTCCTTTTTCACGAAAAGATAGGAGACTTTTGGCTCTCATTCAAGTCACATTAATTGTTTGAACATAGTTACATTTATCTTATGTATAAGTTCACCTAAATTCCAGTCCTCTAAATCTTCCTTAAGCACCACATGAAGGGCAAGTATGAATGTGTGCTTCGGTTGCAGCAGCGTTCAAACCTGAGTTACGCTGTTTGCGAGACGCCAGCAGCAGCATAGAAGAAATTACAATATGCGTAAAAGATAGCGAAAGCAAGTGATTTATAACAGTGAAAGGAAAACGATAGCGCCTGCCCCGGAGTGTTATACCCGGTCTCCGCCGCCCAGTTTTTCACACTGGCAAGTCCAAGGGAAACGGGGAAGGAAGCCATGAAGGAAGAAACGGGAGCGCGCGGCTGTGGCCTGTGGCCTGGCTGTTGCGGCGGAGCAGGAGCAGGTTTGGAGAGTGAAACGGCGCGCGAGTCAAACAAGCATTCGTTAATCCCGTGTGGAGACGACCACACAGATCACAGTCTCACGGTCACGGGGACGGGAAGGAAACAAGCCGGGCGATCTGATCTGGCTCTGGCCTCTTGCTTTGGCTGCCTTGTGAACGCCGCTCTCGGCCGGCTCCTGGTACTGGTAGTACGACGCGGTCATTAATCAACTTTTGGTTTCCTTCGAGCCTCCCATCCGCTGCACGAACGCGCGACGCGACCCCTTCGTCGTCCCGGGGCACGGGACACGGGCGCCGCCCAACCGCTGCCCGCCACGCAGGGGGCGGACGGGTTTCCTTGGATGGCCGACCGCCCCGCGTCCGTGTGCGGCGCGGCGGTGGTGTCCGGATGCCCCGGACGGGAGCTGGAGGAACGTGCCCGGAAGCTGCGGGCGGAGCTGTAGAACGCTGTGGTCTGGAAGACCGGGGATCGGGACGGTTGCGGCGAGGCGCTGACCGTCGGAGATTGGGCCGCACCCGGACGAACCAATGATCGCGTCGCGTCCCGTACGCGTACGCGTACGCTCGCGCGGTCACGCCATGGCGCACTCGGGTAAGCAACCTCGCCGTGGCTGTTTTGGGGACTGCTCATGCCAACGCGCAGCGCTGGCTCGATGTGCAGCGGTTTGCCATCTCGTTTCAGCTGGGCCATGGATATACTTTTCGCAAAAATGTATTTGGCACTGGGTGTCGCGCGGTAGGCTCGGGGCCATTGGCGACCTGGTTTCCGGTCCCACCTGTCAGCGTAAGGTGCTCCTCTGGGCGGCAGAGCGCGCGTGCCCGTAGCGGCGGCGAGAGTGCGTGGAGAGAGGAGGCGAGGGCCACGTCCACGCGCGCGCGTAGAAAATGTACTAGCCGTTGCACTTGGTCGCCACGGTGTGTGGGGGCGGCTGGACCACACTAGTAGCAGGGCAGGTGGAAGAAAACCTTCCGCCCCTCCCCCCCCCCCCCCGCCCCACCCCAAAGGCTCCTCAAAACATGCCAAAGTGGCCTGCGGCCTATTTTGCTTCAGCGTGGCAAGCCAAACAGCCTGTATCTGAGTTGACCCACTGATCCGATAATATGTTGACCGGCTACTAATTGGTCGCATCCCGAAGTTCACCCAGCCATGGATAGAGTAGGTCCAGCTCTGCTCGTGGTTAACAATGGATCAACGGTCAAAACTCCTAACGGCCGCCCAAGCAATCCAACCTGGCTGCTGATGCCAGCCACTGCTCCGGTGCTCCCTCGGCAAGCCGTTCGCATGCATTCAGGACCCAGGGAGGGACCGCGCGCCTGCGTAGCGCGTACGTAATCGCCGACGCACCCTCGCGCGACCAGGCAGGGACTGGGACGGGTTCTAGACGTTGGGTGGGCGTGTCAACGTTCAAGGTCAGGGCGTAGCTGCGGATTTGACTGCTTTACCTTTTGCTTAGTACTTTGATCTGTACGAAACAACTGCCCACGAGAATCATTATTCTTTTTTATTTTCTGTTCGTGGTCAATCGGTCATGCTCTGTCCAGTGTCCACTCGACCACGGCACCTCCTGCTTTTTCCGCCGGTCGTGGTGTCGGCGGTGAAGATGCTACCAGCTGAGGCGTGGCATCCGCCACCCACGTGTCCAGTTTTTTTTTATCCTTCTTCCCCTCGAGAAACGGACGATGTATGCAGGTTCTGATGATTGAGCCCATTCGTTTCCTCGCCGGCGCCACCATGGCAAGAGCATATCCCTCTTAGGACCAGTCTTAGACCCTGTTTAATTTTAAAAAAAAATTGCACAGTATCTGTCAGATCGAATCTTCGGACACATGAATAAAGTATTGAATACAGTTGAAAAAAATAACTAATGATACAGTTTAACTGATTAGCACGAGCTGAATTTTTAAGTCTAATTAGTCTATAATTGGACATTATTTGTCAAGTAACAACGAAATGTGCTACAGTATCAAAATCCAAACTTTTTCACCAACTAAACACACCCTTAATGCACACTATTTCGACATACTCCCTCCATACTTGAAAAGAATGTCGTTTTGGACAGCGACACGGTCTCCAAATTTTAACTTTGACTTCTTATTTTTATAAAAATGTTTATCACAAATTGATATATTTATACTTTTATGAAAGTATTTTTCAAGATAAACCTATTCATATGATTTTTGTATTTTGAAACTCAACAACTTAAAAGTTATTCATGATTCATATTCTCAATGTTTGACCCAAATCTTGTCCAAAATGACATTCTTTTTTAGTATGGAGGGAGTATTTACCAAGGCTGATAAGTAGTTAATTGTACCAGCTAAATTTTATGGAGATGAAACTCCTCTTAACATTCCATTTTTCTCGCTGTATCAGTGAAACTCCACCGAGACTGACATAAGTTCAAAGAACAGTGAAACCCCGTATCTTGAAGGCAGCGGTAGACCTTGCCATTGAGGTGGTTTTGTTTAGTTCGTGATTTTTTTTTGGGTTTTGGTACTGTAGCACTTTTATTATTATTTAACAATTAATGTCTAATTATAGATTAATTAGTCTTAAAAGATTTATCTCGTCATTTATAGTTAAACTGTGTAAATTATTATTGTTTAACTATATTTAGTGCTCCATGCATGTATCCGAGGATGCTGTAGAAAATTTTTTGGGAACTAAACATGGCTCGAGTTCTCATGCCAAAGTTACCCAAAAAAAAAGATGGGGTGGTACCATCAATTTGATTGTAGCAAGTTCAGGCAGGGTTGCCGTAGTTTTCGTCAGCAACGCGCTCAGCTCATCAGCGTGCACACGAGCTGCGGAGATCCAGGCGTCGCGGCTGCGCTGTTCGACAGCGGAGCGCACGGGGACGCCGTAGCAATGTAGCATGGTCGATGATCGTCGCCAGCTGCGCGAGGAGAGGGAACATTGGTGCCGCCCAAGAGCTGTTAGAGCAAGTACAATAATTTAGACAGCTGCTAGTTTAGATAGCTGTTGACCAGTGGCGGAATTGAAAAGAAATTTTAAAGAGGCCGAGACTGAATAAACTTTGATTTTATTAATAAAAAACTTAATAATTTGCATTAATTTTTTATTAACTGTGCGAATATACGCTAGTTAGTCACGGTATATATTATTTAATCATGCAATTACAATTCATAAAGCAAAATAGGAACCGGAGTCAATATATCTTGTTCATTATTTTAGTTTTGCTTTGGTTTCCTACAAAGATTAGGCTTAGTTTTAAAAAATCATTCTATTATGCAATACGAAATCAACAATGCTTAAAGAGCATACCGTATCAACAATAATAAATTTATATTGCTTTAAATTGAAGAAGTATAGACATAAGTCGTAGATTTGATGCTAATGCGATAGTATTTGCGGGGCAGGTGGGTTTGTTATTGCTGTCCATCTCGGCTGTGGCTACCTGCCTACTTGCCATTGGCGCTTTGGCGTGCATTCGCGCGATGTCAATCGTGAGACATGAGTCTGTTGGCACTCTCCACTTGACACCGACGATGAGCTGTGACTTCCGAGCAGCCGCACACAGAGAACGAAAAGAACTTCCAAGGCTAGAGATCATGGTGGATTTTGTGAATTTCCAAGGAACCGAATAATATTGTGGGCTTTTGTTGTGAACTAAAGTGGGTTAAGATTAAGATGTACTTAAAAACTTGAGCTAAGATTAAGCTGAAATTAAAGAGTACTTGGAAACTTGAGCCAAAATTAACTAAGATTAAAGAATACTTAAAAGGCAACGTATGCTATGCAAACCACTTCCTATGCAAACTATGAAAACTCCAATCTGGGACATCAGATCAACATCCAAAGGGCATAGGGGATGGGATAATTTTATAATATGAACCTGCCCTTGAATTGGGCAATCACACTTTTGCAAATCTCCCCTCCCACGCCCCTGTGCCCCTCCCCTTTAATGTTGATCCGATGGCCCAGATTGAAATTTTCATAGTTTGCATAAGAAAATGGTTTGCATAGCATACATTGCCTACTTAAAAACTTAACTAGGATTGAGATACTATTAGATAGTACTTAACAAAAAGTATTTTGTTATGGGGGGGCATGGCCCCTGCCAGCCCCCCTCAGCTCCGCCACTGCCGTTGACTATTTGCCATACACGGAAAGCTAAGTAGTTTGTACAATGAGTCGTCTATTTAGCTATCGACGAGATATTTAATTCACCTTTGACTCATGAATCATAGTGTTCTAAGTACATAATTTGATCTTTGTAGCCATTCTTGTTGCATACACGAGACAGTGCAAGATATATTCAAATAATTTCCATGACACAAGTACCCAAGTTCACACATGTGTGTATCAGCTATCTGTGACACCTCTAGTGTCTGTGTACTAAAATCTAGATGAATTCACTCAAATCAAATATAAGGAAGGGTTGGAAATTTAATTCAACAAGAAAAGGTCAAATAAAAGTCAAAGCATACAATTGGAAATATAATGTGGGAGTAAAAGGGTTAAAAACCTACTTAAAATCCTATTAAAAATATGCACCAAAATAAATTTGGGTATTTAATGGTACCATAAATAACATGTGCTGAATTCAACTTTCAGCCAAATCCTATAAAAAACCAAATAAAAATCAAAACCCTTTTATGTAAGTTTGAAATTTTAAAATAGTTCAAAATGTGGACTTCAAATGAAAATTTACCTAACACAAAAGTTGTATATCTTGAAAAGTTACACAAGATTGGTATTCAACACTTTTTTATTTGAGCCCCGAAAATTAGAGAAAATTTTAGATTACCGAGAGATCCCTGAGATTTCAGAAATCACAACTAGGTCCCTGCCTCCATCTCCCTCTCTGTTTCCGCTCCTCCACTCGCCACGCGCCCCTGGTCCCTTTGCTAAGCGCCACGCCGCCCGCCATGCATCGCGCCGCCTCCTTCGGTCGCCACCTCGCCGTCGAGCGCGCCTGGGTCGGTTCGACCTTCCCAGGAGCCTCACTCCTTCACCCTTAAGCGTCCTCGCCTATAAATCGAACCCCCAGGCCGAGCCGCGCGCGTTCTCCCCCTCCTTCCCTTTCCGCCTCCGCCATTAGCTCCGGCGAGCTAGAGCTCACCGTGGAGCCGCCTCCACCAACCCGCATTGGCCCCTCTGACCACACCAGCAGCCTCACCAGACCCCCCGTGAAGCTCACACGCGCGCCGAATCCCACTAGAACCCACTCAATAGCCGCCGCCCAATCGCGCCGCCGTCGGCGAGCTCAAGGCTCACCGTGGACCGGCCGATTCCAGCGAAGACCGAGCACGACATCTACCCCAGGAGCTTCCTCACTCTCTCGCGGTGCTCGTACCCTTGATGTTCGACCACCCCGAGCTCTTCTTTATCCACACCGCCGGTCACCCGAGCTCCGCCGCCGCCTTCGACGCTGGCAACCTCGATTCCGGCCACCACCGACCCGAACACCGGCATTGGTAGGTAGCTCTCGAACTCCTCTACCCAACGTGCCTCTCCGTTGCAGTCCTGGTAAGCCCTGCCTAGTAGAACACCACCGGCAAGATGCAACGGCGAAGAAGGCCGCGAAGGACCCGGTTGTAATTTTTCTTTTTCGAATAAGGGTCTGGGTGCAAGTTTTTCAGAGTTTGGCAGTGAACTTCAAAAATGCATAAAAAATAACAAAAAAATCTTAAAAATGCAAACTCAACTAATCTGGAATCCTTATAACAAAATCTACAAGTTTTGTTACTCCCAAATCTGCAGAAACTCTACCCATTTTAATCTATGAAAAAAAAGAAAACAACATAATGTTTGTTCTGAAAGTTCTGCTCACTGAATAACCTTGATATTTGGATATGTTAATTCTGGTAGAATGTTAGGATTATGGTAAAAATATGACACCTAGCTAAATCTGTTAACCTATTTGAACAATCAAGATTCTCAAATCTGTTAAAACACTTCATGATTTAATACTGGAAAACATATACCTGATCTAGCTCTGAAATTTTTCCTAGATGCATATATAACTGAAATCTTGCTGATTTTTAAGTTTTAGACATGTTAGAGTTAGTTAGCTATATACCATGTTTAATGCTTGTTTAACCAACTTAATTCATCATATATAGTTATTCTATCTAGAAAAATCTAGATTTATTTCTGGAGTCTCATTTTAGCTCTGTAATCATGCCTGCAAAGTTTGAGCCACAGTTACTAAGTTTTGTTTCAGTTAAAAATCATGCTTAGAATATCATGGCTAGGTTTGATATTTTTTTGCTCTGAGTAAAATAGACCCATTCTAATCATGAATTTTGGACATGTTCTTATTTAGAGTAGATTATTACTAGAATAAAAAGTTCACATGCAGTACTGGCTATTTGGAACTTTGAATTAATATGCTAGCTCATGTAGAGTTAAATGCATAATAAAATTTTCTGGTAGAAATAATGCTTGATAATTTTTCTAGAACATGTTTAGGACATATCTAGGTTTTGGTAAAATTTTGAGATGCATATACCTGGTATAACTCTCTGTGGAATTAATCTTGGTCAAAAGCTTGATGATTTTGTTAATTTTATAACCCCTGATTCTTAAGGAAATAAAATCTTCAAATTTTATAGTACTGAGTAGATGACATTTAGATGCTCTTGTAAATTTTATAGCACCATAACCCATGTCAATCCTTCTATGCCAATTTGTGAAGTAATTAGAGTAATCTGTTTGCATACATTTTTATGATTAAATGCTCTATGGTTAGATACTGAAATTTGCACAGTAGATGATAGATTATCTGTACTGTTCTACATAAAATTTTCATCACTAGATCATGGCTAGATTTCTTGTTAGGAAATTGTGAAAAAATGCTATGTTTTAATGTTGAAAATGAAAACTAACCCACACACTCACTCATGAAGAAACATAGTGATAAATACTACTCCATAAATGATTGCCCTGTAAATGAGTTCACAAAGATCATCTTTAAGTTATTTTGTTGGACTACAACTTTATCGTGAAGAAAAGAAATCATTTATCATGTTGTAACTCATAATCTTGCATTGCATAAAGAAGCGGTTAATCTTGCTGACGGAGAGTACGAGCTGGTTCCCGCGGACTCTTGTGTTGCTCAGGAGGTTAACTTGAATTGCACTAACATAACTCAAGACCTGGGCCAAGCTCCAGAGGTTTCTCCGCCTGACAGTGGCCAAAAAGGCAAGCCCCGGTGCATAATCCCATTATTTTCAGAGTTATTATTCATCTAACTATTCATATGTGTTGTAATAATTTTATTTTTGCATTTATGTTTCTAGGAGTTGATCGAAAACCTTAGATGCATGATTCCTAGGTACCTATGTTTGATCTCCAGATCTTTTTATCGACTAGTTGCCCCGCTAACTAGGTACGGTAGAAGTCGAGTGGTTTGCTGCCTCTCGCGAGCATATAGGATTTGATTGACTTTAAATTCTTGCTGAAATATAAGGACAACGGGCGGGGTTGTGTAGTTGTGATACCCCGCTGGTATAGTCAAAAATGGTTAAGGTCGCGGTGTGTGGCTCATCTCGTTAAGCGTTTGAAAGTACTAGCCACATAGCGAGAAATATGGTAATCGGTAAGCTTAAGTACCTGATTGGACTAGCGAGTGGAACGATCTCGCACCCCCTTGGTAGAAGTAGGTTTATTTTTGTCTGGACGTATGTGTGCAGAGTGGTCGGACTCTGTAGTCGGGGGGGGGGGTGTCCCGGATCCACGACTTGGAAAGAAAGGGGAAAAGTAGCGTGAGCGGGAGCGGGAGCGAAGTCGATCCCCATGCGTGTGGTCTAGGTACCCCTGGCCAGGTTGAAATTCAATTTAGAATTGTCTGCCTCTCACGGCATGAGATTGCTTAATATTTTCGGCCACATAGAGTAACAAGTGGAACAAATTTTGATAATAATGCTGTATGATTAAATGTTTGCTCTACCATGTTTGAGTAGAGATAGTTGCAAACTTAGAATGGTTAAATCCTACTAGAAAATGGCTAAATTAAAATCTAAAAATAAGGATCAACTCTTAGTGGCATTTTTTTTGCAAAATAAACCCCACAAACCAAAAAGCCTTGCATGTCTAGTTATCGGACTATGGTATATCCGGTGACGGGTAAGTCTTGCTGAGTATTAGTTTACTCAGCCTTGCTTGTGGCACTGTTTTTAGGTACTAACTTTAACGATACGATTGCGAGTCTGACTTGGCCTTGTACTCTGCCTCCGGGCTGGTCTGTTGAGTGGGATGGTGTAACACCCGAGTGTTAAACCTGGGAATTAACCAGCTAATGAGTGACCTAATTCTTCGGTTATGAATCGAGTCAGAAATCGATCCAAGCTCAGTTTTCGAACTCGGGGGTCGGGGAAAAAGCGGAACCTCCGGATTTGGACCCGGAACTTCCGGAAATATCCGAATACTCCGGTATTTCACCCGGATACTCCGGACCTGGAAGTCTATATCACACGTTTTGATCCGTTTTGCTATTAACAAACGTTACAAACCATTATTCACTCTCCTTTCTCGCCCTCCCCGTGCTCTCTCTCTCTTCCCAAGCCCTAAACACCAAATCCACCATCCCAAATCCATCTCAAGACCGCGAAAGCTGCAAATCGGCGTGGAGGATCATCCCTTCCACTCATTCCTCCCAGGGGTGGCTTCAGTTTTAACGGGGTGGCTTCAGTTTCAACTTGAGAAGGTACTCAAGCTAGGGCTAAATGGATTGATCATGCTAGGATGTTTTAAACGATTTCTTTTGGGTCAATCATCTTCTTATAAATCACTCTACTAGGGTCTAGGAGGGTTTCGATTTTTGTGGGTTGGTTTTGCCAGAAATCAAGATTTTAGTTTTTAGGGGCGAAAATGGTAGGAAACCCGGAGACTCCGAGTATAAGCCCGGATACTCCGGATTTGGAACACTCCGGGGAAAAACTCCGGGTATTAATCCGAATACTCCGGAAATTCCGGAAATTCTGGATGTTCCGGATTGAAGTCCGGATATTTTGGGTTTTGCAGAAGTGTGGGCGTCGGGTTGTCTCGGGTAGTGGTGCGTGTATACGGTTTAGCCTTGTTTCAAAGTTACAAATCATACTGCATGCATTCTCATGTCATATGCATACGTGTAGACGCCGCCACCGAAGGAGCCGTGTACGAGGTGATCGCCGGGCCACAGGAGCAGCGGGGGCAAGTTCAGCAGGAGAATTGTGAGCACCCGGCCCAAGGCCCAGCTGAGCCCAGTGTCGAGCAGCAGCCCGAAGGCAAGGCCCGGTGCACATCCTATTATTTGAAGTTATGACACCTATATATGTATTTATTACTTGTGCATTATGTTTCAGGAGTTGATTGGAACCCTAGTTGCATGATTCCTAGGTTTCCCTGAGTTATACTAGCATGTATAGGACGATAGAAATGCTATGCTTAATAGTTCTCAATAGAAGTTGAGTGACTTCTTGCACTCGCGAGACATAGAATATTTAGAAGTCGAGTAATTTCCGGTTACTCGCGAGATATAGGTTATATACTTATCTACAGTACCTGAGTTGTTGAGATTGACATGGAAGCTTGAGACCGGACGGGAAGTGGTGATGATATATAGGTATGGCAGCAGGACAGGGTTCCTGGGTGTCTTAGTCCCGTCTGTGTCGATTAAGGACCGTACCATTGTAGGCTCTGCTGATCATGTTTGAATTGTACTAACCGCATACCGGGAGTAGGAGGTAGTCGAAACCGGTAAGCCGAGTACTGCCTTGCTTCGAAAGTACAGGAACCCGCACCCAACTCCTGGGGTAGTCAAGTAGTCGCGGAGAAATGTGGATGCATTGTTTACTTTTGGTGGTCTCACGTTGAGCTCGGCTGACCATATGTTGTTGGGCTGGTTCCTGTAGTTCGAGGCGGAGAGGGGAATGGTTGGCATGTATAGTTCGACGGGGCAAATACGTGCCGTGTTGGTTAGGTCCACCTTGCAAGGTTAAATCGAATCGATTCGCCGTCAGTCGCTCTCGGACATGAGCACCTTGATCTTCGAGTCACATCGTAGTAAGGAAGTGAAACAAAATGATATGATAAATGTTAATATTTCTTAATCAATTGTGTTTTCACGTTGGTTGTCATATACATGCAAACCATAGATATTTAGCAAATCTATTGCTTTAACTTGGAGCTAAAATCTTGAAATCAAGGATCTAATTTTAGATGCTTTTCCGTAAAACAAACTACCATCCAGAAAGCCTTGCATGTCTAGATATGTGGGCTATGTATACCCATTATACGGGTAAGTCCTGCTGAGTATTAGTATATTCAGGGTTTTATTGGAAAAATGATTTCAGGACCCGCACACGTAGACATCTGTCCGTGTTGCGCCAAGTTCGTTCGACTGGACGCGGATGGGTGGAACGTTGAGGACCCAGGCGTGTAGCTTTGGAGTGTATGGAATTGCACACTCATGGTCTGAGTGTGTAATTCATTTCCGTTCTTATATATTGTAGGGGCAGATTCCATGTTTATCAAACTTTGTATAAAAGTCAGAAACACTTGTATATTATTATGTATTTCAAACTCGGTTTGTAATCTAAATGTTTCAGAGCATCTGATGTTTGTATTTTTAAGTATTGTCATGTCGTACCATCTGCGCCCACCTTCGTGTGGGACTACCGGTGTTGTTTCGATCGGACTGTGGGTTGAGAAAGGATCCCCAAATTAAGCCGTTAAGCTAATGCGCCCGATGTGTTCAAATGACGGCCATTACTCTTAATTAGAGTTTTAATTTGGCGGTTCCGTCACAGATAGTCCTTCAGCAGGTGCTAACCACCCTCCCGCTGAGTGACGCTTTCGTACGGGCTTTATCGATGCGTCACATTCTTTCGCTAGTTGTCTTTTACTGCTTCCGCTGAACAATAAGACTTGAATAATTTGAGTAGTTGAACTCTGTAGTACTTTACTACTCTGAACTTCGTTTGTAATAAATTTATCTTCCGCTGCAATCACTCTGAGATGTATGAGATATTCTGTGTTGTAATATCTGGACTCACCATCGTGTGAGTGTTGTTTGCGCGATCCTGGAATAGCGTGACTTTTATCGAGGCTTCACTCGACGAACTACCGGTGCGTGCCGATTTGGGTCCGAGTTGCTTAGCAACAAAGACCAGTGCACCCGGGCACAGTCTTTTGGGTGGTTCCGCCACACTATCAGATTGAGTTTCTTCGGTCCTTCGGTGCAATCAGCTATCAGATTGAATTCCTTCAGTCCTTCGGTGCAAATAGCTATCAGAATGAGTTCCTTCAGTTCAACACCTCAAATGGAGATCATGCAATCTAAAGCAATATACTTGACATAAATGAATAACAGAAATATAAATTGAGCAACATCTGTTTTTAGTGCAATTGAATGACATAAATCACTTTGACAGTGTCACTTGACACTATGATGCAAAAACATAGCAGCAACATCTGTTTCAGCCTAGTTCTTATATGAAGTAATAAGACTTGACATAAATGAATGACAAATATAAATTGAGCAACATCTGTTTTGAGCTGCATGATCACTTGACAGCTTGCATTAAGTAAATTCAGAACTTAATAACACTATCACTTGACAGCTTACCTCAAGTAAATTCAGGAAACAATTTCTTCTTGTAAAACCTTTTGAAAGATGTCATTTCAAAGCTTAACTGTGAAAGATGTCATTTCTTCTTGTATTGTAAAAACTTTACTGATCAGTATGATTCTTGTATCAGTGTCAAACAATATGCAGATTTCAAAATGTTCTGTACACCACTCATGTTATAGAACTAGGCGTGGTCTATACACATATAGACTCAGAACTAATAATCAGATATTCTGTACAAACTATATAATGATCAGAAACTATGGCATTTAGCAAATGGCAGTCCAAAAAAGAGAGAAATATACTGAGCAGGTTTTTAAGCACTAATATATAAACATAACATACCACTTTGCTTAACAGGGATACATTTACTCGCTAATTTTTAACGATTGTAGTATGTCTAGTATCGACAACTGAGAGAGCAAAACAACTGCAGCAAGCAATCCAAGTGCATAATAAAAAACAAATTCATAAATGTATGCTGGTGAAGGAGCTGCGCCAGGCCCACCTGTGCTCTTCACTTCAGCTCCAGCACAGCTGCCGTGCAGGGAGAGCTTGTGTGCTCTGGCGCTGCCGCATCTCCCTTCCCCATCTGTGCCGCCACCTTCCCTTTGCGCCATGCCGCCGATGCGTGCAACCGACGCGGACTCTTTTGCTTGCGTCGCGAGATGGCCCTTCCCTCCCACACTGTTGCTGCCTTCAGCAAGTCCCACGCCGCTGCCACCTGCTTCTCCTCCTCCCTCGCCTGCACCGCCGCCGCCTTCCTCATGGAGCTCGATCTGGATGGAGGAGGTCACGATTGGGAACGATGAGAGGTACCTGCGCCTGCTGGTTTGCCGCCAAAAAAGAAATTGCGCGCGCAAGCTGCGTAGCGGATTCGCGGACTGCAGCGCCTTCGACTTGCCGCCGCATCTCATACAACGCGAGGGAGGAGTCATTTGTTCGCCTGGGAGCGCTCGCCCGCGCCGTAGACGAATAAGGCGACAACCTGATTCTCTTTCTTCAGTTAATGAGGACCACGTTGGCACTTTTTGCTGATGTGTACACATAAAGAAAGCTGATGTCTCACCATTGTACCCTTAGATGAGAGCCCTGTGAAGGACCTCGTGTCCTGGAACGTGATGATCACAGCTTACGCCAAGAGGGTAGAGATCAGGAAACAAAAAAAAATGGATATCTTAGATATCTGAATCCATTTCCATGCGTATCCGATCTGTTTCCATCCTAGGGGATGGAAACTAGAAGGAAATAAGATGGATATCCGAATCCATTTCCATGCATATCTGATCCATTTCCATCCTTAAGAGAGATGGCCCTGGCGAGGGAATTTTTCGACCGTGTTCCTGATTGTGATGTCGTGTCATGGAATGCCATGATTTCTGGGTATGTGAGAAGTGGCTCATACATGCATGAGATGGAGCTCAGCTTGTGCTGACTCTAGTGATCTCGATGTCGGCCAGAGGCCCCATTCCTATCCGTCAGAGAGGTTTTCAAGAACTGGTCTTTCCACAGTTCTTGGAAATGCGCTGATTGACATGTATGCAAAGTGCGGGAGCTTGAAGTCTGCACATGAGGTGTTCTGGTCGATGCGAGATAAAGAGGTCTCAACTTTGAACTCCATCAGAGGAGGAAGAACATACTGTTATATCAAGCAAACGGTGGTCTGACCCTGAGATCCGTCCACACCAAACTATTTTTATTAAATATGACGACATATACGAGTCCAGATCACCCCATAGCATAGCATGTGAAAACCAAAATCACACCACCCCATCAAAGATAAAGAGAAAGATGGAGACCCACAAGTAGTGCATGAGAGTGGTGGTACTTTTAATTGCTATAGGCTACTGATGGCTAAGAGTAAGATGATGAGCACGACTAGTCAAGCAAGTAGGAGGATGTGCACGGTAGCCGCTCGGCGTTATTAGTATCCAAGTCAAACTGTTTTTTCTGTTGTGAAACCAAATCAAATTGGATTGATTGCTTACCCGCAAAAAAAATTGAATTGATTGCTAGAGCAACTATTTTCCACCCAATTGAGGTAGTACCAATGGAAAATCCAAACGGTTGCAACCAGTTTCCACCCAAACCATTAGTAGCTTGACTGTTATATAAAAATTCTACTGACATATCTGAATAGCAAAAAAAAATCGAGGAGGTTTACTCTTACTTGCCACCAGGCAACATGTACCGTGTCCATGTACGACCTTAGATGCTTTATAACTGTATTTTCATAAGTCAATCAACCTGTAAGGAACGTGGCCCCATTTAGGCCATTGTTTGTGATTTTGGTGATTGAGTGACAACATAATTAATGAAACTAACAAGTTTGTGAGATCACATTTGTAAGAGTTTTTAGGTCCCATGGATATGAGTCAACATGTCTAATTCATCGTCAAGACGCAATGTCTAATCTATCGTCGAGACGCCAAGTCCAATCCACCATCAAAATGACAAGTTGTAAGGATCGATGGACCAAGAGGGGGGGTGAATTGAGCCTTTTTCAAATTTCTAAAACAATTAAAGTAACCTTAACCTATGCAATGCTAGTAAGGCTCAATTCACCAACCGGCTAACTAAGCAAACTACACAAGCTATCAAAGATACAACAAGATATGAAACTAAGCAAGGTAGAGCTAAGTTATGATCTCTAAGGTCAAGCACATGAATAATTGCATGAAAGTAAGTGCTTGAAAAGGAAGAGTGGGCAAGAGACAACCAGATTTTTTCCTGTGGTGTCGATGTGTTGGCACACACCCCTAATCCATGTTGTGACACTCACTAAGAGTCTTGTCACCTCCCATGTCACCGAGACTTGGGCGCTCACTAAGAGTCTCCGTTCACCATCCCGGCGTGGTGGAGCTCAAGCCACGTACAAACTTCTTCGGGCTCCCACAATCCTTGGCAAGCTCCGGAAAAAACACCTTCAATCACCAAAATCGCCTAGGTGCTGCCAATCACCAAGAGTAACAAGTTAGGGCCTTCACTTGAGCAAGAACCGATCACAAAGAACGGATGCACACAAGCTTCTCTCTACTCAAGTCTTTAGTCTTGCTTCTTGAATGATTGAATGAACAAATGTGTGGAAGATGAAGCTCAAGGTGGCTCTCAACAATAGTATAGTGTATGAATGTTTTCTGGTGTCAAGAGAGTGCAAAATGACCCATTGGAGGGGTATATATAGGCAGCTCACACGAATAGAGCGTTGGAGAAAAGCTGCCAGAAAAGTACTTAACGCCGGTTAATCCGACGAACCTCCAATAGCCAGCGTCGGTTTAACCGATGAATGTAAAACTGCCACTTATAGAAACTAGCCGTTACAACTTGGGCAGATTAACCGACGTATCATCGGTTTAACTGGTGAGTGTAGTTGTCAACTGATCAACTGAAAAACCAACCCTCTGGACAACTGCACCGATGTTAACTCAAAACCATCGTCGGTTTAACAGGTGAGTATAACCTTGAAACACCATGGAAAACCAACCTTCTGAACAACTGCACCGACGTTAATTTCAAACATCGTCGGTTTAACCGGTGTATGTACTTGTCCAGACTCTGCTAACTGCATTTAATCGACGTATAGAAAAATGGAGTCGTCAGTTAAACCGGTGTATAGACTTTTTCTGATTTTGCCTTTTCTGATTTGAGTCTTGAATGAAATCCAAATATTCTTGAGATATAAGTTAAAAACCACTTATTTGAACTTCTTAGAACCTGAGTGACCATAGTGTGCATCCATTTTTAATTGACCATGTCCATGCTCAAGTTACTTGGCCTTAACCCCTCTTAATAGTGCAATCACTACAAAACTATAAAACCTATACTAACCTAAGTGTCATTCTCAACCTTACGACACTTAGGACTAGAAAGATCCTTAGTCTTGATATATATTTGAGTTGAATACCGAGATCGCCTTTTTGAATAATGAAATTGAGGGGCCTCTTTAACAAAATGACCAAATGAGCTATAATGTTTCATTAAGCTGCACAAACTCATTAGTCACAATAATGGTTGTCATTAATCACCGAAACATACCTAGAGGGCCTAGATGCTTACAATCTCCCCCTTTTTGGTGATTGATGAGAACACAAACATAAATATAACGAGAGAGCGAGAAAGGTAATACAAGATAAACTCAAGCAAACTCGAAAGAGAACCAAGGAGCTCAACGGCTCAAACGAAATCCATAGATATGTCTCAAAGCACAGCATACTCAAGAGTCAAATATATATATCCATGAACTAACATCAAATGAGATATAAAACATCAAGGTCCTGTAACTACGAGCTCTCTCTAACTCTACTCTCCCCCTGACTCCAACTCCCCCTAACTCTCTCCCCCTTTGGCATCAAAGTACCAAAAAGGCGAGCTACTGATCCGGCTGTCGTGGCACGGCGAGGAAGCGGTCCGGGTCATCGTCGTCGGACGGAGAGCCCTCGGTGACGGACATGAGCTGCTGGTCTGAACTGACTGGGGGTGTAGCTGTCGTAGAGACTCTCGTACTAGCACTGCCTGTGAGAGGGTCCGTAGACGTGGTAACCGGGTCAGCTCTGAAGTCGTGACTGCTGAACCTGCCGGCTGTGTCGACTGTTGAAGTATAGACTCATCTCCTCCTCCCCCTGAAGGTAGTGTTTGTGGTACGACGGAGAGGGCGACTGACTGAACTGCCGACGGTGAGTCCTGGAAGAGTGTAGTCGCTGGCAGTGGTGAGAAGAGCGGATGACCGACAGACCCAAAGAGTGCGGACATCGAGAACGTGAGTCTCGCTGCCGTGCTGGTGTGAATTGGGGGATCTGGAGCTGCCGTGACGACGGCGAGACGAGGTGTGCGGCCGGAGAGAGTGAAGGGGCTGAGGCTGCAAATGGGCCCAGAAGAACGAATTCTTGATTTCTTCTTTTCGGCCCGAACGTACCAATGGGCCGAGATTGCGTGAGCCCAGAGAGGAGGTAAGTGTGGCCCAATTACTTCCATTACGAACGACCAGAAAAAAGAAGATACCAGCAGCCCAATGTTTTTTGCTGACCTTCTGCCGGTGAAGGCCTATAGATGTCTACTCGTGGCCCACTAAAATGAATGAGATCCCCCTCACCTCCCAAAACAAACAAAGCTTAATTACCCCTAAAACCCTAAAAAAACAAAGCTTAATTACGCGGGTAAGGTTCTCAATGTCCAAGGATGCGCAATTAGCCTAATCGATTGATGTCACATACGTAAGCAACGCAGTATACCCTGACAAAGTGACAATCGAGTTTTATTGCCTTGTCACTTTCAACTATTTTTAGTTCAAAATTTTATACTAATTTTTTCAAAATAAAATCTGATTTTAAAGAAGTAGTACAAAATTTTAAACTAAAAAGTTTGGAGGTGCATTTAAGGATCACTAATTGACATTCCTAACCTTGTCCAAGTTGCACCTGCATTATTTTTCTTTTGCACAATTTTTTTGAACAATATCTAGATCCTCACCTATTATTCATTAATTGAAACTTGTGGGTTTTGTTACAAGTAGGGGTCTTGGAATTCTGAGGTAGAGAGAGTACATGAGAGGTCGGAGAGAAGGGATACAAATTAGGAAATATAGTTTGCAAGCCATCCACGTCACGTCAGGTTTGCACTTCCGCTCGTAGCTTCTTGTACCGGCAGCTCCAAGCATGAATATCTTTGAGAATCCTACGTAGGATGTCTTCACGGAGGCAGCTCTACAGCCCTCCTTTGCTTAATTTTTTGCCTCTCTATGTTCCATTGGTGCCAGCGAAGGCACTTGAAAAATATCAGCTCCTATAGTACTCATCCTAACGAATATGCTCCATTACATGGTTCGAAACCACGTAGCTTCTGCCTGGTGCACTGGCATCGGGATAAAAAAATATTTTACCACTAACTAAGCTTAGAATTACCATGTAATCATAAGAAGTTATACAAGTCTCTCAACTGGTGCACCATGGTCAATGTGGAACTGGCTTCACCCTTGCTCCGTTACAATATTAAAATTATAGACACAATAGTTGCGCCGATGAGAGGACATCGCCTCATATAGTCATATGTTGAAGTTGAATGAGTGTATTTTAGGACAAACCTAACGTAACATATAAAAAAATAGAGGGAGTAACGTTACTTCTATTCCCAGTTTACTGACAAGTTTACCAGGCGATTCGCCGCAACTCATGGTGGCACATTTTAACTGCTTGCCAGAATAAGTCTTTTCTGGCTTTGTTCTTTTTTTTTACTGAAGTGCTATTCCACATACAAGTTTACCCATTTAGGAGACATTTACGGTTCGATCTTTTTATCTGTATCTTATTGGTACACATCCGCTTTTTAGACATAAGTTGATTTGGAAGTTAAAGATTCATCTTAAAATTAAGATTTTCTTCTGGTTTTTACAAAGGGGAGTGGTTCTAACTAAAGACAACCTCGCTAAAAAAAACTGGACAGGAAGCCAAAAATGTTGTGGATGTAATAGTAATGAGACTATCAAACACCTTTTCTTGGACTGCCATTATGCGAGAATGGTTTGGAGAATTATCTTTTATACTACAGGTTTGACGTCACCTAGATCGATTGGCCATATGT
This sequence comes from Panicum virgatum, assembly GCF_016808335.1. Lineage (NCBI taxonomy): Eukaryota > Viridiplantae > Streptophyta > Magnoliopsida > Poales > Poaceae > Panicum > Panicum virgatum. Next base: position 68,397,267 of record NC_053153.1, read on the forward strand.
TTGACTCTTGGCTTTCTAATCAATCTAAAAAGATTAGGGACTTGATTTGGGTCGGGGTTGCTGCTGTTTGCTGGGCCATTTGGAGATGTCGAAATGATATTATTTTTAACAAAAGCAAAGTTAATTCGATTTTGCAGGTTATCTTTAAGGGAACGTACTGGTTACGGTTTTGGGCGCAGTTGCAGCGTGACGAGCATGCTAAGAACGCACTCTCCGAGATAAGGAGAAACATAGAGATCATTGCTATAGAGCTAGTCAAGGGAGGGTGGAAGCAAAACTATCATTTGCAGTAGTTCTTTGTCTGTTTTAGAGACTAGTTGTGCTTTTTTTCTTAAACTTTGTACTCCCTCCTTCCCCGTTTATAAGGCATGGTGGAACATGACACGGTCTTCTAAACAACACTTTGACCATTTATTTATCATATATTATATCACTTTTGATTATAAACTTATAATCATTGTAAACTATATTTGATTATGAATCCAATCATATGAAATTTGCATTATAAAAACAAAAATTTAATAGTCAAATTATTGGTCAAAGATGAGAAGGTTTGAATCTTGATATACGTGTATGCCTTATAAACGGGGAAGGAGGGAGTAATAATTAGCTGTGTACGTCTATAGATGTAGAGGCCGGATTGGTAATCCTTTTTCTAAAAAAAATATGAAGAAGAAGATGAAGCAGCACACCATGCCGAGGATGAACCTGGATCTATCGTCTTCCCGTCGTGGCCGGAGGAACAGCATACAAACCACCTGGGTCCACATGAACCAGAAGCAAAAACGCCGCCATGAAGCAGAGCTCGCCTCCGTGGACGGAGACGCGGCTATTCGCTTCACCGACACTACTACAAAACAGGCCTTTGTTCCTGGCCATTTGTCCCGGCAGCCTTTGGGCCCGGGACAATAGGTGGCTTTTGTCCCGGGTCCAACGGCTAGCCGGGCCAGCGGGGGGGGGACGGGGGCCTTTTGTCCCGGTTGGAGACACCAACCGGGACAAAATGGGAGCCTTTTGTCCCGGTTGGTGGTTCCAACCGGGACAAAAGGCCCGCGTAGCCTTTTGTCCCGGTTGGAACCACCAACCGGGACAAAAGTCCCCCATTTTGTCCTGGTTCGTGCCTCCAACCGGGACAAAAGGCCTTGCGCCCCTTATCCCCTTCCCTCTCCCCCCGCCCGAGCCATTCAGCTCACTTGTTTTCTTGCTGTTCTTGGCTCGGGATAGAGGAGTTCTTGCTCATTTCTTCACCACATTTGTGAAGATCTTTGATTCCCCGTCCATCCATCTGCTCTAAAGGTTTGGGGCTTGTTTTTCTCTTCTTCCTTGGCTTGTATAGCTCATTTCATACTTTAGAAATAGAGAAAATGTGTAGCTAGCTCATTTCTTGGACATTTAGCTAGCTAGATTGCATATGTAGGTGTAATTTTCTTTTAGATTTAGATGAGTATATGGATAGTAGAAATTTTTAGAATGAGTGTAGATACTTCATGTGATGTACTTGTATATATGACCATATTGTGGATAGTTGATTTTTTTATTCGTGAATGAATTAATGAAATGAGTATATTATAGAATTTTTTGTATTATGAATGGATTATTTTGACACTCTAGTGATGTATTTAATCAGGCTCACATTGAAACCATCTAGAAGCTAAAAAAATCTTTATTTCGAAACAAGTATACGTCGTTAATCTCCATCCAACGGTGATGGCACTACCTTTCAGGGATACACGATGCGCTATAAGGACGTCGCAAATCGGTTGGTCGCATCACCAGCACTTCCGATTGATAAGAAGACAGCATTTGACGCAGTCAGCATGCCGTTGTTGTACTGAGAGCATATGAACGAGCATGCTGCCTGTGCCAAGTGCTGTGCCTATTAATCGTAAATGTTGGTGCTGCGACTAGCCGATTGGTGACATCCTTGTACCGCACCGTGTCCCCCCGAAAGGCAGTGTCATCACCGCAGGGTTGAGGTTACTGACATATACATTTTCAGAAATAAAGGTTTATTTTTCTTCTAGAGGGTTTCTGGATATTGAAAAGAGTGTACTCCTGGAACTGAAGGGTGTCAAAGTAATTAGAAGTTATAGAGATTTCTTTCAATTAATTAGAGATTTCTTGAGGATTAATGATACATTTCGTCTTTTTTTATATAATTTCATTGTTATTTGCAAGAGTTATTAATCTGATCATTGTAATTGTAATAGTAAATAATTTTTGCTTTGTAATGGTAAGAATTTATAATTTTGTGGAAAATAAAGGTATTTTTCAGTAAAATATGGCTTCAGCAGCTGGAGGGAGTGGCGCCGGTGGGGGTGATCGTTGTCCTTCTGGAGAGAAGGGCACAACTCGAGTAGGTCGTCGGTCCAAAAAACCTAGTTCTTTTCATAGGGCAGCGCTCCGTTATTTGCTAAAAGAATATAGAGAATGCATGGCAAGGGGCGAGGAACCTCCGTTTGATCTTGAGGATTTATTGCGGCGTTACGGTTCGTCACCACCAAACTCGGAGGTTTCAGCTCCGCCATCTTATTCTGCGCCAGCAAGAAATCCGTTAGAACATTCTGCGTTCCAACGCAAGGACGGTTGAAAACCTATGTGTTGTTGACCGAATTTTTAAATTTCATGTATAGTACTCCTTTGTTAAGTTCTGTAATGGATTAAGTACCCCTTTTAATTAATCAAGATGTATGATAGATATTGCATATCTTTTAATTATTCATGTTATGTTATATTTAGTTTAATTTAGGTTTGATATATTTTATTTATTCGATACGTGTAAAGAATTCAAATCGATTTATTTAAAATGCAGATGGACCGGCAATTGATGTACAATGCTGACCGACGTTCGAAAGAATTCATTGATGGCCTGCATTATTTTTTATCTGTGGCTGAGGCAAACAAGCAGAATGGTTTTATGTGCTGCCCGTGTGTTCATTGCAACAATAACAAGGATTACTCATCTTCAAGAATCCTACACAGCCACATTTTCGCAAATAGTTTCATGAAAAAGTATGTTTGTTGGACGAAGCACGGAGAACAGGGGGTTACCATGGAAGACAATGAAGAAGAAGATTTTGACGACCACTTTCCCGGGAATGTTGGAATCAGTGCATTCGATGACGATATTCCCATGGAAGAGCCCGAAGTAGATGTAGCAGAAAATGATCCCAGCGATGATCTGGGGCAAGCATTGCACAATGTGCAGTCAGACTGTGAGAGTGAAACGGAGAGGTTGAAGTTTCAGAAGTTGTTAGAGGACCACCATAAGTTGTTGTACCCAGATTGTCAAAATGGATTTAAGAAACTTGGCACCACCTTGGAGTTGCTGCAATGGAAGGCGACAAATGGTGTATCCGACAAGGGATTTGGTGAATTACTCAAACTTGTTAAAAAAATGCTTCCTAAGGACAATGAATTGCCTGCCACAACGTATGAAGCCAAACAACTTGTTTGCCCTTTGGGACTGGAAGTGCAAAAGATACATGCATGCCCCAACGACTGCATCCTCTACCGAGGCGAGTACGAGAATTTGGACGCATGTCCCGTATGCAGTGCATTGCGTTACAAGATTAGAAAAGATGATCCTGGAGATGTCGAGGGGGAGCCTCCCCGGAAGAGAGTTCCTGCGAAGGTCATGTTGTATTTGCCTATAATACCACGTTTGAAGCGTCTGTTTAGAAATAAAGATAATGCTAAGTTGATGCGATGGCACAAAGAGGAACGCAAGAAAGACTCGATGTTGAGACACCCCGCTGATGGGTCGCAGTGGAGAAAAATAGATAGAACGTACCCTAAATTTGATTTGGATGCGAGAAACATAAGGTTCGGTTTGAGTACGGATGGCATGAATCCTTTTGGTGAGATGAGCAGTGGTCATAGCACTTGGCCTGTGACTCTTTGTCTGTACTATCTTCCACCATGGCTCTGCATGAAACGAAAGTTCATCATGATGCCAGTGCTTATCCCGGGTCCAAAGCAGCCCGGAAATGACATTGATGTGTACCTAAGACCATTGGTCGAAGAACTCTTATTGCTCTGGGGCGATGAAGGTGTACGGATGTGGGATGAATACAAACAGGAAAACTTCAACCTACGAGCATTGCTGTTCGTAACGATCAATGACTGGCCTGCTCTTAGTAACTTGTCAGGACATTCGAACAAGGGATACAAAGCATGCACACACTGTTTAGATGATACTGATAATATATGGTTGACTCACTGTAAGAAGGTTGTATACATGGGTCATCGTCGGTTTCTTCCCATCAGGCATGCGGTACGAAAGAAGGGCAAGCATTTCAAAGGCCAAGCGGACCACCGAACAAAACCGATGCACCGTAGTGGTAAAGACGTCTTCAACATGGTAAAAGATCTAGAAGTTATTTTTGGAAAGGGATCTGGTAGCCAACCTGTTTCGAACGAAAACGGAATGGCGCCCATGTGGAAGAAGAAATCTATATTTTGGGAGCTACCATATTGGGAAGTCTTAGATGTTCGTCATGCAATTGATGTGATGCACCTCACGAAGAATTTTTGCGTCAACCTGATAGCATTCTTGGGAGTGTACGGAAAGACAAAAGATACAGTAGAAGCACGTCAAGAATTGCAACGTATGGAAGAACGAGATGCCTTACATCCACAACAGCGAGATAATGGACGACAATACTTAAGTCCTGCCAGCTATACTCTTAGCAAGGAAGAGAAAGAAACCATGTTTGACTGCTTGAGCAGTATAAAGGTTCCATCTGGATACTCATCCAATATAAAAGGAATCTTAAATTTGGCAGAGAAGAAAATTACAAATCTCAAGTCCCATGACTGCCATGTGCTTATGACCGAACTTCTTCCGGTTGTGCTGCGGGGGATTCTGCCTGATAACGTCCAGTTAACCATCGTGAAGATATGTGCCTTCCTCAACGCAGTTTCTCAGAAGATAATTGACCCGGAGAATTTGATAAAGCTGCAAAACGATGTGGTGCAATGTCTTGTTGGCTTTGAGCTGATATTTCCACCATCTTTCTTCAACATCATGACACATCTTCTAGTGCATCTTGTCAAAGAGATTGATATTCTCGGACCAGTATTTCTACACAACATGTTCCCATTCGAAAGGTTCATGGGGGTACTCAAGAAATGTGTTCGTAATAGAGCTCGTCCAGAAGGAAGCATCGCCAGTGCCTACGGAACTGAGGAGGTCATTGACTTTTGTGTTGACTTTATTGATGACCTTAAACCGATTGGAGTCCCTGAATCGCGATATGAGGGGAGACTAACTGGAAAGGGTATATTAGGAAAGAAATCTTATGTCTGCACAGATGATTTCTCATTCAAGAAAGCGCATTATACGGTTCTTCAACAATCATCTTTGGTTGACCCATATATCGAGGAACACAAGAAAATTCTGCTCTCCAATTTCCCGGAAAAGTCTGAGGCATGGATTACACGTGAGCACATGAACACTTTCTGCAGCTGGTTGCGGAAGCATCTAATGCATAACATGGATATAAGTGAACAACTGTTCTTATTGGCTAGGGGACCATCTTGGAATATCTTAATATACCAAGGGTACGAGATAAATGGAAACACATTTTATACGATAGCCCAAGATAAAAAGAGTACCAACCAAAACAGCGGTGTTCGTATGGATGCCACGGACAATAATGGAAAAAAGACACATATTACGGCTACATTGAAGAGATATGGGAGCTGGATTACGGTCCCAATTTCAAGGTGCCTCTATTTCGTTGCCAATGGGTTAAGCTATCTGGAGGAGGGGTAACAAAAGATGAGTATGGGATGACAATAGTTGATCTCAACAATCTTGGGTATAGAGACGAGCCATTTGTCCTAGCCCAGGATGTCGCTCAGGTTTTCTACATTAAGGACATGTCCAGCAAGCCAAAGAAGGGGATCAACAAGCAAAAGGATGAGCCTAAGCGACACATAGTTCTATCAGGAAAGAGAAACATCGTTGGAGTGGAGGACAAGACAGACTTTTCAGAAGAATATAATAATTTTGTTGCCATTCCACCTTTCGAAGTAAATGCTGATCCATGCATCCGGCTAGCCAATGATGATGCTCCATACTTGCGCCGTGATCATAATCAAGGGACATTTGTGAAGAGAAAGTCTGTTACCGCTAATCCTTCATGTACTTGAATCATTTTATATTATTGTATAAAAACATAATCGCAATTTGAATACTTTTATTATATATGTACTGTACAATTATACTTTATGTGTTATTTATATTATTTTATATATTTTTCACTTAATTACTAGACTCAATTATAATTTTCATTCAATAATGGATTACTCAACTAATATATTTTTATCTAAAATTCACTTTTTAAACGTTAATATCGTGATAGAATCCACTTTCTATCGAAAAGCAACAGTTTGAAAAAAAAATTCACCTAATATATTTTTGCATGGTCAAAATAACAAATATGATTTCAAAAAAGTTAGATATTTCATTGACCCAATCACTTGAATGAAAATTAATTATTTTTGTTGCGTGTATCAAGTTTATATAGAGATAAGAAATTTTGTTCCATAATTTTTGGAATCATAATTTTATTAACTGAATTAACAAATGAAAGCCAATTTTAAAAGAGAAGTAAAAAGAAACAAAAACAAACATAACATCAGGCGGGAACGAGGGAAAACGGGCCCCTTTTGTCCCGGGTGGTAGATCCACCCGGGACTAAAGGTGGGCCGCGGGCGGGGAATTTTCCCGGCCCGCCCAAAAACCCCTTTTGTCCCGGGTGAAGCCACGACCCGGGACAAAAGGTCCTTTTGTCCCGGGTGGTGGTTTCGCCCGGGACAAAAGGGGGGCCTTTTGTCCCGGGTGAAGCCACCACCCGGGACAAAATGACCTTTTGTCCCGGGTCGTGGCTTCACCCGGGACAAAAGGCCCCCCCTATATTTCCTTCCTCCTTCGCCCTTCTCCTAACACTTGGTTTCTCATCTACTGCGCCCGTCCTGCTCCCCCCACCGCGCGAGCCGAGCACCGCCGCCATCGACGTCGCCGCCGCCCAGAGCCACCGCCGCCACCGTCCTGCTCCCCCCCCACCGCGCGAGCCGAGCACCGCCGCCATCGACGTCGCCGCCGCCCAGAGCCGGCCCCGACCTCACGCGTGCCGCCGCCCAGAGCCGCCGCCGCCGCCGTAACGCCCTCGCCACCATCCCCTGCTCGCCGTCGACAGTATTTAAGCTTCAACAGTATTTCAGTTGTTTTCTTTGCTTGTTGGCAAATAGATCTTGCTATTAATTCTGAGTTTGTCTCTGTTAGAAATGCGATAGAAGTGTGTTCAATCAGGGCACATTAAATTTCAGAGGCTTTCAGTTTGGATTTATATGCATATATCACTGTCATTATTTAGAAACGGATGTTCAATCAATGCCTTCTGATACAAAATTTGCCAGTGAATAGTAGATGCACATGTTTTGTCACAGTGATAAGTGAGAAACAGCCTCTTCTTTGTAGCTAATCGTTAGATCATAAAGCCCACGCCGCGTACCCAAAGGTAGAGCTCGATCTCGTCCCCTCCAACACAGAAAAATTATGATCTGCATGAGAGAAAAATTATTGATAAGTAATTGACATGAATCTATGAATTTACTATAATAACAATATTCAGGGTCCAACTTAATTGACGTAAATTGCTGACTTCGATTTACTAGAAAGAAAACTCTTGGCAAGTAAGTAACATGGATCCATAAATTTTCTATAACATTTACTAATAAAAAAACTTTTAGTTTCGTGCTACTTAGACCTAAGTCCATAAAATCAACCACAACAAAAGAACCTGATGAAATCGGCACAATTCAAAGAAAGTAGCAAATTATATGGTTAATTTAGCATTGTACACAATCAATGAAGGATCAATGAAGGTCTAGAAAATAGATGGAATCATACTGGAGAAAGGCCGAATCCCACTGCATTTGACACCGATGTTTCATCTCCTAAAAGATCGTCCTACTACGAGAGTCCCCTCAACACCTTCTCCATTCCATTGAACCCCAGAACCTCTCGCTACGTTGGGAAGCTCCTGCCTCTGTATATATAGTTCCCCAATGTTCTTTAATTTTTAGTTCTCAGAGTGTGTCGAGTACTGTTTGCAGCACTGAGATCGACATCGTCGACCAATTATGGCTCATTTTCAGTAGCTAGGAAGCTACACTCATGTAACTTTGGGACATGCTCATAATTTGAAATCATAATTTAGAGTTCATGTTATTTAGAGTGAAATCATAATTTGTTGTTAAGAGTGAAATCATAATTTGTTGTGTAAATAAAGGTATATTTACAAATTTTTAAATGTATGAATGTATGTATGTATGTATGTGTAAAGTGAGTTTAAATTTCTTTTAAATATTTCATGTATATTTCTTGAATTACTTAGTGAAATATTTCTCGACCTCATCCATCGATCGGTACTTAGTGAAATTATCGATAGAATATTTCAAGTTCATTTCTTGAATTACTTAGAGAATATTACTCGACCTCGTCCATCGATCGGTACTTAGTCAAATGCTCGCAAATATGTGGATTATTTAGATAATTTTTTAAGGGTTTTATTTGTATTCATATTTTAGTTACGATGGACCCGCGACACACAGACGCGGAAGACAAACAGTTCTTGTTGAATATGATTGGCGAAGGTCAAGGAGATGTCGCTGAACAAGCTGATGATGGCAGCAATACCGACATATATTTGAATATGTCCGGTGATGGAATTGAGGCACCATCTATTCAGGATGACGCTGCTGCTGAACAAAGTGCTAATGTACATATCACAACTATAATTATTTGTAGTGACAATCATATTTTCATCTGAATCTATATGAATACTATGAATGTTTTTTTATAGCCGTCTGGATCATCGTCGCAGCAGAAAAAGACGAAGCGAGGCCCAACAAAAAAACTGGAAGGGCGGTTCATTATAACGGAAGTTGGTCCAGATGGCGAACCGATCGCTCCAGAAGCTGCCGCCAAAAAATTCATAAGACAATCCGGATGTATTGTCAGGGACCACATCCCGATCAGCTTCAAGCTCTGGAAAGCTTCCAATCCAAGCGAGGAACGGGATGCGGTACCCGAAAGAGAAAAAGAATGGTGCTGGCGGGAGCTTAAGAAAAACTTCACGGTTCCAGCTGAATCCGAAGAGATATGCAAGCACTGGACCCTGAGTAAGATGGCCGAACAGCTGCGATCATTCAAGAAAATTTTGACGAAGAAATATATCAAGACCGGGACCACACCCGTATTTACCGGCGAGCTCGAAAAGCTCAGGAGTCACTGGGATGCATTTGTAGAATACAAGTCTTCAGAGCTTGGGCTTCAGAAGGTGCAGAAGGCCAAAGACAACGCCTCGAAGAAAGTGTACCATCACACTCTAGGCCAAGGAGGCTACAAGCTTGCAGTACCCAAATGGGAGAAGATGGAGCAGGATATGCTTGACAGAGGCATCCAACCTGCGACCATGAACTGGCCTGAAAGGTCAAGGACCTGGTTTTATGGTCACGGGGGAAGCTTGGACCCATTGACTGGTGACTGCGTCTATGGGCCAAACATCCAGCGAGCAGCCCAGAGACTACAGGAGGCCATACAAGCAGCGGCCGAGGGAACATTCAAGCCGGATAGAGAGAGGGACGAGCTGACTTACGCCCTTGGGAATCCAGAGCATCCGGGCCGCACAAGAGGCAAAGGCGTGGTTCCGTGGAAGTATGGTTCAGGGATTACATTGAGTCATATAGAAGCCGGCAAAGAAGAAAGAATGATGAGCGGGAGCACTTGCGAAGGCTAGAGGAACGGCTCATGTCACACGATCAAAGACTGGAGGAAGAGGTTCAACGCCAAGTGGCCGTAGCAATGAGCCAGCAACAGCAAGCGCAAACGTTGCCTCCAGAGCCTAGTGTCGCAGCCGATCACCTGTCTCAGCGGAAAAGCAGCTGCGCTTCCACAGACGTCGCCGCCGCCGAGCCCACGGGGATCCAGGCCGCAGTTGAAGCGTCGGCCCCGCAGCGATTTCCAGTGGATGAGATCACCCACCGGACACCTTGTGACCTGCAGACTGCCGTTAAGAACTTAATGTTCACTGTTGCGAACCACGGGCAGCAAATTCCGCCTAGATACACAAGAGTTGGCGTGGAGCAGGTGTGCCAGGGTTGGGAGACGCTCGAGCTTGATATTCCTGGAGGCGATGGGGAGAGGACACTAGCAGAAGCCATTCATGGCTACATCCTATGGGATAAGCGCTACATTGTCCTAAAGTCGGATGATCAAACACCAAGACCGGCATCTCAGCATGCCTCTCCAAGACCGGCATCTCCGCAAAACTCCCCAAGGGCAGCACTGTCTCGGCAAGGTTCACCGGCACATTCTCCATCACCATCATCTCATGTGCCGATGAACACTCAAGCGTCACCGTCGCCTCCATGGTCACCCCCTCCGCCGCCGGCAAAGAAGCAGAAACGGCCGCCGGCAAAGAAGGTAGCTGCACCGGCTAAGGAGCCTCCAAAGAAGAAGGAAAAGAAGAAGAAAACCAAGGAGGCTCCTATTAAACCCTGGGACATGAGCCTTGAAGAATGCGATCGGATAACTCAACAAAGAGTTAAAGAGCACTTCAAGCCGAAGCCGAAGCCGGAGCCCGAGAAAGTGATAAATCCGATAGATTTGAAATTTTTTAAGGGAATGTGCGAAGCAAATAAGAGAAAATTCATTCCGAGAGACCCCCCCTTCAGACTACGAACGCACAATTATCAAAACTACTGAGAAAAAGAAGAGACAATCAAAGTCGTCGTCGTCCGACGTTCCACAGCTCGGAGCCCAAAAGAAACAATCAATAGAGCCTCTCGTAGTGGGACAGACGACGCAAGAACAAGACTTTGTTACATTTTTGAAAGAATCAAACCTGACGGCCGCTCAGATTGCAGGGGGAGAAGATATTCCAAAGGCCGATGTGGTCGTCAAATGGACGTTTGAGATCGGCAAAACTCTTGTACCCCCCGAAGTAGTGTCTGTGCTTCCAACGCAAATGTATAAGCTGCACCAGCACTACATGCGTGCGATGGCCGATTGCATCTTCATGCAGGGCACAAAGATTAAAGATGACGATTTCTTACGGGGGGAGGCCATTCTATGGATAAACTGGGAAGAAATTTACCAACTATTCCATCAGGAGGCCCTCGACATCTCTATGGTCGCCTTGTGGGTTCTGTAAGTATTTTACTCTCCTTACGTATTGTTTTGCATGATCTCAACATACTGATCTCTTGATTTATTCGGTATCATGTAGAATGGAGATACATACTTGCAGAAGAAAGGGGTACTCTCACCTCGGCTTCATCGACCCAATTACTTGTAATTGGAGGCTTCTACGCGACAATACCGATGAGATATTCCAAATGTTGTTCAAGTACATAAGCGTTTATCACAACAAGCAAATGATATTGTTTCCTTACAACTTTGCGTGAGTGATTCCTTCCGTCTAACTCTTTCTATTCTGTAATCGAATTGTTTAAACCTTAACTACCAAGAACTGCCTCCGTATAATCTTGCAGTGAACACTGGATCCTAATTGTCATAATTCCCGAGAAGAGCCTACTCGTGGTTATGGACTCATTGAGGAGACCTCCAGAACAATACGAAAATCTTCTTAACATGATGAAAAAGTAAATCTACCACTACTCCGTCGGTGACTGATAATTTGAATCACTTTGTTACTTGACTATAATTGTTCTAATCATGCACAGGGTTTGGAAAGAATTCGCTAAAAATCATCCAGGCAAATTTGACAAGGAATTGAAGATCAAGACAGATTTTCCGGTACGCGCTTGGATGATTCATTGCACGATTCATTAGTTTTATTATATATTCATGTAAATACCTGATAATTTCTTCTCTCTTAAAGTGTATGAGGCAGAAACCAGGCACTGTATTGTGCGCATACTATGTATGCGAGAACATCCATGGTCTGGTAGGTCCTCCAAAGGGCTGGACAGATTGATAGGAGGAAGTAAGTAAAAAATTTGTTAATATTTGAACTCGTATTTTAATTAGTCGAAATTAATTATCCCCTTTTTCCATAGGTCGGGGAGATGCGCGATAAACTCATACCGGAGGAAAAGATTATGGCGATTCAAGAACAATTCTTCGGATTTATTGTTGAGCAAGTCCTCGATCCAAAAGGCGAATTCTACTACGATGGAATATCTAATATTGACAATCACAGCAAATATGACAATATACGCGTATATATGTAATTAAGAACGAATATAACTATGTAAATATATATGTGTGTCTATGTATTAAATTTCTATTTATGAGTATGTATGTATGTATTAAATTTCCAAAAGGCGAATTCTACTATGTAATTAAGAACGAATATACCTATGCAAATATGATGGAGTATGTATGTATTATATATATAAGCACTCCAATAATATATATGAGTATATATATATTTATATAATATTGGTCCTAGACATTTTCATATGTAAAGGAATTCACATGTATAGATATGTGTATACATATATATATATATATATAAGTGAATTAATTTATATATGAAAACTATCTAGGACAAATATTATATAAGTAACTATATATATATGTATATATTAGTGGAGATCATACACACTGAATTCCAATACATAAGTTTAATTGAAATGCAAAAGTATAATTGAAATAGAAAAAGAATTGAGAAAAGAAAAACATGAAAAAAAATAGACCTTTTGTCCCGGTTGGTAACACCAACCGGGACAAAAGGGTGCGCCAGCCACGTGGGCGCTGGCTGCACCTTTTGTCCCGGTTAGTGTTACCAACCGGGACAAAAGGTTCTCTTTTGTCCCGGTTGCCACACCCGGGACAAAAGGGCGCCCCCTTTTGTCCCGGACAGGCGTTCCCGGTTGGGAAACCGGGACAACAGCGGTTTCCCAACCGGGACAAATCAACGTTTTTGTAGTAGTGCGACAAACCTAGCTAGCTAGCACTAAACTACCCTAATACTAGTAGTAATATGTACGCCAGACGCCAATCGGGTGGCAGAGGCGAGAGGAATCGGGCGGATCCACGGCGTAAGCGAAGAGACGGCGGAAGCGAAGAGCCTCGTATTTGCCTTTCTCAGGTACTGTGCGGAAGAAGCGAGAAGCAGCGAGGGGAAAGTTTGCTCACCACTTCTATACGAAAGAACACCTCTATATCCCAAAAGAAAAATTAGTCGTAAAATCATAATACGTGCCAAACCAGACAATCTGAGAAGCAAAAGATACCCATCCATGCATCATGCCGGTCCTATCGGCGACGGCGTTGGCGTCCATGGAATTCTCGGCTATCGTGGAAAATTTTAGCTAGGTGTCACTATTGACTGACCAAACGACCATTTCTTTTACCAGTTTACTACTACAAGTAGTATTATTATTCCAAAGGAAAAAGGAAGTATACTACCGAGCCCGCTATCGTTCGCTACGCTATAAATATACCCTCGCCACTCGAGAAATTTCTAAAATTGACACACACACACACACGACATACAATACAAGTGCAAATCACTCATCTAGCAATGGCCGAGAAGGTTGCGCGCTTCGCTCTGGCGCTCGCCATGGTGGCGGCCGCCGGCGTTCTCATCACGCCGTGCGCGGCGCAGAACTCGCCGCAGGACTTCGTGGACCTGCACAACGCGGCGCGGTCCGACGTCGGCGTCGGCCCGGTGTCGTGGGACGACAATGTGGCCGCCTTCGCGCAGAGCTACGCGGCGCAGCGCGCCGGCGACTGCGCTCTCCAGCACTCCAGCGGCAGCGGCTACGGCGAGAACATCTTCGTGGGCGGCGCCGGCGCTGACTGGTCGGCGTCGGACGCCGTCGGCCTGTGGGTGGCGGAGAAGCAGTGGTACGACCACGACAGCAACTCCTGCTCGGCGCCGCCGGACCAGTCGTGCGGCCACTACACGCAGGTGGTGTGGCGTGACTCCACCACCATCGGCTGCGCCCGCGTCGTCTGCGACAACGGCGGAGTCTTCATCACCTGCAACTACAACCCGCCGGGCAACTTCGAGGGACAGAGCCCGTACTAGATTAATCTCGATCGGAGTCGCACTGCATGCATAGCTAGTTCCAAATTTCAGTTCATCGTACGCGTACATGCATATGCAGGTGCATTGTGACATGATATTAAATAAATTAAGTAAAATAATGAATGTCATAAGCAATAAATAAATAATGTGATTTCACAGTTTGATTCAGGTTTGCATGTGGATCATGTTCTGTCATCAGAGATAATTTGGATTTGGGTTTGCTAAACAATCCCCAGATATCTTTTCTTCATATTCCAATTAGAGTTTAATTAATTGTCCAGATCTCCTTTAGATTTTTCTTTATAACAAATGATAAGCCTTAGACAATTAGGTAATTTTGGGTCCATTTTAATTCCACAATTAAACATACTTTTGAACAATATTTTCATAATTGTAACGAGTAAAACAAAGCATATGCACGTGTTCAGGATTAACACACAATTTTATCTAAAAGCATAACGAAACACAAGAGTCTCAGTTTGTACACTAAGACGGAACTAGTGCGGGTGGTTGCGCCGTTACCGGTTGGAATAGACACGCTATTCTACTGGCCTTGTTCGATGTAGTCGTATCGATGCACGAAGATGTTCGCAGTGCAGTCCCGCAAACAGTCACCAGAAAGTAAACGAAGTTGTTCTCGTGAAGGCCACCAGGAAGTAGAGAATGTAGTCAATCAAGAGTGAGCGGTACTAGGCTTAGGCAAAAGTTGTGCAAAATATCACTTCATTTACTGTGGCTTGCTTTATTAATAAAAATTCTTCAAGTATAATTTAAATTTCACTATGTTTGCACAAATTTTTTGAATAAGATGAGTGGTCAAACTTAGTATTAAAAAAGTCAAATGATTTATAATTTGGAATAGAGTGAGTAATATGCTTAGGTAAATGTTGTGTATCTCACCTTTTAGGAAATAGGAATGGATGGTAAGCTGTACATGTCCACGTGTGCACGAGAATCAGCAGCTTGTCAAAACTTATGAACTAAGGTGAAGTGTGCGCGCGCGCTTACTTTCAACTTTTCTGAAGAAAAAAAAAACTTACTTTGAGGAAGAGAAGCATGTCTCCATCACTTGCTTGTCGACGTTATCTATCACACGTAACGTTCAATCGATCCTTCTGTAAATTAAATCCACACACGCCAATCGTAACTATCACGAGACTTGGAATTATTCAGAAGAGGCTCCCGTTGCATTGAAGGTTGACAAATGAAAGGAAACCCAAACTGAGCTTAACAATGCAGACAAACGAAACTTGACAGGCTTACTTGCCCTCTTCTAACATTTAATATTTTTGCCTCAAGTTTCACGGACGTATGGTGCTGTTCATATGTCGTATATATTGTCCACGGGATAAGCAATTTGCCGCGAGTTGCTTGCTGCTACGAAACTCGAACGGCCGGGTAGTAGGTATCCACAGACTTTCAGTTCTATGAGCACGCAAGTTTCGTAGCAAAACCGAGAATTTAACACGTACTATCACATTCACATGACGGTTCAAGCTAAACGTAAGCAACTGCCAGATCATTCACCTTCGTTATCAAAACAAGCAAAGCAATCGTGATTATTTTTTCCTTTTTTTAAGTTGCATCAGCATTTTTTTTTAAAGTTGCATCAGCGATTATGGATGGATCGACCACACGCCTAAACGACCGTCCAGCATTTCCCATTGGTACACGAGAGTAACTTCGCTCGTCAGATCGTATGGGTAGTTGGAAATGTCATCTCCCAGTCATGGATCCGATCCTAGCACGAGCCACGAGCTTTCTTTACAAAAGTTTGGTTAGACTTATGCATTACCATTATTGCTTTGAAAAAATGCCAATATATTGCTTGTTCTCGAGCAGCATCATCAACCTTTCTTGAAGTTCAGACCCAATGTATTTGTACCGCGCCCGCTAATTTCTAGCATCCATGCATTGTATATTCCGCGATTGGCGGCAAATCGACGTAACGGCCGGGCCGGTCGTGATTTCCATTGTCATTAGTGGTGACTTTTGCACACCACATGCTATATTGACATATTGTACGTGGAAGTTCTACAAATACGCCATCACCTTTTTTTTCGTACGTAACGAATTGATTTCAACCTTCAAAGCAGTATAGAATTTTAGACGAGCAAGTGTAGAATTATGATACGGGTCCATATAAGCTCTGGGCTAAGGTGAAAGGGCGACGGCCTAGAGCCCAGCCTAGTAGGAGCCCATACCGCGACCGTGTGTGTGAACGTATAGCTTCCACGGTATGAACTATATGGCCACATGCGAATGCGGTAGGCATGCCTGCGAAAACTTCAAACAAACAATCTTCTATAAATTTCCATGCTAATTGGATGACTAATTACGGTTAGTCGATGATTAGTAGGATGACTACACTTCTAATCGAGATAATTGCCTCGGTGGACATGATCTATGCTGGCAGACCGATAGACGTGATTAATCGTGACTAATCATAATTAGCCGGATGACTTAAAAACACTCTCTGGAACCCTAATAATCTTTCAAGCTACTACGTGCCAAGCGCCAAGCGAAGTTAGGGAGACCAGTCTTGGCTGGCCGAGACCAGAGTACGAAGTAAACGAAGTCTTCTCTAAACAAAGTTTATCCAAATTAATCCCGCTGATCTTATCGGAAAGGCGATCGATCTCATCCATGGTCCATGGAATTCCTGCCCCTCTTGGAAATCTTTTAATCTTATAGGTGCCATCATTGACCGACCAAGTGACCAAGTGTAATCGATCGCTATTTCTTTTACCAATCGATGGTGCACTCACGGAAATCCAATTCGGCACGCGAGCGTCAGCAAGCGTCCGAGCGCTCGGTTCCGACCGTCCGAGTTGCCCTCCCACGTGCGTGGGTCCTACCATGTAGCTTATCCGGTTTTCCTACCATCCGAATATCAACTGTTTTTAATTTACTCTTTATTTCCCCTTCTTTATCTCCTCTTACTGCTTGACTTGTCTCATCAGTTTCTATCCTATTTTTTTCTTTTTATATCCTTCACATTAGGTAGCTGCTGCGCCACCTAATTGCTACGAGCCATACACCACAGGCACGGCGAGCAGCGCGTAGGAGCCGGAGTGCTCATTATTTTCTTTCCTTTTTCCTTTTATTTTTCCTTCCAAAATGTTGGCGCAACGGATACATAACTTTGTTATTACTTTTGGCCTCTTTTCCACATAAGTTATATATATATATTTTTATATAATTATTTTTCTTCTTTTGCATAAGTTATATCAATATTTCTTTCATTCCGAGAATTATCTGTTTTCACAGTTTTTTCTCTTCAAATTTGTTTTGCAACAAAGTTTGATGGACATGTTAATTATACTATTCTTCCGATAAAAGTTATACATATAAATTTTTATATAATTATTTTGTTTCTTTTGCATAAGTTATATAAATATTTCTTTCCTTTTGAGAATTATCTGTTTTCACATTTTTTTTCTCATCAATTTTTTTTTGCAACAAAGTTTGATGGACATATTAATTATATGATTCTTCTGATAAGTTATATATATAATTTTATCATATAAACATATGCAGTTATGTATATAAGCTTGCTATATAAATGTTTCAGTATTATTATTTATGTAACTTTATTGTATAAAGTTACATAAATCAATATGTCCCCGCAAAACTTTGTCACAAACAAATCTGAAGGAAAAAAAGTTGTGCAAATGATAATTCTCAGAAAGAAGTAACATTGATATAACTTTGCAAAAGAAACAAAAAATTATATAAAAAGCTATGTATATAACTTGTGCAAAGTAAAAGAAGCCAAAACTTATACAGAAGAAAAATTGTATACATAACTTCTCCAACAATAAAGTTATGTATCTGCTGCAGTAACTCTTTGAGAAAAAAAAGAAAAGAAAAGGAAAAAAATAAAAGAGCACTCTACCTCACAGCGCATGAATTTATGTATAAGTAATATGTTCATAAGTTATGCATGAAAAGCACAAAAATATTTGCATAAATTGTATGATACAAAAATTATATGCATAAATTTCACTGCAAATATTATGCACAAAAATTCTTGTTCATAAGTTATGCAAAAAATGTATAAATTGTATGCACACATTGTATGGAAACAAAAATTGTGTTCATAAGTTGTTTAAAAATATTTATGAAAAAGTTACTAGGTAAAAATATTAACCACACAAATTCTAATAAAAAAAGAGGAGAAAAACCGGACTCTCTGATTACCAGGTCACCGCATAAGGTTTCTACTTTCGTACAACATCATGGCTCGGACTGGCGCTACTCTTTTTGTGTTCACGCGGAGAAGGGAAATGGAAAAAATAAAATATAGGCCTCCGCATGTGGCGTGCGAGGTGGACACCGCGGTCCGAAATCGAGCGCCCATTAGCCAGCCAACCTCGCGCGTCGTGCATCGGCTGGTGTGCCGAAGCACAGCTGTGTGGGGGCTGAAAAAATCTGAGAAGCCGGAAAGGGAATATCATTGGTTGCTAAAAAGGGAAAGTATGGCTGTCTGAAATCGATTGTTGGTTTCCCTTCCGGCGCGCGCGCGAATTAGCAGTTGCCACTCACTCAGGCGGGCCCTATGGCAAGAACATCTTCTAGGGTTCCACTGGCGCCGACTGCTGGTCGGCGGCGGACGCCGTGGGATCGTGGTGCGGCTGTCGGACAAGCAGTGGTCTATTTTTCACGCGCTGTGCACCGATGTATCGCATATAAGGGTGGAGCGGCCGTTGGTGCCGCTCCATCCCGTGACGCCGCTCGTGTGTGTGTCGGCTGGAGGAGTGCCAGCCAGGAGAAGAGGAGGGGGTGGAGTGACCACCAATGAGGGGTGGGAGGAGGGTGGAGTGACTGATGATGAGGGGTGGGAAGTGGGGGGAGCGGCTGCGGCCGAGATCTTTAATGCTGGGGTAGTGGGCGAGATGGCGGAGCTTAGAGTTTGGATTTCCGAAGTTTCAACATTGACCGGTACTAGAGGAGAAGGCCGGTGGGGAAGGTGAGACGCGGGGCTCGCGTGTGGCCAAATGTCCCTACCTAGCGCGTACATAATCGCCGATGCACGCGCGCGACCGGGGACGAGTCTAGACGTTTATTTCTATCTTTCGAATCGGACGGGTCTGGATGTTGGGTGCGTGTATCAACGTTCAAGGTAGCTATGAGTTTGATTGCTTTACCTTTGCTTACTTTGATCTGTACGAAAAAACTGCGGACCCGGACTAAAGACAACGAGAATCATTATCTTTTTTTCCCTGTTCATGGTCGATCGGTCAAGCTCTATCCACTCGACCACGACACCTGCTGCTTCTTCCGCCGGTCGTGGTGTCGGCGACAGGGGCGTCCCGATCAAATCGGGGGCCAGTGCGAAATGCTAAGATGAGGCTCTAATGGTCTAGTAAAATCAAACAACAGTAATAAGTAACATATAAATAAGATATTTCAAGAATTTTCGTACCTATTTTTCACTTGAAGAACTTCATTCTTTGGGCATTTTTTGAAATATAATCTTCAATGATGCTATCATAGCCAAATCGTTGAGCCTTTCTTGTGTCATTGTAGAATGCAAGTAGGACTTTAATAGCTTCAATTTTGAAAAGCTTCGTTCCGCTGATGCAACAGTTACATGAATAGTCAACAAAACTCTATATGCAATACTTGCATTTGGAAAGCAATCATGTCGCTTCAAAAATTTCAGAACTTCAACTGGCCCCATATTATCTTTAGGAATGAAATCTTGAAGGAACATCAACTCCACATACAGTTCACTAGCATCAATATCAGATTTTCCATCTTTTGTAAGGGCATCCTCAAGATTCTGACAAGATGATTTCAAGCTCTTAGTATCCAATGATTTCAATGCTTCAAAAGTAAATAAGAAACCAAATTTTTTCTGGTAACTTTGATATTGTTCAAATCTTCTTGTAAGTGAGGCAATAGCCTGATCAACTATAGGAATAAAATAGCTGATTCTAAATGATTCTTTAGCAGACTGTCTAGCCAAATTTGTATCATCCGAGCTCTCATCAAATTGTTCTTTTCTTTTAATTACTCGTTTCTTACGAAATGTTGTACCAATAACCATCTCAAGTGCAATTCCTTTGGCTGTCTCTAATGCCTCAAAGAAACCAATTTCCCTGTACTCTCTGAAAAAAGAGATAAACCCTTCCACTTTCTCAATAGCAACATCAATAACCATATCCTTTGCTTGCAAATGTTTGCTCACAAAAATTAACAGCATACAATACTTCATACCAAATGACTATTGCCACTATAAATTCAAACTCTCCAAGTTCATTATTTGCCAAACCTTTAGCCTCGCTACTTGATCCAGGATCATTATCAATATTGGATACCTGAAATTGGAATAAAGAAATGTGTATTCATATTTGTGTTAGCCAAAGTGATATTCATTGTCAATATAAAAATATCAATTACCTGAAGTAGAGCCTCTCGAATGTCTGCGCATTGAAATCTAATAGCTTTAACACTTTCAATACGACTATCGCAACGTGTAGCTGACACTGACTTGAGAGTCAATCCTGATATGTTATCCTTCAAAATCTGCCATTTCTTAGTTGACTTAGCAAAAGTTGTGTAGATGTGTTGGATTATTCCAAAGAAGTCTTTAGCACAAGCCTTGGCCATATCACAAAGTGTTAAATTAAGGCTATGGCAACCACAAGCAGAATAGAAAGCTCTAGGATTTATATCCAAGAGTTTCTTTTGTATTTCTTGATTTTTCCCTTTCATATTTGACCCATTATCATAGCCTTGTCCTCTTACATCATCTATATCAAGACCAAGACTCTTTACTTCACTTACTAGGACATCAAAAAGACCTTGCTCAGTTGTATCATTTACATCCAAAAATCCCATAAATGATTCTTCAATTTTGACATCATTTGAAGATAAATCCATATATCTTATGATCAAAGAAATTTGTTCTTGGTGGCTTGCATCGGGGGTACAAACAAGAATGATAGAGCAATACTTTGCACTCTTTATTTTCTTAATAGTTTCAGACTTAATAGCAGAAGCAAGTAGGTGTATCAACTCATTCTGAATTCTAGGTCCCAGATAATGGACATGAGTTTCTTCATTTGTAATACGACGAACATGCTCTTGAATAACTGGATCAAATTCAGCCAACATTTCAATCAAACTCAAGAAATTTCCATTGCTATCATCATACAGTTTGCTATTATGGCCACGAAATGCTATACTATGCTTGGTTAGAAATTTTACAATAGCCACTATTCTAAAGAGAACTTTTCTCCAGTGCTCTTTTTCTTTCTCAAGTTGTCGTTGAGCAGCCTTATCAATACCTCTACCCTTTTCCAAGTTATTACAGAGATCATACCAGGTAGTCATATTCAAAACATGATCAGAACTTGTTTCATGCTCTAAGTCTTCCATAAAGATGTGTGCAATCATTAAACCCATCATTTGCCAACTGACCTTTCCGATGCCCATTTGTAAACAATTTACAGCTGAAGCAAAAAACTCTATCCAGTTCTTTTGAATAAACAAGCCAATCTCTATAGCACTCCTCTATAGGATCAAGAACACCGACTAGAGGGGGGTGAATAAGCGGTTTAAAATCTAAAACCAACAACACTAGAGAAATTTAATTAGTAACAAAGAAAAGCCCTATGTCATGCTACTAATATCTCTAGATGGGTTTGCAACCTAGGGTGACAAGATACAAATCAAGCTCTAGTAAAGTAAATTGCTCAAAGTAAAAACAAGAATTAAAGTGAGCAAGAGAGGTAACCAAGCTTGACACACGAATTTATCCCGTGATGTCGATGACTTGCCGATCACCCTTAATCCACGTTGAGGTGGATTCCAAGAATCAACCGCTCCTCTATCAAGAACCTCTCGATCTTGAGCCGGCTTGAATCAAGGAACCGCTCCATACCTCGATCCACTAGAGTTGTTCTTCACCACTCCGGTGAGGTGAGCACAAGACCTCTCACAACCGATATCGGGGCTCCTCAACAATCTCCTTGGAGGAGCTCCACAAAATCCTCTTCTCCAAGCCGTCTAGGAGCGGCAACTCCCAAGAGTAACAAGTCGGTGACGCTTGCTTGAAGTTTCCCTAGTGCCACAAAGCTCAAACTCTTGATGCAATGCACTAGGAAGCCCTCACACTCTCAAGAATGCAATCTCTAAGCAAGTGTGTGTGAGAGAGGGATGTCTTAGCTCTATAGTGTCAAGTATGCAGTCCAAAAGGCCAAGAGAGAGACCCAATGGCCGGACATTGGGTATATATAGATATCCCCTCAAAAACTAGCCGTTACACTCTTTTCTGCGAAGTCGCGGACCGTCCGCTGTTCAAAAACCGGACCGTCCGCCGTTATAAGCCAGTGAGTCAGAGTGCATTTAATGCGTGTCAAAACTAGCCGTTACAGCCCTGGCGGACTGTCCGCGCCCCAGGGGCGGACCGTCCGCAGTTAAGTGTTCCACACCACCAGAGACGAACATCGTCTCTAGTATAACTTTGAAATTAGCCGGCGGACCGTCCGCGCCCCAGGAGCGGGCCATCCGCCGTTCATCCTTGAAATCCACCAGAGACAACAATGTCTCTGGTACAAATTATCAAATAGTCGGCGGACCGTCCGCGCCCCAGGGGCGGACCGTCCGCAGCACAGATCATAAGCCCAACCAGAGAAAATATCCTCTTTGGTACATTTTGAGTTAGAGCGGCGGACCGTCCGCCCACCTGGGCCGGACTGTCCCCCAGTCACATCTAATTTCCACCAGAGCCAAACATGCTCTCTGGTACGGGTGCGGACCATCCGCGCTCCAGGGAGCGGACTGTCTGCGCTTGTGCAGTCAGCTCTCAAACTTGTTCTTTTTCAAAACTTGTCAAAGCGGCGTTAGCCCTCATGCATGCACCTAGACATTTTGAGCAAAATGGCACTAAAGACCCGTCAAGCACGAGTACACAACCCCTCTTGATAGTACAGCTATTAATCCAACAAATCCGGTCACTTTTCATCCACTAAATGCCTTGTGACCGGTAAAATACAAAAGCCCTATTTTATACCTTTGTCTTGAGCCCGAGCTTTGCATATCATCTCCAAACTTCACACGTTTACAACCAAATCCCTTTCATCCGTGGATCAACCTATGCTCATTATCTCGAATGAAATTGTTAATCCACAAATTATTGTCATTAATTACCAAAACTCAAATTAGGGGCCTAAATGCTTTCATCCTCCCCATTTGGTAGGAGTCTAATATAGGATAGTGCAGAAAATTGAAAGGCTAAATTGGAAGGCTACCGATCCGTTCAGGTTCTGTCAATTTGGGCCTTGTTTTCTACATAATGCGCTGCAAACTCATGGAATTGAAGTCTCCTATACTACTAATATACTAATAAGATGTACTTTATATTTTAAGGACCCTTCAAATTTGGGGCCTGTGCGGTCGCACAGCCCGCATGGGTACAAGAAAACCCCTGTCGGCAGTGAACCCGCTGAGGCATGGCATCCGCCACCCACATGTCCAGTTTTTTTTTAATCCTTCTTACCCTGATTAAGAAACGGACGACATATGGTTCTGGAGAAGGCGCGAAAGATACCGCACGTAATACACCCTTCTTTGCAAGGGCCTGCTCTGGTGATTGAATTCAGCCCATTCGTTTCCCGTCAAAGGCTACCGGCGCCACCATGGCATCTGGAAGTTCCAAAAACAGAGAACCCCCACATCTCGAAGTAGATTTTACCATTCAGTTCTCGTACCAACATTAAAGAAAACGTTAATAGTATCCGTGATTACAATTTCTCAAGTTCACCGATCTGCCACTACATGCTTATATATGAAAATATACCATTACAATTTGTTCTCAGAGATGCGCTATTTTGTATGTTTGATATTTTTAGATCCACTCACATACCTATATATTTTTATATGGTCCGAACTACCTCTGATGTCTCTTTTCTCTTCTTTTGATATATGAGCCCCATGTCATCTTTTTCCTCTTCCCTTTCTTCTCCAACCGGCCTCTCTTCTGTCAAGCGCTGCCACGGTTATGGGGAGAGACCCTGCACGCGCGCACCCGAGCTTGAGCCAGCATTCAGGCAACATCAAGGTTGCCTTAGTTTTCTTGAAAAGAAAATGATTCTTGCAGCGACAATCAATAACCATACGCGCACTGGGCTGTTTTCATACTCATAGGCTCACTATTTATGCTTTTGCAGAGACATTTAGCCCACAGTCGTATGGGGTTTTTACATATTTGTCATTCTTACGGTTGGCGCACATCCGATTGTCATCATTAAAATGCCTCTTACATATTTGCCATGGAGAAAAGTTTTACTAACACATTTACCATTTTCGCTGAGTTGGCACTCCACCACGTAGGCACGCCACGCTGTCTCCCAGTCATCAAAGTCACGCGGAATGACCTTCTTACTCCCAATCCATTTCTTTGTACCCTTCTACTTCTATCGTTTCCTTCTTCCCTCATTTCCTCCTCCGCAGATCTCCCTCCGGCAGCTCCTGCTCGGCTCCACCCCCTCCGGCGCCGCCTTCCCGCGCCAGGCCCACCCATGGAGGCGCGCCCCCCTTCCGCGCGCCTGCTGGGGGCCCGCCCAGCTCGGCGCGGCGCCGCCTCCTGCTGGGGCGAGAGGCCCCCCGCCCCCCAGCTCGGTGCCTCGGTGCGCGTGCCCCCCAGGTGCGGGGCAAGGACCAAGCGGCCGCCCAGCATTTATTCACTAGCAGTGTGACGCTGGATCATTTTTGTATTTTTCATGTTCTTTTTTATTTGCAATTCTCTACTTATTTTTGCCCAAGCATGTCGCAACAATTAAACAATAGTATTTATGAGTATAATGTTCAACTATAATATGTGTGGCCATAATATACTGCATGCAAGAAATTGATGTTCGGGGCATGCAAAAAGTGGGGTAGGGACATCAATTGGTGCTCGTGGTATGAAAGAAATGGGCATGAGTAGAACAGTCATTAGACATAGTCTTCATGACTCGGAGGTAGCGTGGCATGTCTACGTGGAGTGTCAACTCAGCGAAAATAGAAAATATGTTAGTAAAATTTCTCTCCCGTGGCAAATATGTAAGAGACATTCTAAAGATGACAATTAAGTATGCGGCAACCGTAAAGATGGCAAATATGTAAAACCCCCAGTAGTATACTACTATGGGAATCGGTTATGAATCTGCTAGGTTCTTACTTCAATTTGCTATGTTTCCATTTCAATTTTTTTTTGCGGAGTTTCTGGGTGGGCAACAAACCGTAGTGGTGCTCTTTTACAGCTCGGGTGAGATCTGGGGTGTGTAAAGGTGCCAATCTCTACATAACGAAATCAGCTCCATACGATCTCGCCCCTCATTTGGCCACGTCGCCTCGTAGTTTCCACCTTGTGATCAAGATCGAGCGGTTAAAAAATGAGCAATCTCTACATAACGAAATCAGCTCCATACGATCTCGCCCCTCATTTGGCCACGTCGCCTCGTAGTTTCCACCTTGTGATCAAGATCGAGCGGTTAAAAAATGAGCAATTCCAGCTTCTAGAGCTTCCGTTCCGGGCGTGGCTCGTGCCAGCTCCTCCGTCGCCGTGACCTCATCCTCCTCGATCAGGACACCCTCCTCCCTCCACAGCTTGCGTAGCTGCAGATCCATGTGCCGAAGAACAGATCGGCAGGGAAAAAATCTTGAGAGGGTCCCACCTCCCTCTGGCTTGCCACGCTACCTGAATAGCTCCGCCTAAGACGTGAGGACGCCTATACCTGATGTAGGCTGTAGCCGCTCGAATGATGCTCATAAGTTGTTCGATAAAAGAGCGCTATGATTTGGAAATCCCTCTTTGCCTTTTCCTCCTCCTCTGCTTGCTTGGACAAATTGCTAGCGCATCCTGCTCGCCTGCCCGGGTGACTGCCATGGGAGTTTGCGAGCACACCAACCAAGCTAAGCTTGCAACGCTCATGAACATTCCGTCGGCATGCATGATCAGCGAAGGACATAAGTGCAGTGATTGGCATGTTCTGCGGAGTTGTACAAGATTAATGGTCATAATAACACTTATAAGATCTAAAAAAACACTTGTAAACGCACTAAGGACAACAAAAAGTCACAGCTATAGTGCTGGTTCTTGGCTCAATTATACTAATTATACCATAAATTTTACACTAACCTGCGTTGTGCTGGTTCTTCAAAATGGTGGCACAGGGTAGGTAGGTTGGAGGAGCTAGCTGAATCTTCGTGTGACATTTCGTCAAGACGTTGGTTAGTATCTCTGATAAGGTTTCTTTCTCATTTTGCCTACATAACTTAACTTAAGCACTGTGTAACTTTCAGTTTATATGATACACAATTTTAAATTTAAACTATAAGATTATAAAGGAATTATGAACTGTTCGTAGGCAATTAAGCAATAAAAATCATGATTCACGTAAATCTAACTGCACTGTCATAAAATGAGATCCTATCTTCAAGCTGGCTGCAGATTTATTGCCAAAAATATCAGATAATAAATAAGTATGAACTATATATAGTTTTGTTCATAAAAAATAATTCATATTCATGCATGTCCAAGAAGCAGAACATGCAGCACTGACATACTTGCTATATATTCTCCCCAGTGAGGCATCATCACAAAATATGCAAAAGATGTGTACTGATGTCGTTGTAAACATAAATACAATAAATCAAGAATTACTATTTCTGCTTACCATAATCTGTTATCAACAATGGTGAATCTGCTTATTAAAGACAAATAATAGTATATTGGGCTGGTAATCCATTTGGAAATGGATCACAGTTCACAAGCTTGAACTGGCCAGCTCCACGGTGAGCGCGGCAAAGCCGCGCGTTTGTTTCTAGTGATACTGAAGTTACTCTCAAATGGCGGACCCCTCCACATTTCTGCGTCCGAGAATCTTGTCCATGTCCAAGAATCTGCTATGTTCTTACATCAACTTACATGGCGTGCCATGGTAAAGTTGCTCCGCACCGCATGGTGTCTTTGGTCCAGCACAAGTTCAGTGTCCCCTCCGCCGGTCGTTGTTGGGTACGGGGATTCCATGCATCAGGCATCCGGAGATCACACGATTCCATAGCCAACAATCCAGTTTAAGGCTGTGTTTAGTTCTTGAAATTTTTTGGGTTTAAATACTGTAGCACTTTTGTTATTATTGGGTAATTAATGTCCAATCATGAATTAATTAGACTTAAAAGATTCATCTCGTTATTTACAGTTGAATTGTGTAATTAGCAATTATTTCAGCTGCATTTAATGCTCCATGCATATGTTTGAAGATTCGATATACGAATACTGCAGGAAATTTTTTGGGAACGCCTTATCCATGACTGACTCTGCCTTACTCTCGTCATATAGTAGGGCGTTCGACCGAAATTCTTATACGGCGCGCGTGGCGCGCGGGTAGCGGCGGAAGGCCCGTCGCTGAGCTAGGGTTTGGGGGGAGGGGGGAGGGGCGGCCAGGGAGGGTGGGAGGTGGGCGGAGCGGCCGCCGGCGAGGTCGCCGGCGGCCGGGGTGGTGGCGGGAGGCGGCGGCCTTAGAGTCCGGGTTACTAGGGGTGGGGGGCGGCTCGCCGGCTCCCATGGCCGCCGGCCATAGAGGAAGGGGCCGGGGTGGCGGCGGCCCCGCGGTGGAGGCGGGTTGTTCGGCGGAGGAGGCGGTCGGCGGCGGGGGCGTCGGGAGGAAGAGGAAAGAGGAAGAACGAAGGAAGAAGAAGAACAATGCGTACCTGTTCGTTGGCGACGTATGCGCGTCGACCAGCGTCCCCCGGGTTCGCCAGTTCCTCCGAATCCTGAAAAGATACTGGTTTCATGCATTTGTGCCAATATCTAGGGGGAATATATCTGGTGGAAACCACAACTTTGTGAAAACTCGTGCAAACTATAGCAAAAAAATTGTCTAAATTTACCAAAAAATCACACATGTAGATGATATGATGATGCACAATCTTGTAAAATATCTTGTCGAAATTCGACTTCGTTTGTGAGATATAAAAATAACAAATTTCAAGTCAGAAAGTTGTCCAGATAATTTGTTAGAAATTTGTTATTTTTATATCTCACAGACGAAGTCGAGTTTGGATAAGATATTTTACAAGGTTGTATATCATCATATCATCTACATGTGTGATTTTTTTGATGAATTTAGATAGATTTTTTGCCGTGGTTTGCACGAGTTTTCACGGAGGTTGTGGTTTGCACTAGATACGTTGCCATATCTAGGTTCTGCTTTATTGGAGCTGTCCACATTCTTTTTTCACCCAACCATCCAATCAGTAGATGGAGTGGGTCGCGCATGCTCTCAAGAGCTAGGAACTTTATTCCCTTTCATCTTCAGAGAACTAGTACACGGCAGGTGATTCCTTTGGCATCGTTTTCTGAACATTGTTATACAGTAGTTCTAGAACAACAGTTCGGCACAGGGGTCACTTGCAGCGGGGACAAAAGGGGGAAAGATAAGGGACCTTGGAATCGGCATGATTGAAGAACAGATGCACCTCGTAGCCTCGTAGGTAGTCTTTATACCTCTCTTAACCTTGGGTGCACCAGCATAGTGTAATACACAAAAATTCTTCTTTACATGTAACCCCTCTTTGCTTCCCCCCCTTACATCTCATGCATGCACGACCTCTTTTTTTTGCTTTCTCCTAGCCATGCTCACTAGGAGAAGAAATCAAATGAGCAAGCTACTTCTCAACATAGCTCGCCGCATTTTTTTTTCTTTTATCCTAGACCCTCCACTTGTTTGGACAAAAGAATCAGAGGTTAACAACACGGAACAGCTTTACGCAATCAAAAGAGAGAAAAATGAGAGGAAAAAAAAAGAAAGGTTGCAATGGCGAGAGCATCCCTTGTGTGTGTCAAGACAACTTTTGTCCTTGGCTCAGCTTCCTGCACGGCATGGATGAAGAGTAGCACCGGAGGAGCCTCGTTAATTCTTTGGACGACGCGCGCAGCCCCATCGTCGTGATATGAGCTACGGGCCGGCCGGAGCAATAGAGAGGAGGATGCTTCTGCTACTGCTGGGCCTGGGCATCGGCGGGCCACGGGCTGGACGCGATGCGCGCGTAGAGGAACTGGTTCCACGTGTCGGGCAGGCCCGGGAGGCACCAGTGGATGCAGTCGGCGTACGTCTTGGGGTCGGCCTGCTGCTCCGGGGTGAGCAGCTTCCCCTGGCGGAGCGTGTGCACGGAGGTGTGCGCGTCCTTGCGGAGCTCGGAGAGCGCGGTGATGTCGACGAAGTGGACGGGCACCCGGCGCAGGGTGGGGAGCACCTCCTGCGCCCCCGCGTAGAGGCGCCAGTCCGTGCCCACGTCCAGCGACGCGCTCCGGTTCGTGATCGGCAGCGTCTCCATGGCGCACTTGATCCCGCCCTGGTTGCCCCACGCCTCCGGCCTGCGCGCCATGCGTTGCCATCGGTTATTAGCTTGTTCAGAAATCAGATCAGAGAGCAACGATGAAGAGAGGAAGGACTGGCGATTGCCAATAGCGATTAGCGGTGATGCCTTTACGAAAGTTAAAAAAGAGCCCTGCGCATCCTAGATTCGGTCGTCCTGGGATACGCTGATGACGCGCACGCATATTGGTGCCATTATTACTGCATGTGTGAGGCTTTGGACGCCCCAACTTTTTTACTAGTACTAGATTCCATGGCGATCAAATTGGACCAATGATTAGCTTTGCAGATGGAGCACTATAAGAATCTCTTTGCGTTAGGAAAAAAAACAATGAAAAGATGCAGTGGCATGGGTGCTCTGAAGTTTCTGGTGTTCTGTGTTCATCTTTCCGAGGCAGCTGTAGCGAACTGGACATAGCATTATCTTTTGTCATTAAGTTAAGGTGCTGATGCTGCCACAGCGCGGGGCTCGGGAAACCGGAATCGTATGCTTGCTCTTGGCCTTAGGTAGTTGGGGTTGGGCCCACGCAGAGTCACAAGCCAAGGGGTGTGTGCCTTAGAATTTTGGTGTACCATGGTCCACCTGCATGCCCTTTTGGTTCAGCTCTAATTTTCTGTCGAGAATGCAGGCTTATACCTGATCTATGTTTGTCAGTATGATT
This sequence comes from Panicum virgatum, assembly GCF_016808335.1. Taxonomy (NCBI): domain Eukaryota; kingdom Viridiplantae; phylum Streptophyta; class Magnoliopsida; order Poales; family Poaceae; genus Panicum; species Panicum virgatum. Next base: position 68,427,381 of record NC_053153.1, read on the forward strand.
GTATGAATTGACCATGTTCTTCCACCTGATTATACAGCTACGTCGGCCATCCTTTTTTTATGGCATAAAGTTCCTACTAGGAAGTTATTAGTTATGCGAGCAGGTGGCATACATGCTGCTGCAGTGCTGACGGGTGAAGGAAGGCGGGCAGCTTGTGCGACACCTCTGAAGGTTCGCTGGTCTTTTCTCATCACCTAATTACGCAAAAGCAGGTGTCACTGCTCGCAAGGTGTAGGTTCTGATTCACTGTCACTTTCACTAGTTTTTCCCCTCCTGAAGGCAGCGCTGGCTGCTGACTGCCCAGCGCCTAATCGGCAGAGCTGTGCCACTGTGCGTGCGGTTTGGTGCTGCTGCCCGTGCAGCAGGTGCCGATCGATCTCCCTCTACTTTTGAGACGATGCTCAATGAACCGTGCTTGCGTTACGTAGGAAATAAAAATGCAGACAAACTGGAACAACGAGAGTGAAGCCCTACTGCTGCGAGGTGAAGTTGGACGAATCTAAATAGCAGTGTGTGTCAGAAAAGACTTGTGTGTGGCTTACGTGATGTGGTTGGGCGACATGCCCATGAAGAAGACGGTGGTCTTGTTGGGGTCGATGTTCCGGTCCACCCATTTCGCCCACGTCTTGAGCACCTCCTTGTACGCCACGGGGCGGTCCACCTCCACGTACTCGGTGGAGCCCTGGTCGAAGGACCCCTTCCTGCCATTTTCATTCAGTTTTATTTCAGACACAGCTCGCAATGTCAGTCAGAGAACCAACCGTTTCTGACGAACAATCGATCGATCGAATCGAACATTGTATGTGCACGAACAGCAGCAGCAGAGAAGTACTCACAGGACTTTGATGTCGAGGGTGTTGAGCCACCAGATGTAGGTGTTGAAGACGAGGTAGTCGACGCCGAGCCAGTTGCGGGCGTGCTTGGCGATGGCGTGCCACTGGATGACCCGGTCGGGGACGCTGTGCACCTTGGGGTTGTCGGAGTTGGACTCCACCAGGAAGGGCGCCCAGTAGAACTCCACCGTCGCGTTGTACTCGTGCGCGCGGAACACGTTGCTGGACCCGCCGTTGACGAACTTGGTCAGCGTCTTCTTACCCGCCGGGATCACCGACTGCACCAGGCACACCATCGACTCCCACTGGTTCCGGTTCAGCGAGTCGCCCACGAACATCAGGCGCTTGTTGCGGAGCCGCTCTAGCAGCAACCGCGCGTCGAACCTGCCATGCCACCCACATTTTTTTCATTTAAATTTGCAGCTCATGTAATGTTCATTTTAGGGGTGTCATGCACCTCCAATCCTCTTTAGTTTAAAATTTTGTACTACTTCTTCAAAATTAGATTTCATTTCGAAAAATTAATACAAAACTTTAAACTAACGAGGGTTGAAGATGTATCTAAAAGTTACCAATTTGCACCTCTAGTTTGTTTGTATATTAACCACTCCCAAAGAACTGTTCATTTAAAAAATTTCAGATATATTACTGATACCGCTTTGATGTATCTTACAAGTCAGTTTTCAGAGGATCGGATGGAACAGGGGAGGTTTCCGAGAGCGAGCGTACGTACCGCGGGAGGTCGCAGTCCGTCGGCTGCCAGCGCCACTTCTGGTACGAGTCGTCGCGGCGGCCGTTGCGCATGCAGGTCACCTGCTCCGTCAGGAACTCGCACCCGCCCTCCTTGTACACGGGCGCGTTCATCTCGTCGTACACCCAGCTGCCGCGGTACAGGTCGCACGTCTCCGGCACGCTCACCACCGTCCGCAGCGCCGCCGTGGCCGCCGCGGCCTTCGCCGAGGACGCCTTCTCGGCGGCCTCCTCGTCCGCGCGCCGCCGCGCCTCGTCGGCGCCGCCGCCGCCCGTCACGGTCGGGAGCGTCACGTCACGCTCCTTCTCCTGCACCACGTCCACCGCGTTGGCATTGGCCTTGGCGGCGTTCGCGGCATTGGCCATCGCGCCGGCGGTGGTGTTAGCGGCCCCCTGCCGCGCCAGCGCCCCCGCCGCGGCGGGCGCCTCGAGCACGCGCACGATGACCTCCTCCCCGCGCTTGGCGAGCGTGTTGACGGCGGCGTGCGCGGCGGCCTCGGCCTCCTGCAGGAGGTGAAGGTCGGGGGCCTTGGCGCGGATGGCGCCGGTGGTGAACTGGAAGTCGGTGATGGACTTGATGTCCTCGTTGTACAGGAACGTGGCGAAGACGAAGAGCGCGAACACCGCCGCCGCCAGCGACAGCGGCGCGCCGTTCTTGCGCGCGGCCACGCCGGCGCCCAGCGCCGCCTGCTTCATCGCGAACGGCGCCGACGCGAACACCGACTTGCGCCGCTGCTGCATCTCCGGAGCTCCCGGGTGGCCTCCGCGCCCGCGCTTTATACGCACTCACCGGTCACCGCCACCACCCCCACGCCGCCGCCGCCGCCACTCGACCCCTCTCGAGGTGGCGTGCACGCCCACGAAAGGGCCGATCGAGAGCGTGAGAAGAAAGCTCCTTCTCCTTCGATTTCCTCTTCCCTCTGACCCTCTCTGCAGGCCAGAGATCGGGAGACGAAACGGAGCTCGCGTAGCTTAGCTTGCTCGCAGCTCTTGCTTGCTGCGGCTGCGCGTGCCTAGCTCCCCTGTCCTTCTCGATCGCCTGGCCGCTCCCTATATATGACGCCGATCCCTTTACGAGTTTGGTGTCCCCTTCTGTTGGATGCGTGGCTTTCCTTTCCTTTGCTTCGCTTTGGTATGTTTGGTTTGGTTCGCCTGCTTTCTTCTTTTATGGTTGCCGGATCTCTTCCTCCACCAAGACTTAACCCTCGCTATTTTCTAGCACTAGGAGAATTTGGCTCCCCTTCCCATTCTCCTTCACCTTCTTATGTGTCTAGAGAGAGAGAAAGAGACTGGGCCTACTAGGGAGTGGGTCAAATGAGTAACATGCAAGCTTGCAAAGCTTCCATGGGGGGTTTGGAGGGTAAGCTGCTGCTGTACATGTAACCACAACTGCAACGGGTGCCAGTGTGTTCTATACTTGTATCTGCATCTGCCCATCCCCATCTCCTCCTTGCCTTCTTGGTGTGTACGTATGTGTTCCAGCAGTCAGTTGCTGCTTGTTCTTGATACAATTTCTTCTCCTTTTCGTATTGGGTACGGGATGAATGTAGCCATGTAGGACTGCCTGTACTGTATGGTCGCAAGGATTGTATATGTTTTATGGGATGGATGGAGCGGGTGGACTGTGGCCGTCGCGCCTGGGGTGGGAGCGAGATGGCGAGACGGGGAAGCAATGGTGACTGAAGAAGACAAGGCAGGTCAGGTCCACCTGGCGGGGACGGCCACGTCACTGCCCATTTCGTTTTATTTTCTTCTCCTTTTTTTCCCTTCCTTCTTTGAATGTTTAACGGGTCCAATTACATGTATACGCATCAGTAATAACGATGGAATGGGTGTGCATCATCGGAGAATGTTGTGCTAGCTGCATTCTGTGCCACCGTAGTTTGACAGCGTTGAAGAGGGGAAGACACAGTTGACAAGCTGGGTAATTGCTTGTATGTGTTGAATGTTCATGACGGAGTATGGCTAGCAGTAGTAATTTGTGAGTCCTAATGGGAAATATACTGAACATGGAAACATATACTCAGTTTCCTACTCCATCATCAGTTCAGAAATAATGATGCTGGTCATAATCGAGTGATAATATGATTGCACTAATCATCAAAATTAATATATCAGGGAGGAAGTGGAGGTAGGGCTGCAAAAATTCAAAAAATGTTGCTGTCTGTCATAGCATGTTGCCTTGTCTTTACATCCCAAGGCTGTGTTCACTTCCAAAATTTCTCTCTCCAAACTTCACTATTCACTTATCACATCAAATCTTTTACCTCATGCATGGAGCATTAAATGTAGATAAAAAAACCTAATTGGTAATTGCATAGTTTTGATGTACACGACAAGATGAATTTTTTGAGCCTAGTTAGGTCATAGTAGGACAACAATTACCACAAACAAACGAAAAGTGTTACAGTGTGCCACAGTGTCCGATGTGATATTTTTTACTACTATTTTACGGATCTAAACACAGCCCAAGACATTTTTGAATTTTACTCAATACTTTTCCCTGTGGATGTTTAAATAACCTCAAAAAGTCTGAAGCCAGTACGCAAAAGCATTCATACCCTTGTTGTCTATTTGACTTTTTTTTCTATATCCACTTCCAAATTTCACAACTACTAGAATTGCTATCTATATACACCTGTTCGTCTCTATTGTTTAGTGGATGCGCAATGCCATTTTGAGTTACCTTTATATTCATTTATTCTAATATTCATGCTTCATTTGCATTAGAAAACATTAAGAAAAGAGATCAATCTGGGACGGCACTGAATCATCATGGACCCAGCTCTTGTGTTGAACTAGTCTATTAACCCGTGCTCCCGAACGGGCTAATTAGAATTAATATAAAAATAAGATCAATAATTATAATTATCTATCTCACACTTTTTTCACCTATTAAATATTCTAACACATACTCTAAAATATATATTTATCATTATCTAGTTATAATAGATTTCATTTTGCATCACACCTCCATATGTATTTGATACATATTTAGTTGAATTATTTGTTTGTGAATTGATATTTTTATCTCTTCCATCATATGTGAATATATGGTGACATATATCGTGGATAATATTTTTATATAAATAATAATATAAATAATATATTTATAATGATAGAAATAGTAATTTACAATTTTATATTGATGCACTTTAATATTTTATTATAATTATATAACTTAGATTCAGATTTAGGAGTAATTTAACTCGTAGTAATAATGATATAAGTGGATAATTTACATGCATAGGGGGCATTTGTACTATTTTTATAATGCATAGATGGGTAATTTACACAAAGATTAGGGGTTACTTTAGATTTTTTTTATAATGGCAAATGTGGGTAATTTAGATACATGTTTAGGGGGTTACACTAGTCTATTTTCATAATGACATAGGTGAGTAATATATTGGAAAGATAATAGTTGTTGGATTGATGACTGGATGTTTCTGATTTTTATGAGAACTTATAGGATTTCTCTTTTTTTTAGAGTGTCCACCGAGGATCCTAGGTGGCTTCATGTGGAGGCTCCAAAGTAGCCTCCAATTAGTAATAATATTATAATTATATAATTTAGATTAAGATTTAGGAGTAATTTAACTTGTAATAATAATGATATAATTGGATAATTTATATGCAAATTTAAGGGGTATTTGTATTATTTTTATAATGGTATAGGTGGGTAATTTACACAAAGATTACGGGGTTACTTTAGATTTTTTTTATAATGGTAGAGGTGGGTAATTTAGATACATATTTAGCGGGTTATTTTTAGTCTATTTTCATAATGGCAGATGTGAGTAATTTATTAGAAAAGATAACAAATCCGATGATTATTATAATTAGAGTTGTTACATTGATGACTGGATGTTTCTGATTTTTGTGAGAATTTATAAGATTTTTCTATTTTTTTAGAATGTCCACCTAGGATCCTAAGTGGATTCAAAGAAGTCTCCGATTAGTAATAGTAAGATTGTTAATTGTTGTGACTTTGTCTGCATTGGTCTTCGGAATACTGTAATGGAGTCCCTCTTGATTCATGAAGGTTCCATTCTTCCACTCCATCAACTTCATCTGAAATTACATAGGAGGCTCTCCGACAGCAACGCAGAACCGCCTGCGGAAACTGTCTGATTTGGAAATGGGAAGAAGTTATGCCCTGCAGAATGATGGTGATCTTGTATAGTATTGCCGTACGCCGTGACCAAAGAATAGTAACCAGCTCGCTGCGTGCGGAAACTGTCTGATTTGGCAATGAGCAGAAGTTACGCCTTTCAGAACGGATGTAACATGCAGGCTTTGGTGAACTTGTAGTGCCGTGACCAGAAAATACTCACCAGCTAGCAGGTCCTAAAGGACATAAACATGGTCAAACTCTCTCATGTGCAAGCTTTCAAAAAAAAAACTGTCTCATGTGATCATTTAGCTGGATCCTCTTACTAATTCCACAACCTTCTAAATTAAGTTAATTTAATCATGGAGATATGTCCTGTCTACCAGCTCATGACTTGGGAAGAGATTCTGGGGCCAAATACGATTTGCATGGACCCAAAGTATCACCGTGCTTCCCATGGAATGATGGTAGCGAAGAACATTGCCTATCATGATTTGCTATTATAATTTCATCACACCTGACCTCGGTCCTCACTGTCGATGGGCCGATGAACACGAGTAGATTATTATCACAGAGGCTCGTTCATTCCCCCCTGCGCTGTCAGCTAGCATGATCCTCCTAATTAACCTCGATGAAGCCGTGGTATTACTATATCCGATAGATCAAGTATCTCCAGCATCGACATGGAAAGTTTTAGGTGCCCATGAGTCCATGATTGATGCATGAGGAGTTGATGAGGACCATATAATTCCAGTGCACCTAACCCTGATAACTGCACAGCCCAAGGATGAACAGTGGCCAAAAGCGAGTGAGCCTCTTCCGCACAGAAACTGCGACCTAGTGAGTATTCCTTTTGGTTGAACTAGGATTGGATGCAGTAAAGTGCCATTTGCTTGCTGTGTGTACGGGTTCAACAGAACCACAAATGTGATCCCAATCATTCAGTATAGCCTCCATAATTGTAGGGTGCAACTGTACAAGGCTACTAGCACGGTTGGACATGTTTGATCAGCTGTACCAAATGTATGGATCGCATTCAAAACAACAACCTGAAAATGTATAGAGGACACATACCAGATGCTTTCTGGTACTAACAGATCGATATAATTTGTTTTCTGAAGAACCTGTAGCAAGGTTGCTTTTGAAACGAACTGAAAAGCTCACCTGAACCACTGTGAATTACAAAAGCACCTCGCCCGTTGCTTAATTTGCTGGCGCGACCTTTTGCGGAGAAAGGCTCTAACTAATAGTCTTCCCAATCAAGGTTTTGAAATGCGCTTTCTTCGCTGCCCACGCGCGGGTCAACAGAAACACTTATTCATCAGGGCGTTGGGTGCGTGCCTCTTTCCGCTAGCCAGTAGTAGTAGTAGTAGTGCAGTACTACCCCAGCCCGGCCGTTTCGACCCGCCGGCAGCTAAGGACTGATCGATCCTGCGTGCCGATAAATATTTCCGGTGATCACTCGACGCCAACATCTGATCAGCTTCTCCACTTCCGGATTCTACATATTCTTTGCCTTTTTTTTCGAACACGCAGGAGAACTGCGTATGAAGGAAACCATTGTTAAATCCGGGATGATTGTTCGTTTCTTTCCATTGCTTCATCTACCGTCGTTGTAATACTGTCGACATTCTGAAATCAGTTCGTCGACACAAGGTGTTACGAAGACAGTTTCTTGTAGCCGTAGTGATGGAAGCAAACACATCTAGTACGAGAACAACTTTATAGCTCGCAGCGTTTGGGGCACCAACCAATCTTCTCGGGCAGCCAGAATGTCACATGTCGATGGTAGCTAGTATTTGTCTGATCGATGAGTTGATTTATATTTAAATTCCGATGGATGGGCACATGATTGTAAAGTTACATATGCAAGGGAGAGGGACACACGAATATGGCTTGAGATTTTAACAAAGTGTGATGGAAGCAACCGATCTCAGGCAGCTTCGTTCCCTTTTGAACGATTGTACTGGTAAAGGGTCCATAAAAATTAAAAAGAGAGGACGGAGAGGAGGGGGATCGGAGCGGATGGCCGGGGGGAGATCGTTTTCTCTTCAAGTGAGAGCAATCGCAGAGCCCCCGAAGTCCTAACCAAATATTAGCTCGCGGGTAACTTTCTCCTGGCAGCTAGGGGAGGAAAGAGAGAGGAGCTGAGGCGAGCTGAGATGTCCGGCCGGACCGGCCTTGCCGTGGCGCAGAAGGGTCGATCGGGAGCGCACGCTGCGGCGCCGTACCTGCTGACGGCGACCATTCGGGATCATCATCAGTTAATGAAACAGCAGCCGAATGCTAATGGCTCTTGTTGGTTGACTACTTGTTGCATTGGTGGTAGTACTCTGCTACTGCTAATCAGACGATTCAGCGTGGTCTCGGGGCTCACGCGTCTGATCAGTGGTCGTAGCCAGAACGTTGTATGGGCGATGCAGACAAATGTTCAGGAGGCGGCGAGGTGAGCTTAGGGTGTACATGTCCATCAGTACTGATGAGCAGCGGCAGCGCATTGGCACGGTGAGATTGTTTAGCGGGATCCCTTGTTTAGCAGATAAAATGCAGGCGCTGTATCGCTGTTTGGCGCACATAGACCTGCAGAAAGTCATGCGAAATGCGTGTGCCCGGACGGATCCTGGAAACGAGCGTTGGATCGGAAAGACCTGTCAGCTTTACCGTTGGCTGAGGACGGACAACGTCGCCTCGTTTAGATGCAGCTGTGAAGTTTTTGAAATAGAATCTTTACACATTTAAAATATTAAATAAAAACTAATTACAAAACTAATTACAGAATTCGTCTGTAAACTACGAGACAAATTTATTAAGACTAATTAATCTATCATTAACACATGTGTACTGTAGTAGTTACTGTAGCAACTAGGCGTATAATATTGAAAATTTAAAAATTCGCATGTCATTGTATCCTTACTTAAAGATTATACTATTTTTTTACCATACCTCACCCTGTTCATTATCGTAAATTATGTCTTATTTTTGGTTAAAACAATTCAAATATGATCTACCTATAATAACAATTCGATTTGTTGAACTTTAATAATATTATGCATATAATTATTCTTATTTTTGTTTTATTTTGATTGATTGTTGTTAGCTTTAGTTTTTATTAACAGTATATATATTTAATTTTTCATAATGGCATTGGCGGGTGATTTTTAATTAGGCATAGGGGTATTTTAGACTAATTTTTATCATAATGGCAGTTGTGGGTAATTTTTATTTTTCTATTTTTATCTGATTAACGTGAGAATTTCTAGACCTTTTTTTAGTACAGTACAACGCAGACGCTTACAACACGCACGTACACTCACCTCTATGAACACACGTACGCAAATCCTACCCCTATAAGCACCTCCGAAGGACTGGACCGGCAGATCTGGAGATTCCCGAAGTCACCATTGGCGCCTCATTGTCAACGGGAACGTCGCTTACCACTTAACGCATAATGCCGGAAAATCCTGGAATGAGAGCGAACGTGGAGACTCCGTTTGTTGGCCAAATAATAAGATAATAGATTTAGTGTCTAATCATAGCCTAATTAGACTCATTAGATTTGTCTCGCAATTTACAAATAAACTATACAATTTATTTTTTATTTCATCTATATTTAATACTTCATGTATGTATTTTTTTTTTGATGTGATAGTTTTGAAATTTTATTTTTTGCAACTAAACAATGGCGTAGTCCCCGGCTTATAGTTCGCTGCAGGGCAAACGTTGCTGGCAGAGTGGTGAGCTGCAACGGCCGAACTAAATGCAGAAGATGGCATCTTGTTTTCAGGGGACACAAGAGGTCACCTGGCCAGACTGTAGAGGTGGACTGTAGAGAGCATATGGCTCTTCTTTTCTTTCTCATCACTGATATAATGTCGATTTATGCGAGTTATAACAACACCCCCCGTTTGGATGACCAAGATTGGTCAGCCCAGCCGTTCGGCAGCACCAGCAGTAACAGTACCACGCTCCTGCCCTCTCGAACCACACTCCAGTAGTAATAGTAAATTTTCAGATACTACAGTCCATTCTAGCAACCTGCCCAGCCCAGCCAGCGACTAGAAGTTCAGCCGAACATGCCATACCTCTGTTTTAAATTAGAACCACTTCAGTTTTTCCCCCCTAAATTAACTTCTCTAGTTTTAACCAATTTTATAGAAAAACATCAACATCTAGAATATCAAATCAGATTCACTGACTCAACTAGGAAATATGTCTTAATAATGTATTTATTTGTAAATGTTAATATATTTTCCATAAATTTGGTCAAAGTTAGAAAAGTTGACCTAGGGCAAAACTAATGTAACTTATAATTTGAAACAATAGGAGTACTACAAAATACGAGAATCTCAATACAAGAAAGAACAGTACCTTTGTTTCTTGAATAATTAAAAGCACCTTATTTCAGCCCAAGCAAAATGAGATATCGTTTCAGCATGGTGCAGATCTACTGGTTATATATCAAACAGTGAAACATCTAATCAGCCCACGAACAGTCTTGTGAGATATAAAATTGTGTGACTCATCGGAGGGGAATGATGAGTGGTTACACTTGACGCAGCCGGGCGCGATGTCTTATCGAGTTACCTGTCACTCCCAAAAGCAGGGACTTATTTAGGAGCCGTACTCTAACATGCTACCATTAGGTGGAAGCGAGTAGCCGTACCAGCCCACCGGGAAGGTTCAGCCGTGGGGGCACGCGAAGGTTTCGGACACAGATGGCCGAGGCCGCAAGGGGAAGGGCCAGTCAAGCCGCAACCGCCTCGCAGCTACTCCGCTTGCGGTTCCACTGGAAGCCGCTGCAACCTAAGCCCACTTGCTGCAGGTACATTTCTGTAGTGTAGATTGGGGCAGTGGCGGAGCCAGGGCGGTGCAGGGGTGAACCCCCCTACCACTTTGGCTTCCATGGAAACCCCCCAAGCCCTCCCTACAAATTTTGTGGAGGAAGAAGAAGGAAGGAAAAAATTTTGAGAAGGAAGAAGAAGGAATGAGAGAAGGGAGAAAGAAGAAGAAAAGTAGAGCCCCTTAGCTCTAGATCCTGACTCCACTGCTGGATTGGGGCACGGTCACAGGGACTCAGGGAGTGTCTCCAGCACTGGTGGTACTTGCACGACTGCGACCGTCTCGTGTAATGTAGTTAGTGTCTACTTAGTGGGCCATAATTCTGTTGCCGTTGTAAATATAGCAGTTAGCTAACTGATGAATGGGGCCGGCGTCGCGCTGCATGCAGCATGGCCAGCTTTGCTTTGCTGATGTGCCTGCAACAGGCCAACAGCATCCATGAACCATGATCCATCTTTACGAGAATGAACACAGATGCTCCTGGTACTCCGAACTGCTACCCCCTATTGTTGCCTTGCTGCCTGTAAGAAAGCTGGCCCACTAAGTCAATGGGCCTGTAAGAACAGCAGCCGCAGGGAGCCATGGGCCGGTACCGGCGGCCACATGGAGATTTTTTTTTCTGAAATTGTTGGGACCGGCCTTCTTGGCAGAGCCAGTCCATGTCCGGTTTGGTTTGTGCCGTGTTAGTAAATAGTGATATTTTAACCGCTAATTACGGTGTTAAATAAAATCAGTTTACAAAACCAATTTCAGAACCCCCGCTAGTGACCATAAAAAATCTAATGAGGCATCTGACCACGCGATTAGAGGATGGTTATTGTAGCATCACTGTAGCAAATTATCGATTAATTACCGCCATTAGATTCGTCGCAAAAAATTACACCCATCTCTAAAAATATTTTGCAAATAGACTTCACTCAGTCCTTCATGCGGGAAAGATTTTCTTCTAGTGCTAGAAATTCTAGCGCCAACAAACAAGGCCCATATCTCTCGCACACTAAGCCGTGTGGGCCCTCCACGAGCCCATGCCTGGCTTGGACAGGTCTGGCCTACGAGCATGCGGCGCGACACGGCTCATCAGCCCATGTCGCTGCACCGTCGGGTCTCCTTCTTTTTGCCCACTGAGCCTGTACTCGGTCACAAGTGTGACTGGGATGCGAGTCAATCACAGAAGATCCATAAGGCCCATCACCCGCCTGTACTCTGTCGTTGGCCTTCATCCTCCGTCACCACCCGCCTGCGCCGCGCTCGGCTTCCTATGCTCCGTCCTAATCCTAACCCACTGTTAGTCTAACCGACTGCCGGCTCCCGACGCGTAGCCACGCCGCCCGCTCAACCCGCCACCACCGTCGGCCTTCTCTGTCTTCCTTCTATTCTATGTCCGGTGGCGTTTTTTTATTTTTGTATTTTTCAAAAAAAAAATTACAGAAATATATTTTTGGTTTCAGGTTTTAGAGTTCTGTACCCCTACCGCCCGGCAGGGGGGCGGCAGGGGGCCTACCGCCCGGCAGGGAGGCGGTAGGGATCTATATGTAAATAAAAATAAATTTATTTTGCGCAGAGGTCCTTGGAGGGAGCCTGGCCCCCCTGCCGGGCGGCAGGCCCCCTGCCGCCCCACCAGTTGGCGGCAGGGGGCCTGCCGCCCGGCAGGGGGGCGGCAGGCTCCCTCCTCAAATATAAAACTCTGCCCCTTCCCTCTGCGCCCTCATTTTCTGCCCACGAGATCCAGAGAGGGGAGAGAGAGAGGAGGGGTGAGGGAGGTAAAAAAACCGGCGAAGCCCTGCAGGATTTTGGATCCGAACCGCAGGTAACCAATATTTCTCAACTTTGTCATTTCATATTTTTTTTGTATGTTTAATTTTATGATTAGTATTTTTTATTATTGTAATCACTTAGGGTTCGGATTAGTGGTTATAATTGAAGGCATAATATATTTGTTGATATTAGATTAATTAAAATGAAGTCTTTGCATGGACAGATATGTCGAGCAAAGTGGCATTTCAAGTTCATTACGGTGGCTTCTATAGAATTACTCATGATTCCTATGGAGTAAATCTATCAGCATTGAAAAGAAGACAGTGCAGTCTAGATAAACCCCTAGAGAGGAGTTTTGAGTCCATACGGAAATGTCTTCACAAGATGTTCAATGTGAATCCAAAGACCCATTTGCTTACGGTTCATACCTTGACTTCCTGGGAAGCTAATGTGAATTTCTGGGAGTTGACGCATATAAGTAGTACGGAAGAATGGCAACATTACATGCACGCAGCTCTTGAAAGTGGGTGGCCTCTCGCAATGGTAATTCAGATTCACCAGAAGACAGCTGATTTAGGTGAAGGGTCAACACACACAACATCTGACTGCAATGAAGAGATGGAAGAGGATAAAGAAGAAGAGAACATGCAAGCTCCAGAACCAGAACCAGAACCACAAGGTTTAGCAGATGAAGGTGAGCGGATACCTGGAATTGTAGAGGACATGGAGAAAGAAGACCAGGATGCACAAATAATAGAGCAATGTGGGGACTCATCGGACGATGAGGACGATGAGCGCTTCCCAGTGTTAGGTGAATGGCGTAAAGAGAGTTTTGGTAATCCAGTGGTACAAGATATTAGATGTCCGGAGTTTGAATACAGAGTGAATGAAGTCATACAAGGGGCAAAGTATCGTACCATTGATGATGTGAAGGATGCTGTGAAGCTCTGGGCTGTATCTCTGAGGAAGGAATTCAGAGTACTGAAGTCTAGCAGCAAAGAATACGAGGTGAGGTGTGCAGATAAAGACTGTACATGGCAAGTGCATGCATACAAGGGAAAGTTCAAGACACACTGGGAATGTTCAATTGTTACACCACATACTTGTAGATTGACAGGTGTTGTGGAACATCATCGTAATATCACATCAACTTTCGTGGCTAAGAAGATGTATGGGGTGATTCTTGACAAAATGGATTATGAGCCTGCATTGATAATTAGGGACATTGAATAGAATTTCCAGTATGTGATCAGCTATGCAAAGGCTTGGCGGGCTAAACAAAAAGTATTTGAGATGAGGTTTGGCACTTATGAAGCATCATATGACAACCTACCTCGTATGCTTGAAGCTATTGTGCACAGAAATCCTGAAAGTGCTTTTGATACATACAGTGTACCGAGCTTGTCAGGGGGGCCAAGCATTCTGCTACGAGCTTTCTTCTGCATTGGAGCATGTGTGAGGGCATTCATTTACTGCCTTCCTGTTCTGTGTATTGACGGCACTTTCCTGACAGGGAAATATAAGGGAACAATATTGACGGCAATCGAAATTGATTGCAACAAGCAGATAGTTCCCATCGCCTTTGCCTTTATTGAGAATGAGAACACAGAAAGCTGGTACTGGTTTCTTGAACGTCTGAATATTCACGTTGTTGCTGGAAGGCATAATGTTTGCCTTATCAGTGATAGGCATGCAGATATACTTGCAGCTATAAGGCAACTCCAAGAAGGTAGTCAATCTTCACCTCCTATATGGCCAGATGTTGTCAATAGGTGGTGTGTGAGGCATATGGCTGCTAACTTTTATGAGCGGTTCAAGAATAAGGATCTGATAATTTGTTCAAGCGATTGTGCACTCAGAATCAGCAGAGGAAGTTTGATGCTTTGTGGGGTATAATTGATGACATGAGCGCTGAATTGCTTAAGAGCCAGGCCTCATCATCCAGCAGGAGACGTTCTACAGATTCATTAGTTGGACATGCTAAGCCATTTTCACAGTTGATTGATGGTGCGCCTAAAGAGAAGTGGTCACTTCTGTATGACACAGATGGGAGACGTTATGGGATCGAGACGACCAACCATGCTGAATGTTACAATATGGTAATACGTCGTGTTCGTGGATTTCCTCTTGTTGGCATTGTTGAGTTCATAATGTATGGATGTATAAGGTATTTTCGGGAGCGATACGCATCAGCCGCTCCCTTACTTAATGATCCAGGAGTGCATTTTTGCAGAAGGGTCAATGAGTACATGGAGAAAAAAATTGAAAAGGCTCGATTCCACTCAGTCATATCGATGGGCACAAAGGAGCAAAGATTTGAGATATCATGCAGGGACAGGACCGGACAGGGTGTCCGCAGACAAAGGGTAATTCAAGAAGTTTTGATAACCATTGACGGGAGGGTATTCTGCCGATGTCAGAAGCCAAAGGTGCATCACTTACCATGCTCCCATGTCATCGCGGCTTGTTCTGTATCTGGGTTAGATACTGCGTCCTATGTTTCTCAATATTTCACAAAAAAAGCCGCAGCACAGACTTGGTGTCATGAGATATACGGCATCGGTATTCTAGGCCCATTCACTCAAAAAAATCCCCATCCAATGCTCATCCCTGATGCAGCTACGAAGCGGGGCATAGGCCGACGGCAGACACGTCGGATCCGGAACGGAATGGACGAGTCCGAGGCTGGAAAGAAGAAAAAACGTTGCAACTTGTGTGGAGCGGACAGTCACACTTACAAGAAGTGCCCACAGCTTTCAGTACCCACTGCTGCTGCCGAGGCTAGACCTTCCGGGAATCCGATGGATGGATCGGCTCCACCTACAAGAATTCGCCGCATCTAGTTGTGCACGTAACAGCTTGCAATGTATTTGTGTGTACGAAACTAAGTATATTATGTATTTGTCTCGAATTTGGTTGTAACGAATGAAACCTTCAATGTAATATGTTATGTGGTTTAATGAAGGACAAGTTAGGTGCGGTAGGAGTTAGCGGCCGAGATCCTGCCGACGATGATGATGACTACATGCTCGAATAGCTCAAAATAGGAACCATAGTGTATATAGCTGCGAGTACGAGATCACAGGTTGCCACTGCTCAGCACGGCGATCACGGGTTTCCCAAATGACGCATTCTTTGCCCAAACATACGTGACAAAAGACGACAACCCAATAGCAGTGCCCTTCCACCATTTCAAAAAGATGTGACAACACGGCAACCACACCAGCTCACCTTCAAAGCAGTCTCTCTGGCGAGGACGACGGACCTGTCATTCTACAGCGAAGGTCTGTGGCGTGTAGTGGGGAAGGCGGCATCTAGGCGCGATCGACCGAGCGGCAGTAATGCAGTGCTGTGAGTCTGCATGCACAGAGATGCATCGAGTAGTCATTTCCAGAATCGAATCTAGCCTTTTCAGTGTTAGGTCATCTAGCCTCTTCACTGTGTTGTCATGTAGGTTTTTAGGTGCATTTACACTCCACACTCCGGGTATCAGACCATTGTGCGCCTATAAATACTCCGAAGTTTGTGAACTCCTAGCAGCACTCAAACACCAAAGCTCATTGTATACCCAATGTCTGGAGGTGGGTCTAGCGGGAAGAATTACTACGGTTTTGGGAAAGGAAAAGGGGGAAGAAAGGGAGACCCCATAATATGGGAGGGGCCTCTTGGACCTGATTCCTTTCCGGAACCAGTGTTTGAGTTTCCGCCACAACAAAAGAGTGAATTTACCAATGAAACTCCTCTTCGACAATACGATAACAGTAGAGAACCGTGGCCAAAATGCAGACATGGTGAGGACTGTTTAGTGCAGATGTGCACCGACGGGATGGATGGTGGTTGGTGTTTCTTTAAATGTCCACACGCATGGGTAATACTCGGTTGTTTCATTTCTTTTTCTTCAATGAGACACCTTACATGAAATTTGTTTTGCAGTCTTCCGATGCTCCAGAAAACTGTGGTTTTACTAGGTGGGTCGATCCTGCACCAATTGATTCTGTTCAGGAGTTCATCGAGTACCTCCAGATAAAGATCTTTGATCTGAAATGCAAGGTGAACCATTATGAGGAAGTGAGCGAGGGTAACAAAGACGACGAAGTTGATGATACCAGCAATGCTGCCGGCTCACAGGCGAAACCATGCACTATTTCTTACTGCAACTGCCCTTGTCACAAGAAGAAGGGCCCTGCGCCTCCGGCACCACCGCCTGCACCACCTGCAATGGGTAGATACTGCGGAGAAGGCTCAACGCAGTTTGCTACGTGGGGGTACGGCTACTAGGACTACCCTAGTGCTAGTGACATGCTGCATCGTTGTGTTTGTTCTGTATTTTTTTTTTAAATTACCTAAGGCATGTTAGGTTAGTCCGGAATCTGTTTACCGTAGTTTGCAACGGGTTCTGCCATGCCACTGCATGTGTGATGTGTGTTTCATTATCGTTGTATTATGATGTTTGTATCTGATGTTTGTATCTCTGATGTTTATTTGAAATGAGATAGCTGTGGACCGCTTATTTATACACTTCAACGTTCGCCTCTTATCACTCTCGTATTTTCCATTACATACAATAGATGGTATGTTTATACTTCGATGCTCCATTACGACTAAGTACGATTCAAACTCGACATTATGTACATGTCCAGTGAATGCAAAGTTAGGTACGAGACATACATACAAGCATAATACAACATTAACAATACTAAATGCGAATACATCTTAAACCGGTGAACATCATATGTTATAGATCATGACATGAAATCATCTAGGTCGTCATCCCAGTTGACAGATGGTGGTGCTGCAGGTGGTGTAGTATGGCTCGACGAACCTCTAGCCTTTCCCTTTCTCTCTTTTCTGGATTTATGTTCATGTACAGGGGGAGGAACATCATGTGTTGAAGGCCATGGTTTGGGGGGTATGAAGTCATCCATGTTGTCATCCCAGTTAACACAAGTTTGTGCTGCAGGTGGTGCAACATGACTTGATGAACCTCTTGTCTTTCCCTTTGTCTCTTTTCTGATTCTAGGTTCATGTAAAGGGGAAGGAACATCATGTGTTGGAGGCCATGGTTTCGGGGGCATGAAGTCATCCATGTCGTCATCCCAGTTAACACAAGTTGGTGGTTGAGGTGCAGCATCATGACTCGACGAACCTCCGGGCATCTGTTCTTGCGCAGGCCAAGTACTATCACCCGAAGATCTTATCCACCTCCTTCGTCTAGTTTGCGGCATAAGTCCACCAAAGATACATACCAATTTACGGAAATTTGGTATGGATTTGTTAATCAACTCCGTGTCCTCGGGGTAATCCTAGCATATAATTACACAATAATTTTACTATTTCATAAATATGGATTACAAATAATGGATGTGATTAGAACTAAATAAGAGTTACCTTAATGTGCATCTCATACACTTCTGGCCGCATCCATATCTTACAATTAGTTTGTAAGAATCCAATAACATAAGGATGATTCGCTAGTTCACATACCCTCATGTATATCTTCCGACGTTCTAGCAGGTGTTCCTTTAAATCTTGCATTGTAATACCTCGAAACAATGTCAAATCTTTAAACTCAACTAATTTGGACAACACCATCTCTATCGTACCATCCGCTAATGGATCCAACTTCTTACTGATTACAAGATGTGTCATGATGTCAAGAAATATACTAGATTTTTCTTCGGTCCATGAAAATCCAACAGAATTGGAGGCAGCCATTGCCTTATGCTGCAATAATAATAAGGTACTGTCATTCTAAGTTTACTATTCTATATTTCACTATCCAAAAACTAAATCTATTCTAATTCATAATTATTTTAGAAACAAGTCTATAATAGTTGAGAAATATTGGTTACCTGCGGTTCGGATCCAAAATCCTGCAGGGCTTCGCCGGTTTTTTTACCTCCCTCACCCCTCCTCTCTCCCTCTCCCCTCTCTGGATCTCGTGGGCAGAAAATGAGGGCGCAGAGGGAAGGGGCAGAGTTTTATATTTGAGGAGGGAGCCTGCCGCCCCCCTGCCGGGCGGGAGGCCCCCTGCCGCCAACTGGTGGGGCGGCAGGGGGCCTGCCGCCCGGCAGGGGGGCGGCAGGCTCCCTCCAAGGACCTCTGTGCAAAATAAATTCATTTTTATTTACATATAGGTCCCTACCGCCTCCCTGCCGGGCGGTAGGCCCCCTGCCGCCCCCCTGCCGGGCGGTAGGGGTATAGAACTGTAAAACCTGAAACCAAAAATATATTTCTGTAATTTTTTTTTGAAAAATGCAAAAAAAACGCGCGCGACACGGCTCATCAGCCCATGTCGCTGCACCGTCGGGTCTCCTTCTTTTTGCCCACTGAGCCTGTACTCGGTCACAAGTGTGACTGGGATGCGAGTCAATCACAGAAGATCCATAAGGCCCATCACCCGCCTGTACTCTGTCGTTGGCCTTCATCCTCCGTCACCACCCGCCTGCGCCGCGCTCGGCTTCCTATGCTCCGTCCTAATCCTAACCCACCGTTAGTCTAACCAACTAGCGGCTCCCGACGCGTAGCCACGCCGCCCGCTCAACCCGCCACCACCGTCGGCCTTCTCTGTCTTCCTTCTATTCTATGTCCGGTGGCGATGCAACCTCATAGCCCGAAAACCGGCCAATATCACGAGGAGGAAGATGAACAGGTGCTGGATCCACTTGCAGGAACACGGATGTGACTTCTACGATGGAATGGATCACACCCGCGCGCGTGACCGTGAACAAACATAGCACCCTTTTCCTTAAAAAGCCTTCATTGGGTCTCAGTGAGTACAGAAAACTTAAGGAAAAGAAAACTTGGTGGCAAGTTTTCGGCAATGGCTGCAACGTTTTTCTTGACTCCGTTTGGTTTCTTTTTAGAAGATCCTATAAAGCACTTTGACCGCTAATTATAAGTATTAAATAAAGACAGTTTATAAAACCAACTCCAGAACCCCTACATTAGGAACCGTGAAGAATCTAATAAGATCTCTGACCGCATGATTAGAGGATGGTTAGTGTAGCATCACTGTAGTCAATCATCAATTAATTACTATTATTAGATTCGTCGTGAAAAGTTACATCCATCCGTAAAGAATTTTTGCAAATAGACTTCATTTACTACTCCATACATACAAGATTCCCTCTTAAAAGTTCCTAGAATAGGAATAACCAAACATGACCCTTCTTTTCTTTTCTTTTCTTTCTCTTTGCTTGTGGCACGAGTTGAGGACCCAATCCGACAGGGATGGATCGTCGACCCAATCGACAGGGCAGAGTGAGTTCAGACCTAGTTTGATGTCCTAATCCAACCTGGGCAGCAGGGATGAGTTGACTTTCTATCTGCGTAGGTGGTGCAATTGAGATTCCAGCGTCGGCACGACGAAGGTAGGGTTTTGGAGTGGCTTGGTAATACTATGCCACCCTCGATGGTGAAGAAGTCTGCATCCTTGGAGAGTCTAGCAGCGGGAGTGGCGAGGCCCCGGTGCACTTTAAGGTGGTGTCCGAGGAGTGGTGTACGGTGTCGGATGAAGCGCGACCCCCACTCGTTTGAGTTGAGGCCTGGGTCGACATCCCGAACCGATCTTGGCGTGGAGTTATCTCGGAGTTCTAGGATCCAGGGTGGTGCTGCGGATGTTTGGTGTGCATGGTGTGGTAGCAGTACTTCGACACGAGGGGGCCTGCATGGTGGTGGCTCTTTCGGTGTGGTGCGATGGACTCCTCTGCTGACTTCCACCAACGTATGGCCGGAGTTGGAAGATCAGCGATCTCGTGTGCGTGATCTGAAGATGATTGCGGCTTGGTGAAGGAGTTGTGGTGGCTATTTTGCTTGCAGCGGACTGCGGTGGCCAGAGCGGCTAGTTGGCGTGGGACATCGTTGGACACATGGTGCTTGTGAGGTTTTTTCTTGTCGGCTTCTTGTTGGGTAGTGGTAGACGACGTGGTGGTTTTATATGGAGTCGAGTTGACTTGCGCAGCTGTATTGATGTTCCAATCCAAGCGCTTATTGTTTGTGCCGAGCTCCAGAGGAGTTATGCGATCATTTTGGCCGGTGGTGATGTTATTATTATTGTTGTGTCCAGTCTGGATGTTTTTCTTCTTTTTAATACTAGGAAAGATGTATGTGCCATAGTCATGTATTTAATTTTTCTTCCATCAAGCAATGATGTTATTTATTTTCTTTCAAAAAATAATACATATTTTTCTTTTTCTTCCATAAAACAATGATGCCAATTAATATCCTTCCAAAATCATCAATCAGCGATGCCATTTATTTTTCTTCTAAAAATAATACACGTATTTCTTTTTCTTCCATAAACAATGATGTCAATTATTATCCTTCTAAAAGAAAAAATGACGTAAATTATAGGTTAATATATGTGCAAAGGAAAGTACGTGTATACTAAAAGAAAGTAATACGTTAATACATGTCTACCTTTTCCTTCCATAAACAATGGTATCAATTATTATCCTTCCAAAAGAAAAAATGACGTGAATTATGGGTCAATGAATATGCAAAAAGAAGTATGTGTGTGCTAAAAAAAGTAATATATGGATACAAGAGGTGGGTATAGGAAATTACTAGTGTAAAAGTAATAGAATTTTGGTGGAAAACATTGACGAAATCAATCTCCCCCTCCCTTTCGTCAAACTTTTTGGCCTGACAAGTGGAGCCTCCGTGAGGAGTACGGTGGGTCTAATCTTGATGAGAATTGTTTTCAGTTGTTTCAACTTTTATTTATAGTATAGATAATTGGCAGCTCTTGCTTCGTTTTAAAAAAGAAAAAACTCTGTTATCCTCTTCAGCGTGGCGACCAGGATCCAGGAATCAACCCCGGATATGCCCGCCTTCGCCGACGAATCTACCGTGCTAGCGAACGAGAGAACTGAAGCTTCCTCTTCCTGAGCTTTCATCACCACAAAAACGACAATCCGGGCAAGCGACAACCATGCGAGAGCTAGTAAGTACGACGGCCTTTGAACGCCTCCAAACCGTCGCGGCCACCTGCAGTTCCAAATGCCAGGCAGGCAGGGACCGCACATTCGATCGCATCGGCCTCCCTCCGTCCTCCGAACGATTATGAATTCAACCGACCTTTCGGCGCCACAAAGGCGCTTCGCCGCGTACGCGGCTAGGTTCGATGGATCAGAGCGGCGCTTCGTCCGGGTGCACACGATCGGTCGCCGGTTACTTGTCCGGCCTGCAGCGCAGCATCCTACCTCCAGATAGAGGCTTTCCATCCAACAACAGCGACCCTTGGGACGCTGAAATGTGCCGTACGTGTTCGTTCGGAGCGAACCTATGTATGGTGGCAGAAGCACAGGCATTCTGCATCACTGTCTGTCTGTCTGCACATTTCTGGAAGAGGCATCAGCTCAGGCCCTCGTTCCTCCGATCCAAGCAGAACGCTGATGGACGCCGGCACGGAACTTGCGTCAACCATGCATCATTGATGCACAGCTAGCTCGAGCAGATAATTCAGCCTGCAAGTGGCGGCAACAAGTTGCATCACTTCCTAGAACTTGTAAATTGCGCTTGACCTATCATGGAATCGATTAGATGTTGGTTTATAGATCTGATTGCGCTATAAAAAGGCCCAATTGTCAAGCGGGGACCTGTCATCCCTGTCGTATAATTTCATCTTTTATTGTCAGGCTGATTCAGCACCGCACGCCCGGCCCCTTTTCGTCTGATGTTTATATATTGTTAGGGCATTAGTTGGAGTGCGTTGCAGAAATTGTTCTGGCATGGCAAGGTGAGCTATTTTGTTGACTCGGATCGTTTCACCCTCAAGTACTATTTTGTCTGAGGAAATAAAGTGGCATCCACAACTAGAAGCCAAAGATCTTGACGCGGCTAGAGGTCGACCGGTTCGCTCCATCACACCGATCTGTGCTTGCCGTGATTAATTTCCTACTATGTATATACCAATGGGAAGCAACTTTGCACTTTGCTTGTGCACCATTACTAGTTAATTATGCTTTGGGAACTTTCTCCTATTTTTTTTCAGTATGTTGCCTGAAGTGGCATTCGCAGATGCCCGTATGCATAGTACAAGGATAATTGGAATAGCTAGACAAGGTGCTCTTGCCCTTTGCCTCAACTCAATGGTTAAAACAAGGCCACTATCACAGCAGCAACATGTACAACTGGGAGGTTGCCCTCCTGCAAACGGACATACCAAGTGGCTGTAGAGAATATCCAGTACACATATGCTCAACCCAAACTCGTAGGCAAATATATTTTCGCTTCCAGCTCCCTTAAGCTAGCA
The DNA here is from genome assembly GCF_016808335.1 of Panicum virgatum. Taxonomy (NCBI): domain Eukaryota; kingdom Viridiplantae; phylum Streptophyta; class Magnoliopsida; order Poales; family Poaceae; genus Panicum; species Panicum virgatum. The sequence continues at coordinate 68,449,930 of NC_053153.1, forward strand.
TACAAGTGAATTGGGACTGCCACTGGTTCAGTGAAATCACCATGCGCAAAGACCAGCTAGCATTATTGGAGTCTTTTATTAAAAAAACAAGCTCTGACTCTGACCAATCGTGAATTATTGGGCCTGTTTCTACAACTTACGCAAAAGATTAGTCGAGAATCAGGAGAGCATCATGACGCGTCGATCGATGGTTTGTGATGATGCTTTTCGATCTATAATATACATACACATGCATGTATATTATCGGGAGAACTCCCCAATTAGTGACGAATCGGTGGAGGGGATAAACTATGGACGCAGAGCTGCTCTTCCTCGCTCGTGATGCACGGTCCAACTCCAACACATCGCACGCGCGGACGACAGCAACTGCTGCTGGTATTGAACGTTGGATAAGATAAGCTATTCTTTTGGGGATCGGATGATAAGCAACGCCATTTGTGGGCAGACGAGTGGTAGGAGCTCCGATCCAATGGCCGATCGCGACATGTCGGGGCGCCGTAGGGCAGGAGCTTATCGGGAGAGGTGTGTGATCTGGCAGCTGGGCGGGGTAGCCGGGTAGGTGGTGGGACACCGACATACATGCAGCGTTGGTTCGCCGCGGGGCTCCGGCCGGGTCCACGCGAGCTTTTTAGATTGGGATGAGGTTACGTGAAGGAACCGAGCTCCGATCCTGGCAGAGGAAGAAGACGACGATGGTAGGCTCTAGTGCTGCGCGCGCGCTTTCCTTTTTGACGGATGCGATAGTTACACAACATTTAAGTTTCCATCTTGGATTCGCCTTTTCTTTTTCTCTGGCGACGGGAGTTAATCTTGGAATCGTCAGATTGATCGAGCTGCGTAAATTTTTGCGAGGACTCGTAACTGGAGGTGACGCTGCAGTTTCTAGTTTCAACGTGCCAGAAATAGGGCAGGGGAAGACCAGTGCCCGGCCAAGCTCCTTTTTTTTTTTTGAGGGACCTGAGAATCTGAGATGTCATATAGATCAATAGATGGGCCAAATCGGGAGAGGCAGAGCCCACTAGGGCTGGAAATAGGTGATTTTTAGATGCAACTCCAGCCCTCTTATAAATTCAAACATTTTTACTCTTTCTCTAATGGAATTTTAGATATGTTAATTTACTCATAACTCAGACACTCCCAACTCACGCACATTTACATCCCTATGAATATGCACGTACGTAAATTCTATTTTTATGATTGAAGACTGAGCCAGCAAATTTTTAAGATTGACGAAGTAAACACATGTGCCCAGCTGTCGACGGAAACGTCGCCAACCACCTAAAGCACAACACCATTAAACCACAATAAGTTAAACTCAGAACGGTGCTACCGACTCCCGAGACTCTTGTAACCACTATGCTACATACGCTTTCGCTTCTACTAGTCTGCTTGTATCCACCGAGTTATAATTATTCAGCTAATCTTATTATTACTAATTGGAGGCTCCATTGAAGTCTCCACATGAGCCGATCCTAGGTGGACAGTCTAAAAAATAGAGAAATCCTATAAATTCTCAAAAAAATCAAAAATATCTAGCCATCAATCTAACAACTCTAATTATAATAGCCATCACATCTGTTACCTTTTCTTATAAATTACCCACCTCTGCCATTATGAAAATAGACTAAAGTAACCCCCTAAATATTTATCTAAATTAACCACCTATGCCATTATAAAAAAGAAAAAGTCCAAATTACTCCCCTCAAGTATAATCAAAGTCTGAATAACCCCCTAAACTATGTTTTGGTTCGTTTTACCCCTTAAACTATGTCCTTTGGTTCATTTTACCCCCTTAACTAAATTTGTTCTTTTTATTCCACCACATATAAGTTAAATCTTAATTTAAAATTTTGCATGGTGGTAGTGGATATCACAATGCATTTTAATAAAATATATTATGAATTTTTCATCAATATGTTTTATATAATTTGAATTTCAAGAATGAATTTATTAGTAAATATCTTACTCTATCAAATAATGATGAAAAAATGATGATATATTTTTCTAAAATACATTATGATGTCGCTATCATCCTGTAAAAAACCAACTTAAGATTCCACTTGTGTGTGGAGAAACAAAAAAGAGAAATTCCATCAAAGGGTAAATTGTACCAAATGATATAGTTTAGGGGGTTATTTGGACTTTGGTCATAGTTCAGGTAGTAATTTAGACTATTTTCTTATAAAAAAATGTAAAGTAACCCCCTAATCTTCATGTAAATTACCCACCTATGCCAATATAATACAAACAGACACCTAAATTGCATATAAATTATCCAATTATATCATTATTAGAAGTTAAATTACTCCTAAATTTGAATTTAAATTTTATAATTATAGTAAAATATTTAAGTATCAATATAAAAATCTATATTACAATGTCTATCATTACTAATATTATTGTTTATATAAAATACTATTCGCGATGTGTTACTATGTATTTATGTATGATGGAAAGATAAGACTACCAATTAAGAAACAAATAGTTCAACTAAATATATATATCGAATACATGTGGAGGTGTGATGCAAAATGAAATTTATTGTAATTAAATAATGATATATATATATTTTAGGTGGGATGCAAAATGAAATCTATTTTAACTAAATAATAATAAATATATATTTTAGAGTATGTGTTAGAATATTTAATTGATGAAAAAGAGCGTGAGATACTTTATTATAATTATTGACCTCATTCTTCTATTAATTTTAATTAGCCCGTGCGGGAGCACGGATTGATAGGTTAGTTTTAACTAATTAATATAGGACTCTAATGCATACTAGCGCCAATCAGTTTTGTACCCCTCCCTCCGTTCTATACATAGGCCATTTTATAGCTTTTCTATTTTTAGTATACCTAAATATACATATATATATAGTGTAATTTTAGATGTCTAAAATTTTACAATAATCTACAATTTATAATGGAGGAAGTAATTAATAATTTTTCAGTTAGCTGCCTCCTCCACCTACCTAGATAATTCCATCTAACTATTAGATCCACCTACCTACGAGTATCATCATGACAAACGAAAACACTGCAGCATCAGTGTCGTCCTTGGCATAATGAAGCACATCTAGGCCGATAGATGCTAATGATAAGTTTCGGTGATTAATGACAACCGTATGCGACTAACGTGTGTTTTGAAGGAAAAATCAATGATTAGTCTAGTCTCATATGAAATGTGAAAGGAGACCCCTAAATTCGGAACAACCATGTGTGACAAGGACTCAATTTTAAAGATTAAGGACTTTTCTAGTCTCAAGTGTCACAAGGAGATGAAAGACACTTGATTTAGCTAGGGTTTATAGTTTTTAGTTCTTGACCGTACTATTAAGAGGGGTTCATGAGTTAGTAGCTTGACCAAAATTGAGTTGGCCTTAGAAATCTTGCACACTCGCTCAAAAACAGCCAAAGATGATCAATAGAAGTTAACACAACGCTTGGAAGAAGAAACAATCGAAGTTACGTTAAAATCCAAGTCAATTCAGTTGAAAACGAAGAAAAACGGCAGCACCGGTTTAACCGATGCCCATAGCATCGGAGCATCCGATTCTTGGTGGAAGTTCCGACGCCCTGTCGGTCTATCTCTCTGGATGCCAGCAGAAATCAAATCAGCAATCCCTATAGCACCGGTTGAACCGATGGTCCCAAGCAAAGCACCGGTGCATTAGAAGTACTATGTTCCAGAGAGCATGTTTTGGTGGACCTCAACTCGCCTTCAGCACCGGTTGAACCGACGCTTCAGAATCCAGCACCGGTGCATTGGATATACTATGTTCCAGAGAGTTTGTTTGAGTTGATCAGCGAACCTCTTCAGCACCGGTTGAACCGATGCCCCTACAGAGCATGCACCGGTGCAATGACGCAAGCCTGGATACTGTGTCAGAACCCCAATGGCTACTAATTGGACACAGAGAGACCGGTTGAACCGATGCTTTCACAATCTAACCCGTCGGTTCTTTCGGTGGTCACGGTTTTTTTGCAATGGACTTCCAACGGCCATATGACCCTCTCCACTCTATATAAGGGCACCCCCTGGCTCATTTCAGTTGTCTTTTGACATCCTGAATACTTGAGGCACCCTTGAGAAGAAGAGAAAGTGCTTTGAGCAAAAGAGAGAAGATCTAGTACATTGTTTGTGCTTCAACCTTGAAGAATTCATTCTTTGCAAGTATAGCAAGTGCGCTTGAGCTAGGGCCAACTGAGTGTAGGTCAAGTGAAGACTTAGGAGCTTGTTACTCTTGGTGTTTGACGGCACCTAGCCGGTCTTGGTGATCGGGAGGTTCTTGGTGAGCTCTTGGAGTTTGTGGGAGCCCCAAGACAAGAAGATTGTACACGGTGTGAAGCTCGCTGTTCCGGAGATGGAGAAGGAGCATTCTTAGTGATCACTTGCTCTTTGGTGAAGCAAGGGAGCTATACCCTTGTGTGGGTGCTTCAACGTGGATTAGGGGGGAGCGTCAACTCCTCGATACCACGGGGAAAAATCTGATTGTCTCGTGTCCCTTACTTTTATTTCAAGCAATTAAATCCTTTTGTTGTTATTCTTACTTTTGATTGCTTGTAGTTCGACTAGGACAACTTGCATGGTAGTGTGAACTATTGCTTAGGTTTTGAATCTTGCTAGTGTGAAATCTTTTAGACAAAATGATCATGATAGTGTGTTTACCTACCTAAGGACCTTTTGCTAGCATGCTCTAGTGACTAGATTTCAAATTTGTAGATTGGGCAATACTAGTCTAGGTTAATGACTAGATAGAAATTTGAAAAAGTCTCAATTCAACCCCTTCTTGGACCACGATCCTGTCACATAAGCAAGCCAAGAATCAACCACGGATATGCCGTGCGCGCGTCTGTCGGTTTCGCTCTCTTGCCGGGTGCCGACACCCCTAACAATTGCGACAACTTCCACGCGGGGGGGGGGGGAGCGGAAGCTCGGCGCGTCCTCTCCTTTTCCTTTCACCGCCACGAAAAAAGAACAATCTTGGCGAGACCTTTTTTGCGACAACTTGCACGCGGGGGGGGGGGGGAGCGGAAGCTCGGCGCGTCCTCTCCTTTTCCTTTCACCGCCACGAAAAAAGAACAATCTTGGCGAGACCTTTTTTTCCAAGTTATGGTCGAGACGAACTCGTCTCCGGTCTCCGAGCCCTTCCACAAGTCTCCGCTGCCACCAGCACCTTCAAGTGCCAATGCATGCAATCGCGGCCTTTCGCCCCCGCGAAGTTCGGCACCTGGCCGCGTGCACGGCTCGCCGCCTCTCGGCTCCTCTACCAGCTGCTACCGCACGCTCACGGCCAGTCGTAGCCGATCCGTTCGGACTGTAGCGCGGTGACCAGTGAGGCTGTGGCCTCCAGCCAGAGGCGGATCCAGCAGGGGGCTGGGGGGGCTCGAGCCCCCTGCCCCCGGAAACTCCATTGGAGCCCCCCTAGCCCCCCTCCCCCCCTTTGATTTTTTTTCTCTGTCATTGAAGAAAGCTCAAGGTTGAAGATGAACAGTGTGTAGTTGAGCCCCCCTCCCTTTCTAGTCTGGATCCGCCACTGCCTCCAGCGATCGATGCAGTCGACGTCGACCACATCTCGATCGATCGTCCGGAGGATGGTGATGAGTCTGGATCGCAAACGCGTGTGTGTCGCGAGATCGATCTGTCGCGCTCGATTGGCTCGCTGAGGATCGGAGTGAAGAAGGTGATACGGGTTTCTGGCCTCCAGTTCCTCCGTCTTGGATCGATCCAACAATGCCGGCGCTTGAGACGCTGAAGCGAGCTGTAGCAAATCTCTGGTGCCGAAGCGCACCCGCACATTTCTGGAAGGGGCAGAAATGCATCAGCCGATCGAGCGAGAGGCAATCGTACAATCTGCAGATAGCTGATGGGATACATTGGTGCGGACCTTATTAGCTTTGCGTACGTATTCCATTGGTGCACGCACAAACCTAGCTAAAGATAGCTACCCTCTTGCATTATTCCCCAATTAATTGCAACTAAGATCTCACATTAAATTTGCAAATCCAACATACTCCCTCCATTTTTATTTACATGTCGTATTAGATTTATCTTAAGTCAAACTTAGCTAATTTTAATCAAATCTACAGAAAAATTCCAAAAATCATATAGTAACCAACATATGCACTGTCAACATATATTTCATGGTGGATTCAATGAAACAAATTTGCTATTGTAAATATTATTAGTTTTTTCTATAATCAAAGTTATCTAATTTTGACTTAGGACAAATCTAATACAACATGTAAATAAAAATAGAGAGAGTATATCTAGCATTATTGTGCGCTTGCATCAGATCTAATATATGCTACAAGTATCAAGCCGGAACTATCATATCCCTTCCATAATTAATTGTTAGGGGCTTATTGATTGTTAGGATTACTTCAAGAAGCTGAGCTATGTTGTTGACTTGGAAATGTATATATCTCCATTAATTGTTAAGTCTCAAACAAGTAATAACTGACATCATATACTCAGCTTAACAAGTAGGAGTAATTGTTAAGTCTCAAACAAGTAAATGACATCAAGTATATTGTGCCAACTAGAGCCAAGCTACTAGGATGTTTAGCAAGGGTGTCAGAGACAGAGAGAGACAAATGAACATACACGGCTCGCTTGTTGACTGATTCACTCCAGCTGCACCGTCCCCGATCCGTCATATATATACTCATAACTATAATTACTAAATGGATGAAGCAATTCTGCACTTTGTTTGTGCAACTCATAACTATTATATACTTTTTTTTCAGTAAGTGGCCAAAGCGTGTCATCCAGAGATGCTCAGGTTCACCGCCAAGAGATGGAATTCGTCGATGGATAAGACAAGGCGTGCATATATATATGGGCTCTTGCCCTTTGCCTGAATCGAATGGTTACAAGTTGTTAGAAGCTAACCACTGTCACCGTAGATAACTTGCGGGATCCTCCAAACGGAGGTATCAAGGGGTTGCTTGTAGCAGAGAATATGCTCAACTGCAACAGTCGAGTTGACGGCAAAACCAGAGAATTGACCTCTGGTACCGGTCGGGGACCCCTCCTAGTGCTGGGCGCCCAACCGATACCGGTTGTTCGTATTAAATGAATGGACCGGTCGGTAACACCGGCCTTGCGAACTGTCGGGAGCCTCGGATTCGAACTCACGATCTCAAGCCTCACACGAACCTTCCTTACCATCTCAGCTACACATCACATGTGAGTATATAATAGAATTAGAGATGCTTGTTAGATTCTAGGATTCTTTAGTTCATACAAGGATCGAGCTCTGTGCTCAGATCGGGCACAAGTATGTGTTCCAGTAGTACAACAACAAGTAGATCTTGTGCTCTTTCCTATCTCTAGTACAAGAATGAGAGAGAGGGGTAGAGATCAACCAGATACGCCAGTGGAGGAGCAGAGACGCTGGCGCTTGGGGAAGACATGTCGATGATGACGGCGACGAAGTCCGGGTCGGAGAAGAGGGTGTCCGGCGGCGGCGAGGTTCTGTGTGGGTGACGCCGGCTCTCTGGTCGCCAACGACACTGGCCGGCGACGGGGGCGCAGAGGCGCGTCGGAGGTGCTTCCCGTCCCCACTGCGCTCCCTAGACCGGCTTAGGGTTTGGGTCTGTAGGAAGGGACAGGTGCGGCGCGAACCTTGGATATCGAGCCGTGGGGTCCCCTTTCCCTTTATATAGCGCAGCACAAAGGGAGCCCACCAACCACAGTAAGGTTGGGCGCCCCCGATCAGGGCGCGGAGTCAAGCCCGATCTGGCCTTTGGGCCAGATCCGTGAGAGATCAACATAACAATCTCCCCCTTGATCTCCTCTTTTTTATTCTTCTTATTTTTTATATGTACTTGCTCCATTCCATCACAGATCAGTGGACAGGGCGTGCCTTGTCATAATGGTTACTACCGTTAGATTAACAGCCAAAATCACCTTTCTGTTCTGAAACAGAATCTTATTCTTGGGCCCTCTTTGTCCAGGAATCATAGGCCTTCCCTCAACCCCATGCCGGCTAAGTGTTCTCTGAACACATTGGGCGGTAGACCTTTTGTAAGCGGATCCGCTAATATTTTGTTCGTTCTGATATATTCTAGACAAATTGTTTGATCCTGGACTTGCTCCTTAACAACATAAAACTTGATGTCGATGTGTTTGGCAGCACCACTCGACTTGTTGTTATGAGCATAGAACACTGCTGGCTTATTGTCGCAGCATAACTTCAGTGGTCTTTCTATGTTGTCGACCACTTTCAATCCGGGTACGAATTTCTTAAGCCATGTGACCTGCCCTGAGACTTCATAACATGCTACAAATTCAGCATACATCATGGATGATGCTGTGAGTGACTGCTTGGAGCTTTTCTACGATATCGCTCCCTTTGCAAGAGTGAAGATATATCCAGACGTGGATTTTCTATCATCCGCATCTCCTACAAAGTCTGAATCTGAATATCTTTCTATTTCTAAAGATTCTGATTTTCTATATGCCAGCATGAGACCTGTTGTAACCCTCACATAGCGCAAAACTTTCTTTACCATTTTCCAGTGCTCTATGCCTGGATTACTCTAGTATCTGCCAAGTACCCCAGTAACAAAACTCAAGTCAGGGCGTGTGCACACTTGTGCATACTGTAAGCTTCCAACAGCTGAAGCAAAGGCACTGCATTCATTTGTTCGAGCTCATACTTGTTCTTGGGAAACTGATGTTTTCCGAAACTGTCGCCCTTAATTATTGGATCAGGTGTGGGTTTACTCTTATGCATACCATATTTCTTTAATATCTTTTCTAGGTATGCTTTCTGTGATAAGGCCAACACCACATTTCTTCTATCTCGATGAATCTCAATTCCTAAAACGAATGAAGTTTCACTCAGATCTTTTATATCAAACTTCGAGGACAAGAATTTCTTTGTTTTCCGTAGTAGATTGACATCGCTGCTAGCTAGCAGAATGTCATCCACATACAGGATGAGGAAAATGAATTTTCCATTCTTGAACTTTGCATAAATGCAATTTTTCTTTTCATTTTTTTTAAATCCAAACTTTCTTATTGTTTCATCAAATTTCAAATACCACTGCCTTGAGGCTTGCTTCAAGCCATAAATCGACTTTTTTAGGCGGCACCCTAAGTTTTTTTTGCCTTCCACGATAAAACCTTTCGGCTGTGCCATGTAGACATTTTCATATAAATCCCCATTTAGGAATGTCGTTTTCACATCCATCTGATGTAATTCTAGATCATAATGTACCACTAAGGCCATTATTATTCTGAAAAAATCTTTACTTGAGACCGGAGAAAAAGTCTCATTGTGATCTATCCCTTCTCTTTGCATAAAGCCTTTCGCCACAAGTCGCGCTTTAAATTTTTCTATGTTCTCTTTGGAGTCACATTTAGTCTTGTAGATCCATTTGCAGCCTACTGTTTTGGCTCCTTTAGGAATTTCTTCTAAGTCCCAAATTTTATTGGCACTCATAGATTTTATTTCATCTTCCATGGCTGCAGTCTACTTGGATGAATTCACGCTTCTCATGGCTTCTTCAAAAGAGGTGGGATCATACTACATTTGAACTTCTTCACTATTATAGACTTCATAGTTATCAGAAATAGCTGGTTTTCTAATTCTTTGTGGCCTACCCGGAGCCACTACAACTGGTATTTCTTGCACAGGAGGCTGTTGTTGCTCCCCCTCATCCATGGCAACGGATTCTTTTTGGTCCTGAGGAACAGGGTCCTCATTTCTATTTGTTCCCACGTCAGGAGAACTAACAACAGGTGTCGGCACTGCAGTTTTCTGCTCTATCAGTGCCGCAACCACAGGCAACGAGAAATAAGGCTCTTGACTCATCGGAGTGGGAACGAATACCCGCTTCTCTTCAAGATCAATTTTTCTGGCTACCATGCTCCCCCTGATCATCTGATCTTCTAAGAAGGCAGTGTGTCTTGTTTCTATAAACTTCGTGTGTCTGTCGGGACAGTAGAAGCGATATCCCTTAAACTTTTCTGGATAGCCAATAAAATGCCAATTGACTGTTTTGGGATCTAATTTCCCAATGTTTGGATTAAATATCTTAGCCTCAGCTGGACAGCCCCACACACGAAAGTGATTAAGCGAGGGTTCTCTTCCTGTCCACAATTCATACGGTGTTTTCGGCACCGACTTACTTGGCACACGATTAAGAATGTAGATATCGGTTTTTAATGCCTCCATCCACAAGTTAATCGGTAGCGTGTAGTAACTCATCATACTTCTTACCATATCCATCAGGGTACGATTTCTTCTTTCTGCTACTCCGTTCTGCTGAGGCTCGCCCGGTGTAGAATACTGGGCAACTATGCCATTTTCCATAAGGAACCTTGCAAAAGGTCCTAGAACTTGGCCATATGGGGTGTGCCGACCGTAGTACTCCCCTCCACGGTCGGATCTTACTATCTTGATATTTGAATCATGTTGATTTTCTACTTCTGCTTTAAATATCTTGAATTTATCCAACGCTTCCGATCATTCTTTAATTGGATAAATATAGCCATAATGTGAATAATCATCTGTGAACATTATGAATGAATCATAGCCATCCACAGTAGTGACAGAAAAGGGTCCACATATATCTGTGTGGATTATTTCTAAAATTCCCGCACTACGTTTGGCATCTTTCTTTATTTTCTTAGCAAACTTTCCTTTAATGCAATCAATACATTGTTCTAATTCTGAAAATTCTAACGGCGGAAGAATTGATGCTTTAACTAAACACTCTATTCTCCCTCTCGAAATATGGCCTAAACGACAGTGCCATAATTTTGACGAAATTGCATCAATTCGTTTGCATTTCTTAGTAACATTCTCATATGAGGAGGTATTCTTATTCTCAGAACATACAACATTCACATTCTCAGATAATGAAAACAAGTATAATTTGTCTTGTCGGAAGGCAAGACCAACACATTCTGAATTAACTTGTATCTCACACTTGCCATCACCAAAATGACAAGCAATAGTGTCATCATCTAATTTAGACACACTTATTAAGTTTCGTTGCAAAGATGGCACATAAAGAACATCTCTAAGATAAAGTACAAAGCCACTATATAATTCTAATTGAAAATCTGCAATGGCTTCGAGTTCAGCTTCTACACCGTTTGCAACTTTAATTCTTCTTGCGCCTCTTGGCAGGGTCCTCCTCATACTTGATTCCTGTAAAGAATTAGCAACATGAGTAGTTGCACCAGAATCAATCCACCAAGTGGATTTGTCATAACTTAAATACAGGGATTCATCTACAAAAGTAATGGTGTCCTCACCCTTTCTTAGCAACTCTTTCAGAAACTCGGGGCAGTCCCTCTTGTAGTGCCCTCTCCCTTTGCACTTCAGGCACTGGTCTTTATCAACTGGGAAGTTAGACTAATCCTTCTGCTGAGGTGCGTTGGAGGGACCACTCTCGCTCTGATTTCTGCAAGGTGAGAAAGACCTCTTGTTCTGGTAGTTCTTATTGTTCTGCAAGTTCTTCTTCTTATGCTGGACATTGAAAACAAGTTGGCCACTATTGGAGTGCTTGAGTCTGTCTTCTTCCTAAATGCATATAGCAAGCAGCTTTTCTAGGTTCCATTCTTCAGTTTGAGTGTTGTAGTTGACACTAAAAGTCCCAAAGTCCTTGGGAAGGGACTTGAACACCAACTGAACAACAAAAACTTCTGGTAAGGGCATGTTCATTGTCTTGAGCTTATTTGCAATGTGGCTCATTTCTAGAATATATTCTCTAATGCCACCGCCGTTATATCTCTTGGTCACAAGCTGCTCTGTCAAAGTAGCAGCATAGGCCTTGGAAGAGCCAGTGAACTGACTCTTCACCCTTTGTAGATACTCAGCAGCAGTGGTACATTCTGGGATTTCTTCTTTTATATTGTCTGAAATGGACCCCTTGATGATCATCAGACACTTGCGGTTGGAAGTGTTCCAACATGTCCTGTCAATATCATATTGGATCATAGCACGATCATGGTTCTTCTCACGAATGGCCCATGCATCGTCTGCTTAATTCTGGGCCCGCACGGGCTTTTCTGGTTCTTTAGGTGCTGGCACTGTGATAGCCAAGTCTATCTTAGCCATTGCCAAAGCAATTTCTAGTTTCTGGTGCCATTTTCCATAATTTTGGCCATGTAGTTCTGGAATTTCATTCACATATGACATAAAGCCTGAAAGTAAAATTCAAAAAAATGAGGACAAATTTTCGATAACAATAATTGCATATTTAAATTTAACTATGGTCAAAATTCAAACATACAATGTTCTGTGCATTAAATCTAAATCACCTTTGGGCAGAGATAGAAAAAATGCATGATGTAATTTCTGGACAAGATTATAATATTGCAATATCAATTTTGGTCAGAAATTACAATATCATAATATACTAAAAATTCTGAATTCAAGAACAAATTCTATATTTCTCTATGTCAATTATCTCGTTGGTTCAAATTAACATGAAGAAACAACAATAATAATTCTTTGCAGCGGAAACATGTGAAAATTATAAATATTCAGAAGCAAAATTATGTGTTCTTGATTCTAAATAATTTACACTATGTGCAAATTCAAAATTCTAGACAAAATATATTCAAATTCATAACCACTTCTGAATAAAGAAAAACAAAGAAAATCTCAAATTTCTTTTTGGCCCGTGGCCTCTTTCGGCCCGCGGCCCACCCCGCGCTGCAGCGTGCCCCCACGCCCAGGCCGAAACTTGGGCCTGGGCCGGGAAAGCGGCCCGCGCTGGCCGCCTGCCTGGGCCGGTTCTAGGCCACGCGGCTGCCGACCGCCCCTGGCCGTCAATATGCTCGAGGTGAGATCAGACGGCCGGCCGCGCAGTTCGCACGGACAAAACCCCTGGCCGGTGACGACACCTCCAAACCCTAACTCACTCGTTCTGATCCCCCACCCCTTTTCTTGGAGCTACGGCCGCCGGGCGATTGGCGGGCCGGCTCGTCGGCGACCGGTGCCGGGATGAGGGCGGCCCTGAAGTGGCTCCCTCGCCGGCGCGCGCGCTCGCCCGAGGGTGAGCACGCAGCCGTCGAGGTGGCCACGCACAGTGCCCCCGTTCTGGTTCTGGCCGTGTCCCGCGCGAGGGCGGTGCGACGGCGAGCGGCGGTGCACCGGGAAAACCGGCGCTCGGTGTTCTTTCTTCCGCGTGACAACACGGGCCGGCGAAGGTGAGGCGCAGAGGCCAGCTAAGTCGTGCTGCCATATCTTCTTGCTAGGGTTAGGGTTCTTAAGAATTTCTGGATCTGAAATTCGAGTCGCATTTTCTGGATTCAATCGAAATCATCTCCTTCTAGATGCTTCTTGACCCGAAAAACACCCGATCTAGGCACTAGATCGGCCTCTGATACCAATGTTAGATTCTGGGATTCTTTAGTTCATACAAGGATCGAGCTCTATGCTCAGATCGGGCACGAGTATGTGTTCTAGTAGTACAACAACAAGTAGATCTTGTGCTCTTTCCTATCTCTAGTACAAGAATGAGAGAGAGAGAGGGGGGGGTAGAGATCAACCAGATCCGCCAGTGGCCGCCGCTGGTGGAGGAGCAGAGGCGCTGGCGCTTAGGGAAGACATGTCGATGGTGGCGGCGATGAAGTCCGGGTCGGAGAAGAGGGCGTCCGGCGGCGGCGAGGTTCTGCGTGGGTGACGCCGGCCCTCTGGTCGCCAACGGCACTAGCCGGCGATGGGGGCACAAAGGCGCGTCGGAGAAGCAACGTCGGAGGTTCTTCCTGTCGCCACTGTGCTCCCTAGATCGGCTTAGGGTTTGGGTCTGTAGGAGGGGACGGGTGCGGCGGCGAACTTTGGATATCGAGCCATGGGGTCCCCTCCCCCTTTAAATAGCGCAGCGCGACGGGGGCCCACCAACCATAGTAAGGTTGGGCGCCCCCGATCAGGGCGCGGAGTCAAGCCCGATCTGGCCTTTGGGTCAGATCCGTGAGAGATCAACACAACAATGCTTTCCTTTCTGAAGTAACCCGTAGAGGACCATTTAATACCGGGTCAAGATACTAACCGATACTAAATGGCACCCTTAAGTACCGGGTGGTGTCATTGACTGGTACTAAATAGCCGTGTCATTTTAGTACCGGGCCAGATACTAAAAGGTGATATTTATTAGTATCGGTCGATGTTACTGAGCGGTACTAAATAGACTCCAAGGATCAGAAATTTCTACCTGGTGCTAACGTGTTGGACAAATGCTCATTTTCCCCCGTAGTGCGGTGGTTGAATAATCGGCAATGATTTGGAATTTGGAATCACCCCCTGAACCTCGGCAATCAGCGGCGGAGCCAGGATCCAGAGCTAGGGGGCTCTCCTTTCCTTCTTCATCCTCCATCCTCTCATTCCTTCTTCTTCCTCCTCAAAATTTTCTCCTTCCTTCTTCTTCCTCCACAAAATTTGTAGGGGGGGGGGGCTTGGGGGGGCTTCCATGGAAGCCAAGGTGGTAGGGGGCGAGGGGGCTCGAGCACCCCTGCACCCCCTGGCTCCGCCACTGTCGGCAATGATAGGGATAACAGAGTAGGTCACGCGAAACATAAAGACATTTATTGGTTTGGCCTCCGGTATAGCCCTTTGTTGGCTTATGTGGCAGAGAGAGAAAAGAAAAAAGTTGGAGAAGAGGCTGTTCACATGTTTATAGGTAGTGAAAGTAAATGAAGTGGAGAGAGAAAGAAACAGAAAGTGATCATGGGTCCATTAGAAGAGACAAAGTGAGAGACAACACATTGTATAAGTCATTTTATAGGTGTCTTTTATAAACTTAAGAAACAATAATAACGAGCTCTATTATTGAACATGCGTAGTGATACTAGCTAGTCAGTATACTCGTATTACATTGGGTTTGTTTCTGACAATAAAGCGAAAGGTTAATCGAAACTGTAGATCAGATGCTCTATATACTACCTAATGCTCTCTTGGTAAATTAAAGATTATGTGACCGGCGAATAGTATCTGTTCATTCATATATACGGATAAACAATGCACGCGCACGAACCTCCTCGTGATCCATGGCATACATCACAAATGGGCAGCACCAGCAACCACATTATCGATGTAGTAGGAGTAGAATGGATAAGCGCGCCATTTGTGGACGAATAAGCGGTAGGGAGATCTTTTGTACATAGTAGTACTTAATCATGATCATCTATCATGAATCACTTGTAGGGGCATACCACGTTGCCACAAGCTAGTAGATTTTCTTTTGGTGGTGGTTGAAGAGCCTCAAAGCTTGTTGGATGTGGCCACATGCTGATGATGCGCCCTCACCTTAAAATACTTGGATTAATTTGATTTTACTTGTTGCTCACCTACTAACAATTGGTAGTTAGTCTTATTACTAGTTGTCACTCCGTGTTTCTTTGTTATCACGACGTCATAAGTACAACATGTATCACATGGATGGAATAATATACAAGCTAAGGATAATATAATGTGCGTTCGGTTTCGTCAAAACTTACATTAACCGAGCTATACACCTCTCTCTACCATCTCGGTGATCTTGATCGCAAGCATCTGAGAATGATTCTCGTTGCTTCTATAGAAAAATGCCCGGATATGCGTCTCCGACCATGGGTGTCAGTTTGCCAATCGCTTTGTTGGCGCCACAAAGGCACAAACGCATACAAGTCCAAGTGCCCAATGTCTTTTTTGCACGTCCGATCGATGGCAGTACAACCAATTATTTGGGATCACAGAGAGAGATGGAGGATGAGTTGGACGTGCGTCCGCGATTGGGCCAGCCAGATAGGCTGGACAACGTTGGTTCGCCGCGGGGCTCCGGGGTCCACGTCATCGTGGAGAGCGGACGGAGTGCGGTTACGTGAAGGAATCAGCCTTCTGCCCAGGCCGGAGGAAGAAGAGGATATGCCCCGGCGCTACTCTCTCTCTCTCTATCTCTCTCTCTCTCTCTCTCTCTCTCTCTCTCTCTCTCTCTCTCTCTCTCTCTCTCTCTCTCTCTCTCTCTCTCTCTCTCAGAGTCAAGTAAATTAGCTCTTAGCTTCCTGGGCTCTGTTTCCTTTTTGACAAGTGGGGAGAAGAAAAGTATTGTTTTTTTCCCGGACACGTCAGGCACAACATGCATGGCTTGAATTTTGAATGTAACTGCATCTTTGCAACGACTTCAGCACATATATGTGCAGCTAACATAGTACAAAGAGAGGGAGAAGAAGAACGCAACGAAGCACTGTGCTTTGTCATTGTACACGCCCGGGGACCAAGGAGCGAGCTAGGCCTGGGTTAGCTAGTGACCTTGCAATGGATCGACCGCGGCTAATGCAAAGCCTGTAACGTGTGGATATTAAAGACCGCCAGTGTACTACGGGCAGCTCGATCCGGATTCTTGGTTCAATGGTAGTATATGCGTGGGTTCCCGACGACAGGGAGGGATGGGGATCTCAATTATTCTCTGCGATCGTCGACCCACATGCATGGACCGCCGATCATTGCTCGCTCTAGCTTGGTCAGTCAGTGGCCATGCATTGAACTATCTAGCAGCTAGCTAGGGTTAGTTCCAGAGCCTGCATGTAGGATGGGCTCACCGTTTCGTCATCCTGTCGATCAGCTGCCCTCTGTCTAGCCGCTTGACAACTTAAACGCCGACGACGAAGTCTGGATAGATATATACTCTGACGAAGCAAGTCCAGAGATGATTCAGTATGTTTGGCTGAGGAGGTGCAAATTCAGAAGCACTGTTCGCAAGAAAATGAAAGACGCTTAGCTATTCAAAATTCTTCAGATGTTGATGCTACTAGAGTTGTTTTATTGAGCTGGGCTTTCCCTCAGCAGAGCTGTTTTATTGGAAGAAGCGCACACGCGCGCTCCGCCATTGGGAGGGGCGGGGTGTGTGTCGTGTCCATGAATCTCCAAACACATATCCCAATGAGTTTTTGGGCGTAGCCATACTTCCAAAATTCATGTTGCAACTGGCTAAAAATGATGATAACAATCATGATTAGGTGAAAATACCTATACTCCACTTTATTAAGAAAATAAAATTTTATTTGTAGTGCTTATGAGGACGATGACACCCTGTAACAATAACTAATAATCTTAGCTTCCTATCTAAAAGGAAGAAGCAAAGAACAAAGCTTCTTTTTTTCTATTTAGGTTGGCAAAGAACAAAGCTGAGGTAGCGAGCGTGCATTGTCGTTGTGTTAGCTTGTGGTTTTGTCATTGCTGTTGGTTGTTGTTTTCGCATTGCCGGTTTCAGTAATCGGCCGCTTATTCAGGATCGGCGGAGCTCCTACATACCTCCTCTTTCAATGAAAAAAGAACTAAGTTGAGTTATTATATTTCTCCTCTACTTCGTTCTCGGCCAAAATAAAAGAGATACGTTCAAAAAATATAAGAGAGAAAAGCAGTCCACGGCCTCTTAAATCCAAGCATGTCGATCCAACCGAAACCCGGCAGCTAGCTAGCACCACTACACATCCCTTTCACCAGAAAAGAGGGTCTAGTACACATAGCATATATGTAAATCTTGCACGCGCGCGCCTTGAAATAAACCATAGCCTCTGGCCATTCCGGCGTGGATGCTTGTTGCTGCCTCCCCTTGTTGTTGCAGCGCTGCGCATTCCCTAACCTGTGCCATCCTACGGCAGCTAGACTGACAGTGCCCCTTCTGGTAGCTAGCAGCTCCATCATCCCATAGCCGGCGTTTCGATCGTAGTTGTAAGCTTCAGGACTTTTCTTGGCCAGCGCTTCTCCTTCCTGCGCAACCGTGCGCCGTACGTACCCCGGTCGTCCACTTCGCATCCGAATATCCGATCCATTACTCCATTACCATCATGCACGGCCCTTGTCCTCACCGGAGCGTCGGCTGGCCGCATCCGAGAGCAACCACCGTGGAAGAACACAACCTCTGCTTGTGCTCGCTCACTCCGGCGGCGGCGCACGCATGCCGAGCTCGCTCGATCGTTCAATTTCCTGGTCGGAGCATCGTCATCGATCGACCGCTAGCACGCGTGTGTGAGGCCAAGAGCGAGCTGTCCATGCAGTACAAGCTATAGCAGACGATGGATGGCGATGGCCGGCCTAAAATAATGCTCTCGCTCGATCGATCTACCTGTATCTATCTAGCTACATGTTCTCGTGCAGAGGACCAGGCTACCGCTGGAAGTAGACGAGAGGCCGAGCCCGGCCGGCTGTCATCGCCGCGTACGGGTTTTTTGGATTATTGTTGACTAGCAAGCAAACGCATCGATCGGAGCCTTAAGTGAGCTTCGCCTATGGGGATGGATCGGAGGTCCCTGCTGATTAATTTGCTATAGCTGCTAGGCGTTGCAATGATTGGACTTGCCAGAACACCAGCTGCTGATGCGTTGGTTAATGTCAAACTGGGTCAGGTAAATGGTGTTTAGGTTGGACGGTGTTCCAAATAGTTAACTCGGTGACGAACGGACTTTATTAGGTTCCCAAATAAATAAATATATATAGACATGTGATGATGACAGGACAGATTATCATGTTTATTGGGTATTCACACAGTATTTTCTTTTCAGAATCGATCACTTCGTTTTGTTTTGGAAAACTATCAGTTGCTCAATAAATTATTTGGCTAACTTTATATCCAGTAGGGGATTCATCACCCCCTCCTGTTCCATAAAAGAAAAACTTTCATAAGTTTGAAACTAATATTTGCGAGTCATAAGCTAGGGATTGGGCTTATACATGTGCATCTCAAGCATGTAACAAGTCCATTTCTAGAGACATGAAGTACCCAATTTGTCGGTTTGAGCTTACTTACAGTAATCAATACAGCGTAGATGCTCATATCTTTCCCTTTTGCAGTGAAGAAGATTATATCGAAAAGGGAAAAGTCCGAATTACACCCTCGAACTATTGCAAAAGTCCGATTTTCAACATTCAACTTTAGAATCGGATAACTGGGGCCATCCAACTTTCGAAATCGGGCAAATTTGGATATAAGAACTAGGAGGGGGATTCGTCAGTGAAATTTCCTTTTTGATTTAAACTAGGAACCCAGTTCCAAATACATATATTTTTGTTGACAATAGGACCTCAAATTTGCGCGATTTCGACAAAAATTCTAATTCAATATAAAAAATCAAAACTAATTCACTTTAAATCAGAAAAATATGAAACTAGTACCAAAATTCTCCTAAAAAGTAACATATCTATTATTGTTCAATTTGAATCTTAGTTATTCAAAAATAATATTCATAACTACAAGCAACCAAATAATATGAACATAAAAAATTTGGATCTGAATAACTAATAAATATAGTACCAATAGAAACGTTACATTTTTAGAAAACTTTTTATAACCATGTCATATTTTTTGATTTAAAATGAATTACTTATGCATTTTTTAAATTAAATTTAAATATTTTTAATTCTTGCAAAATGGAAAGCCACTTTCAAAACCACCTAAGGGGCCAAATTTGTCCGGTTTCGACAGTTGGCTGGCCTCTATTATCTGGTTTTGTAGTTGAAAGCTGAAAATCGGACTATTGTGATAGTTCGAGGACGTAGACCAGACTTTTCCCTATTGAAAATAAATCACACTACATCCACAAATTATATTACATGAATAAACATGGAAAACAAATTGAAGAAACTAGGTCCTCAATTTTAACCTTCAAAATTTTTTATACAATGGAGGAGTGTTATATTTAGTACTTAGAAAAAATATTATAAATAATTCTTAAGAGCTTGGAACACACACATGAGCTTGATGACACCACAAATCACGATGCACTATCCATATATTCACTAGCTTTGAGCTCATGAGCAGCCGAATATTGCACCCTTCTGAGCTTCATCACAATCTGAAGTCCTAGAAGTAGGGCCATAATCGCCTTGGTCTCCCTATATGAATTAGGCCATCTTATTAGTCTAATTTTGAAACAAAAGACTTTAGAGCATCAATGAGGTTACAGTCGGTTCTTTGATCGATTTTGACACCAAAATCATGATGCAATAATTATAGTGACTACTATTGAGATTCAGACTACTGCCTCCATCCCAAATTACTATGTTTTATGAATTTCCTAGATATATATTTTATATTTTTTTAATTTTCTAAATATATATATTTTATTATGTATCCAGATGTACACTATGTCTAGATACATAAAAAAAAACTATATCTAGTCTAGATACATAACATAATATCATATCGTGGGGATTCCTTCGTGTTGTGACGGTGGTGTGGGATCTGACGGGCGTCCATTTTGTAGCTTAGCCGGGTTCCAATTATCATCGTTGAAATTTTCTCCCAAAAAAATAAAATTTAACACCGTTGAAGATTAAAAACTAGGAGGCGGATTCGGCGAATCTTTCCCACCATATGAACTTACGTGTCCGGATACATTATTCCTCCCCGAGATGCTCACAATAATGGCGTCGTTTGCATCATCACCCGCGACAAAGCACCTCTCCCCGCGAAGGAAAATCAGCCTAAACTAACAACCACCGTATCCCCCGCA
Source organism: Panicum virgatum (assembly GCF_016808335.1). Taxonomy (NCBI): domain Eukaryota; kingdom Viridiplantae; phylum Streptophyta; class Magnoliopsida; order Poales; family Poaceae; genus Panicum; species Panicum virgatum. The sequence goes on from NC_053153.1 coordinate 68,470,390, forward strand.
GCAACGCGCACGGCCGGCCGCCATTGGTGAATCCGGCGGGGCCCCTCGGCCTGGCCCCACCGGCCGGGCGCGCGGGCCCACACCCGGAGCCTCGCCCGGCCGTCCGACGGCGATCCGACGGCCGCGCCCGGAGCTGACGCCGGCGCGGGCCCCACGCTGACTCGGCCGGCGCTGCATCCCGAGCGGATAAGCTCCCGCCGCGCACCGAGCCCGCCGAACCGGCACCCGCCGCGTGTCCGGGGCCGCCTCCCGCGCGGCCGCAGACGCGAGGCCCCGGAGCCGCGCGCGCCGGCTATAAAACGGCAGGCCACTCCCTCCTGGTTCCCGCATCCCAGCACAACACGAGCAGCTCGCTCATCACCGTCTCGTCTCCCTCCGACGATCCCCAGACGCGCGCTCGCTTGGTTCTCCCTCTCTCCCCCTCCCCACAGCCACTCGCGCCCCGTGCCCTTTCCGCCATGTGTGGCATCTTCGCCGTGCTCGGGTGCGCCGACTGCTCCCAGTCCCAGGCCCAGAGGGCTCGCGTCCTCGCCTGCTCCCGCAGGCAAGCACCCCCTCTCCATTGCACCCTCCCGCTCGTCGTAGTAGCTTCCACGGTTCCAGAGCCTGTTTTGTTCTGGGCCTGTTAAACATGTGGCCTGTTACCGGCAATTGTTCTTGAGCTTGCCGGAAAGAGCCATGGGAGAATCAGGACTGGTAGTCGGTGAGGTGTTTTCTCTTTTTTGCCCGGGGGGAGCGCATATTTTTTTAGTAGTAGTATAAAAAAAGAATCGAGCGGCTGGGGGCTAGGGGCTGAGAAGTACCAAGAAGGGCCGATCTGGAAAACAGCACGGGAATGGGGAATCTTCGTTGTTCATTTCGCCCTGTGTGTTTACTCCCTCCATCCCAAAATACTAGTCATCCTATAAATTCTAAGACAAATTAAAAAGAAAATAAAATGATCATGTTTTTCCCTGTATATTATTTATATTTGGCACTAATTAATTTTTACATGCACATGTACTTTCTAAATAGAATAGGGTGACTTGTTTTCTGGGACAAATTTTGAATCCTAGAAAGACTAGTAATTTTTTTTGGGACTGAGGGAGTATGTGTTATTATAGGTTACTAGTACGGCGTGGTTGTGTTGGAATAATTCTGACCCGGAGGACGTGATCCATGTGGCGTGTGCAGGCTGAGGCACCGGGGTCCCGACTGGTCGGGGGTGTACCAGCACGAGGGCAACTTCCTCGCCCAGCAGCGGCTCGCCGTCGTCTCCCCGCTGTCCGGAGACCAGCCGCTCTTCAACGAGGACCGCACCGTCGTCGTCGTGGTAAGGAACACGAGCCGGCGGGGTCTATCAGCTCGGGCAGATACACGGCACGACCTGCCACACGATACGTATGCCACGATCCATGATGAATGCTTCTCTCGCTGGTTTGATTTCAGGCCAATGGGGAGATCTACAACCACAAGAAGATCCGGAAGCAGTTCACCGGCAAGCACACCTTCACCACCGGCAGTGACTGCGAGGTCATCATCCCTCTGGTAAGAGAGTTTTCCTAACGATGATCGTTGCAGAGAGAGAGAGAGAGAGAGAGAGAGAGAGAGAGAGAGAGAGAGAGAGAGAGAGAGAGAGAGAGAGATTTCTTCACTCCGAGTTCTAGACTTCCAGCAGCCAAATTTGCCTTTGCCACGCTTTTCTCTTCTCAATAAGAAGCAAATAAAAGAACACATGCAGCATGCTGATGCCGACCTTCTTTCTGTGTTCTTTATCATCCCTGCCATCGTCGTCGTCGTCGTCTCCAGTACGAGGAGTACGGCGAGAACTTCGTCGACATGCTGGACGGCGTGTTCGCCTTCGTGCTCTACGACACCCGCAACAGGACGTACATGGCCGCGCGCGACGCCATCGGCGTCAACCCCCTCTACATCGGCTGGGGCGGCGACGGTAGGCGTCCCCTCCCCTCCCTCATCTCCCCGGCTCTCCGTGCGCTGCCCGTTCACGTTTCTGTCCCCGTCGCCCTGCATGTGCGCGGCCGGATTCAGACAAAGCGTGGCAGGCAGCCAGGCACAGGCAGGGCTCGCGCACACGACGATACGGATAGATGACCGATCCATCTTTGCCTCGTCCCGTCTTCCGCTGCAGGTTCCGTCTGGTTCGCCTCCGAGATGAAGGCGCTGAACGAGGACTGCGTCCGGTTCGAGCTCTTCCCGCCGGGGCACCTCTACTCCAGCGCCGCCGCCGGGTTCCGCCGCTGGTACAACCCGGCCTGGTTCCTCGAGCAGGTGCCGTCGACACCGTACGACCCGCTCGTTCTCAGGGCGGCCTTCGAGAAGGTCCGCCGCCGCCCACAGCCTTGTCCTGTTCCGCGGTAACTTTAAGGCGCGCGGCCGTTGTCAGTCCGTTACTGACACTGACATGTCTCCCCAGGCGGTGGTCAAGAGGCTCATGACCGACGTGCCCTTCGGGGTCCTCCTCTCCGGCGGCCTCGACTCCTCCCTCGTCGCCTCCGTGACCAAGCGCCACCTCGTCGAGACCGAGGCCGCCAAGAAGTTCGGCACCGAGCTCCACTCCTTCGTCGTCGGACTCGAGGTTTTGTTCGGTCCTTGGCCCACCGCTTTATTTCATCCCGCCGGCCGCCGCGAGTGTGCGCTGACGCTCTCGGTTCTCGCCCGCCGCGTTTCAGGGATCCCCTGACCTGAAGGCCGCCAGAGAGGTCGCGGACTACCTCGGAACCATCCACCACGAGTTCCATTTCACCGTACAGGTAAAATCGCACGGACAGTGACAGGCCTCGATCATCTGACCATCAGATGGAGCATCAAAAACGTAACAGAAAATAGAAAGAACATCATTGACATGATCCAAGACATGTTCAAAACCCGCTGAAAACGTGACACCGGAGCCTGAAAAAGTCCCAACTTTTGTTCGAAAAAAAAGTCCTAAGGCTTTTTTTGGGCCCTGAACTTGGACATGACGCTGACGCGTGGCAAATCGACCATCTTTTTTTGGCCGATTTCTTTCTACCCAGGACGGGATCGACGCGATCGAGGAGGTGATCTACCACGACGAGACCTACGACGTGACGACGATCCGGGCCAGCACGCCCATGTTTCTGATGGCGCGCAAGATCAAGTCGCTGGGCGTCAAGATGGTGCTCTCGGGGGAGGGCTCCGACGAGCTCCTGGGCGGCTACCTCTACTTCCACTTCGCGCCCAACAAGGAGGAGTTCCACAAGGAGACCTGCCGCAAGGTACGCACGCGTCAGCCGGCGCGCCGCCGACCGACCGTCCGATCGCATGGCTGGCATTCGACGACCCTGACGCGAGAATCTGCAGGTGAAAGCTCTGCACCAGTACGACTGCCTGCGCGCCAACAAGGCGACCTCGGCCTGGGGCCTGGAGGTCCGCGTGCCGTTCCTCGACAAGGAGTTCATCGACGTCGCCATGGGCATGGACCCCGAATGGAAAATGGTACGCGTTGGAGCTAGGGGAAGAAGATGACTGCTCCTGACTCTGTTTCCTGCTGCTCCTGGTTTTTTCTGATGGTGTCTTGTTGCTGGTTGGCGCGCGCGCAGTACGACAAGAGTCTCGGGCGGATCGAGAAGTGGGTCATGAGGAAGGCGTTCGACGACGAGGAGCACCCTTACCTGCCCAAGGTAAAACAGGAACCGCCAGTTTCTGAAGGTTTTCAGATTACTCTGGGTTTGCTCTGTGCTGTGAAGTCTGAACTGACACTTGTGCAATTTCTCCACCCGCAGCACATTCTCTACAGGCAGAAAGAGCAGTTCAGTGACGGTGTTGGCTACAGCTGGATCGATGGCCTCAAGGCCTTCACTGAGCAGCAGGTGATTTTCTTGTAACAATTGCTTCAGCTGCACAAGTAGTACGTAGCAGTTTGCATCTCCTGAAAATTCTCCGAAATTGACCGGCTAACAACGCTCTGCTCCTCCATGTTCAGGTCACGGATGAAATGATGAACAACGCTGCCAAATTGTACCCCTACAACACGCCTGTCAACAAGGAGGCCTACTACTACAGGATGATCTTTGAGAGGCTCTTCCCTCAGGTGACTGCTGGTTCAGCCTGACGCCGGCAGTTCTTGACACTTTTGCTTCTAGTCTAGTTATTACAATCTGCGACGGTTTGCTGATGTCTGGCTCTAACCGGTGACGCAGGACTCGGCGAGGGAAACGGTGCCGTGGGGCCCGAGCATCGCGTGCAGCACGCCCGCGGCCATCGAGTGGGTGGAGCAGTGGAAGGCCTCCAACGACCCCTCCGGCCGCTTCATCTCCTCCCACGACGCCGCCACCGACCACGCCAACGGCAACGGTGTGGCGGCCGTGGCGAACGGGCACGGCCCGGCCAACGGCGCGGTCAACGGCGGCGAGGTTGCCGTGGCGAACGGGCACGGCGCGGCGAACGGGAACGAGGTCGCCGTCGCGATCGCGGTGTGACTTTGTGAGCTCAAGGATAAGGACGACGATCGAGTAGGTGCGGTGTGGCGTGTCAGCCGGTCGCCGATGCCATGGCACGGTGCGGTGGCACACGTGCTACTATTGTTTTTACGTGGTGTTGTGCGCTGTCACCAGCGAACGTGTCCGTGTATGTGTATGTGTACGTGTACGTGTGCGAGCGAGCGAGCGAGCCATTGAGGCATGTCACATGTGTGTGCGTGCCGGGTTGATGTCCTTGAACTCGATCTGTTTAAGACTTGAGCTACGGATCAATCTAAAGATGTTTTCTTTAATCGATTGATGTCTGTGTCTCTGATCTAGTAATTTCTTTCTTGGTGTTGTACTTGTACGGGAGGGAAAGCTACATACAGTACAAGAGGCCTACAGGTGCGCGTAGAGGATCTGGTTCCACGTGTCCGGCACGCCGGGGAGGCACCAGTGGATGCAGTCGGCGTGCGCCCGCGGGTCGGCCCTCTGCGCGGCGGTGAGCAGCTCGCCGCCGGTCTCGGTGTAGACGGAGACGTGGGCGTCGGCGCGGTGCTCCGTGAGCTGCGTCACGTTGAGCAGCGTGACGGGCACCCGCATCCGGCCCACCACGTCGGACACCACCTCCATCATCCGCCGGTCCGCGCCGCTGCCCCAGTAGCCCCTCCGCGTGATGGGCCACGTCTCGTTGTAGCACCGGATGCCGCCCTCCCGGCCCCAGTCCTCGCTCCTGGGAAATTATATTCATCGCCGGTGTGCGCGGTGCCGCGGTGACGACGACCTGGGTTAGTACTAGTAGGATTGCCGCCGCAACTCAACTGGTCGAGCTCGAGCGGCAGGCATGGTGGAGAAAATTCGCTCACCTCATGTGCGTGGTGGAGATGGACATGAAGAAGACCCTGGTGGCGTTGGGATCGATGTTGGCGTCGACCCAGTTGGCCCACGTCTTGAGGCCCAGCCGGAAGGCCACCCAGGCGTCGAGCTCCTCGTACCCGTCGTCCCCAAACGCGCCCCACCTGTTGTGGAAGAAGCTCGCAATGGTGAAACTGGTGTTCGCCGGCGGCTCGCTCGCATGTAACCTCCGGCGAATTAACGGCCGAGCAGAGCGCCGCCGCGGCGGCTCGATCACTCACACCGTCTTGATCCTGCCGCCGCTCATCCACCAGACGTAGCTGTCGAAGACGAGGATGTCGGCACCCTGCCAGTGCTTGGCGTGCAGCTCGACGGCGTCGACGTGCAGCACCCGGCCGCCGGCGCCCAGCCGGATGTTGCGGTCGGAGTTGGCCTCCACCAGGAACGGCGCCCAGTAGAACTCGATCGTCGCGTTGTACTCCTGCAAGTGTGGCCGGCCGGCGCCGTCGAAAGAATTAAGAAGATCGCGCGCGGCATCACCGGTAGTGGGTCGGGCCCGCCGCGGCGAAAGGCTTACCGTGGCGGTGAAGACGGAGAGGGTGGTGCTGCGCTCCATGGTCCTGGCGGTGTAGTGCAGGACGGAGTTGACGAGGCAGACGAAGGAGAGCCACTGGCCCATCTGCAGCGAGTCGCCCACGAACAGCATCCGCTTCCCACGCAGCTTCTCCAGCACCGCCGCGGGGTCGAACCTGCTTCATCCACGGATGAAAAGCGGCCCGCTAAATTCGGCCTAATATAAACTAGCCCACTTATTCCGGGGCAAATTCGGCCCGTTGTACAGAAACCCACTACCGTGACCAATGACGATCCTTAGAAAACAGAGGAATTTTGCAAAAATGCAAATAAGAGGTGGTTTTCAAACCTGCCTGCAAGTCACTTTCTGACGTCCAACACCACGAGACTTTATGTGTTTTCAATTTCCCCCTTATGATATTTGACTGACAGATGTAATTTTTTTCCCAACATTACATGACTCGTTCTACGTGTATGTGGCAACGATCCCACCCAAACCCAAATAAAATAGTTTTTTCAAAGAAAACAAATAAAATAAGGCTACCGCTGAATCAACCAAACACTGAGCTGACCTTGGGAGAGTGCAGTCGTCGAGATGCCAGTCCCAGTAGAGGTAGTCGCTGTCCGGCCTGCCGTTCCTCTGGCACGAGATCTGCCTGTCGACGAACGGGCACGTCTGGTCCGTGTACGGCAGCTTCTTGGTCCAGTTGTACGCCCAGTACCCCTCCGTCACGCTGCACCGGCGGGGGTCAAACGCCTCCTTCGCCGCCGCCGCCGCCGCCGCCGGCGTCGCCTCCTCGGCCGGCTGCGTCAACATCATCCTCATCATCCTCGTCCTGGCCGGCAGCGACGCTTGCTTCTCCTCCTGTTTCTCCTTCTTCTTGTCCATGATCTCTGAAGAGAGCACGCACGCGCCATTATTCCAATAGTTCAAACGAACACGTGCACATTTGCAGCACAATGCAATTTTTTTTAAATAAAAGCACAATGCAAATCAGTAGCACAGTGCGTGCAGCAGTAGAAGTCTATCTAGAGGCAGCAGTACCAGTGAGCGAGCGGAGGTCCTCGGTGAAGATGATGCCCGCCAGAGCCAGCCCGCCGATGATCGCCACCACCACTGACAGCGGGGCCCGCCCCTTCACCCTCTTCATCGCTGGTATCTGCACCATCACCGCAGCTACGACGTGGGTGCGGCAACGCTCGCTCGGTGCAGGCCGGCCTCAGCAGGGTGGCTTCAGGCCTTCAGCCTTCAGTTGTCGGCTGCCGCAGCTTGTCGGCCACATTTGCTGGTCAGTTGCAGAGATCACATATATAGAACCAAGTGTGAATCGCACTGTGGGGCTAAAGTAGATGCATTTGGCAATTGATTTTAACTGTTTGTTCTACTAACTTGAGTGGGAGTGAAGCAAAAGCAACGTTTTGGCGTTGAGCTCTCGGAGAGACAACTAACCTGGGCATCTATTCGTACATTTTTGCATTGTCAAAAAGGTGCTGAAGCTAGTATATACAGCCCATGGTCCATTCAAAAGAAAGGTTAGCAGGTAGCAGAAATCTAGATACTGTTCCAGCAAGTTGCTCCATGCTACTAGCGGAAGAAGGGCTAGCTGACTGAAGCTTGAGACAACCAACCTGTCTAGGCATCTTCGTTCTCACATTGCATGACCCACAGCGCTCATCGAATTGTGCATGCACTCCTCACTCCTGCAGCATTTGGGATTTTGAGTAGCATCTGTCCTGGTCCTTGGATTTCTAGGTTTAATTAAGCAGGCAGTGCAAGGACGAGGTACACCAACAGCATGCACGGCCGGCATGAATATTTTAAAGGTTCGCCTAAAAAAAAAGGTAGTCAACCTGTTTTCATGTGTACATCTCGATTGTGTGTGTCTGATGGTTTAAGTAATTGCGAGGTGACTTCAAAGCTTTAGAGTAGGGAAAAAAGATTATACACATAACTGAAACTCAGCACATGCAAGGCCAGGAGATAGAAAATAATACATGTGGTTTCGATATGATGTTTGACCAGTTTGTTGATGAGATCTTGGTATGCTGTTTGTTTCGATGCTTTACTGAGAGAGGCCCACGGTTTACATTCCATTGGTCGATCTTATGATGGAGGCTTAGAATATACAGAGAACTAGGCGTACAGCCCGCGCAAAGTATTGAAAACTCAAAAAATTGCATGTAGTTGTATTTTTACTTAAAAATTATACTATCTTTTTTTACCATACATCACCCTGTTTATTATCATAAATTATGTCTTATTGTTAGTTAAAACAATTCAAATATGATCTACCTATAATAACAATTTTATTTTTTGAGCTTTAATAATATTATGCATATAATCATTTTTATTTTCGTTTTATTTTGTTTGATTGTTGTTAGCTTTAGTTTTTATTAATTAATAGTATATGTTTGTAACTGATACATAGCTAAATGATATTTTATATTTAATTTTTCATAATGGTATTGGTGGGTGATTTTTAATTAGACATAGGGGTATTTTAGGCTAGTTTTATCATGATGGCAGTGGTGGGTAATTTTTATTTTTCTATTTTTCTCTGATTAACGTGTGAATTTCTAGGCCTTGAGAGCGAACGTGGAGGCTCCGTTTGTTGGCCAAATAATAAGATAATAGATATTGACAGGTGTTGCATTACGTCAGTAAAGCATATTTCTTTCATGGGGTTAACTCTTGGCAAACCAAAACCCGGACGACAACACATCACTGCCAAGCAATTCGTGTTCATCATTCGAAACTTCAATATCGAGAAACCGATGTAACCTGCCGTTCTAACCAGATTATCCACCTGTCAACAAATCATATACAACCATACCCCTTAAACATTTGGTATATGCATTCATCCTTTTTCTTTCAAGAATATTGAATGCTACCTAGACAACAAGCATGTATCACGAATCTAAATAGTTTGATTGACTTCCAGGTGCCGGTATATACTTATGGGGCCATGATGTGGCCGGTTCCTGAAGAGATTCTGGAAATGATGTCAGACAATCAACGCTTCACCGGGAGATGAGTTGAGAGAATTATGGTAACATGGCACATGAGTGCTGCGTCCATAACAAGTAATTGATGATTACGACCAAGAAATCAGAACTGTCCGGCACCTAATTAAAGAAGCAATTGCACTGTTACTACTGCAACAGAAAACGTGCATATGCATGTGGCCCTTTGTGCCTCCATCGGGTGAGTTTCTTCAGAAAGGACGGTTATCAGTTGATGACTGCAAAAGTTCAGGCGATTGGTGGTGGCATGAACATTGTCAACAACAGGAATCTATATATCACACTTTGTACGTCCTCGCTTCAAAGCGAAGGAAAACCAAAAAAGTGCTTTCCGCTGGTAACAGAAAATGCACCCAAAATTGCCAACCGCTGCTCAATATCGTTGTTACCATTTTCGAGGTTCATGGGGGCATGACAGAATGTGGATGTCACTTTAGAGCAAGTATTATAGGCCACCTAAGCAGGTTGCATGAGATACCACATCACATTAAGGTGGAGGAGAGAGGCAATGAGAGAGAGGAGAAACGGGCTGCAACCTTGCAGCCAGCTGAGACACAGGTTCCAAAGTACCTTGTGAGGAAATGAGATGGTCTATATATTAATAATGGAGCCTATATCAACAATGAACCTTTATACAAGTTAGCTGTTCAGTGAGCTCTAAGTGATGTGGCACTAATAGAAAGTCAGCAGCAGGCTAAATTATAAGCCTTGCTCTTATCTTTACGCCACCCCATTTTCCACACACAATTTACACTGAACCAATATGATGAAAACCAGCTAAACCCTAAAAGCTCCGTCAAAAACATTTGTTTAATAAAGGCATGCAAAACGTTATAATAAATCTGACGTCTCCAAGATTCCATGCTAAGCATTTTTAGCCTAGCGGCGAGAGAGACGGCTTTTGCCCAAAACTCTAAGTTGTCTGGTACTCTGCCGTCTCAAATTATTAGTTATTTTATTTTTTTTAATTTATAAATTTTGCTATACATCTAAAAATAATATACATGTAGATGCACAGTAAAATCTATACATCTAGAAAAGACCAAAACAACTAATTAAAACGGAGGGAACATATAAAATAATTAAATAGTACTACTATATTGTACTCTCTCCATCCATTTTTTAAGGGCGTATGAGCTCGTACTCCAGAGACCAAGGTAGCCCATAGAGTCTTGCGCCTGTGTTTAACTACGCTAGGTCTTATGCCACGTTGCAGTTATTTTTACATGAAGGCATGCAGTATCCCTTTGATTTGAACCATGCACCACCAATTACAAAATTCGATCTTCATGTTTCGGTTACCGAGAGTACAGGCTGCCTAAGAGCATCTCCAAGAGTCTTTTTAAATTTCACTCTCTAAATCATTATTTGAAGAGTCATCTATATAAAAATCGCTTTCTATGCATTTTCACTCTCCAACAGCTTTTCTATATCTTGTTTACACTCTAGAGTCATTTTCGCTATTTATCTTTGGCTAGCGAGAAATTCAAAATAGATAATGTCATATTTGGATAACCACTTAGAGAAGCTCTTGGAGTTTTTTTTACCAAAATCTCTATTTCTAACAATTGAGATGGATATAGAGAATCTCTTAGAATTGCTCTAAGTCCCAAGGCCGATGGGGCGGTTTTGAGGGGCTGCGCCCTACATATCTAGAAAATTTGATTTTGCTCATATGCCCTAGAAAAATAGATGGAGGGAGTATTAGGTGGTTATATTAGTGCCTTACGTGATATGGCAAAAACATGTAGTCAGCCGCTGTCTAAATGTCACACGCTCTTAATTAGATTCTGTTTGGTTCCCAAAAAATTTCCTGCGCTACAATAACTTCAAACGTTTGACTACTAATTAAAAATATTAAATGTGGACAACTAACCAAATCCATTCCATAACCCTCGGATGAAACCGCGAGACGAATTCAACGAACCTAATTATGCAATGATTAGACAATGGTGTGCTACAGTAAACAATCTTTGATGAGAGATTAATTAGGCTTAATAGATTCGCCTCGTGATTTCCGTCCATCCATGTAATTAGTTTTATAATTAGTCTATACTTAATACTCCTAATTAGTGTTGTAAAACTTCCCAAAAAATTTTGCCAGGAACTAAACGTGCCCTTAGGTTCTCAGCAATTTTAATAATTGTAACATTCATAGTTGATGTCAACGTGCATACTCATTTCTCCCAACAGCAGCTTACATACTACTCCAATGAAACCACGACTCACACTAATGATAGTTTACAACGCGCCGTAAAAAAATCAGATATGGTTGACATGTAACAATGTGGATGAATTGCTGTATCCCGCTACAATTATTTGTAGAAGAGGAGGGTGTAGAAGAGCTGGTTCCAGGTGTCCGGGAGGCCGGGGAGGCACCAGTGGCTGCAGTCCACGGAGCCGCCGGCGCCGGGATTGGCGCGCTGCGCCGGCGTGAGATCGCCGCTGTACACCGACGGGTGCGCGTCCTTGCGCATCGCCGACAGCGCCGTGATGTCGAGGAGACGGACGGGGCTCCTCATGCCCCGCAGCACGGCCTGGATCACCTGGTCCTGGCCCGTGGAGGCCTGCTGCCCGGCGGTGGCCGTCGAGTTGAGCCCAACCACCGGAGCCGTCTCGCCGTAGCAGTTCTTGGACACCGGGTTGGGCCACTCCTTGGAGCTGTTTGTTTGTTCCAGCCAGAGACCGCGGCGCAAAAGCCCAAACGGAAAATGGATCAATTTTCAGCTAGACGCCAAGAAACGCAACGACACGCGCGCGCACGTGCCTGCACAAGTGCACAACTGCACATGCCTTATGGCAGTGCCCATAGAGAGATGGGGGCGGCTCGGCTCATCATCTCATGGAGTCACGGGGGAGAGATGCGAGCGATACCTGTAGTGCGTGGGCGACATGGACTGGAAGAAGACGCGGGTCTTGGCCGGGTCGACGTTGAGGTCCACCCAGTTGGCCCAGGTGGTGAGGCCGCGCTGGAACGCCACCGTCCGGTCCATGTCCTCGGACAACCTCCCGGACTCCCCCATGTAATCCCACCTGCACACGCGCGGAGATCAGTTCTCGGCGCAGAGCAAATCGAAGAGCGTCTGATCCTACACGACCGAACCGGAGGATCGCCGGCGTACCCCTGCATCGCGCCGGTGTGCGTCCACCAGTGGCCGGAGTTGAAGGAGAGCACGTCGGCGCCGCGCCACGCCTCGGCGTTCCCGGAGATGTCGTCGAGCATCAGGACCCGCTTCCCCTGGACCGCGTCGATGTCGACCAGGTACGGCGCGCGGTAGAAGGAGACCGTCACCTCGTACTCCTGCACGGACGGACGTATCCAAACTTAAATCGGCCCGGTGATCGCTTCGACGACCAGCAAAGCTGCGGCGGCGGTGCGTGCATGTACGTGCGCATACCAGGAACTTGTAGTTGTAGAGAGGGTCCGAGGAGACGAGCTGCGCCGGCGACTGCGGCGCGGCGGCGTGGAGCAGGCAGACGAGCGACTCCCACTGGTTGCGGCCGAGCGAGTCCCCCACGAACATCACCGTCTTCCCCTTCATCCGCGTCAGGAAGTCCGCGCCGTCGAACCTGCTGGCACGGTCGCTCTCTCAAGCTATCATCATGTGTATGATGGCACGATGGACAGCGCTCGATCATCGGCGGCACGTACCTCGGGAGCTCGCACCCGGCCGGCTTCCAGCGGTACCGGAGGTAGTCAGAGTCCGGCCGGCCGTAGAGCTGGCAGTTGAACTCCGCGTCGATGAGCGAGCAGCTGTACCCGGTGTACGCCGCCAGGCCGTCGCCGAGGACCCAGCTGCCGCTGAACACGTCGCAGCTCGCCGCCGGGCCGGGCGTGGCGGCGTCGCGCCGGTGGCGCGCCGCCGGCCCGGCTCCGCGCGCCGAGGCTGCCGGCAGCGGGAGCGCCAGCAGCAGGAGGACGGAGACCGACAACGCGACGGCGGCGAGGACGCCGCCGCTTCTCCCACCGAACGGCGGCATCGACGTGGTCGCGGCGACAAAGATTAGAAAGAGAAAGCGGAAGCAAAGGCGCCTTGCTTTCTGATGGCCCCCTTTACAGTTTATGCCGCCGCTCGATCAATCGATGGATCGAGCGAGTAATCTGTAATCACGAGGCCAGCTGCTGAGGGGAGAGCAGCCGCCGCCGCAAGTAATCTAGCTGCTCTAACTATCACGAGCTGGGTCGCGAGGAGGAAGGAGGTGTGCAGGTGAGGCCAAGAGAGTTGCCGCTCGCTCGATCGGCTGGAGCTCACGTGAGCGTGGTCGAGATCGCCCTAGTAGTTTGCGCGGCTGGTATGGAATTGGAATCCATGGATTCGTTGCCTTTGCCGATCTGTCGTTCTGCCCTTTGCTGTACGCCGCCGCAGGTGCACGGGATGGATTTCCAACCTTGGAATTCGTGCGCTCAGGGAAATGGAATCTTTGTGTCCGCGTGCATGTAGCTAGGGAGGATGGCATCCGCCTGGCAACCTGGCATTTACATGGTCCGCCTTCTGAGGGGAAACGTGACGAAATGGCAGGGGCTGTGTTTAGTTCTAAAATTTCTTTCTCCAAATTTTACTATTTATTTATCACATCAAATCTCTTGCCTCATGCATGGAGCATCAAATTGGAGCATCAAATGTAGGTAAATAAAAAAATTAATTGTATAGTTTTGATGTACACGACGAGACGAATTTTTTGAGTCTAGTTAGGTCATGGTAGGACAATAATTATCACAAACAAACGAAAAATGCTATAGTGTGCTACAGTGTCCGATGTAACCCTTTTTACCACCATTTTACGGATCTAAACACAGCCAGAGTGGATTGAGGTTGACAGGATACATGTTCCATGTCGGATCGGTGATTGTCTCTGTCCTGCTGCCCTGCTATGAAAGGGCAGCTCCAGTGTTGCATTTTTTAAGGTGCCAGTGTTCACTGGAACGGTAACCATGCCAAGCACGAGTGAGTAGCGGCAGTGATTTCTCCCTGCGCAACTGTAAATGGAGAATTTGTAAAGAGGGGACGAGATTTTAATGCCCACCACTTCACTGTCGATGAGGATATGCGCCATGGCTTCACGAGGAAGACAGAACATTACGGGTAAATTTCACAAAGGCGATGAGGACTTTTTGTGCTTTTCTTGCGGCAGGCAGGCAGGCAAAAGGAAAAGGATGTGCTCTCAGCTTCTTCTCTCTTCAACCCACAGCTTTATAAAATCCACGATTCCAACTCCATCAAAATCTGCTTCGGAAGGGCCCCAATGCTCTTTCCGTCTTTCGAATTTAGGCATTTTTTAGATCCCAAAACACAAAATACAAAATTTATGTAAATCACTTGCATGATGTACTAAACTAGCAAGGTGGTCCGCGCTAATAGCGCGGGTAGCTAGTTCTTTCTTTAATTTTTTTAAAAAAATTTACATTGACCAAAGAGATGTATTTCGTAATTTATTTACCTCTCGTTTGCTCTTGTTGAATACTACCAGCAACTTTCAATGCATAGGAGTTCATACAATCATCAATTTTTATGTTGCTTTGTTCTATATTATAGTTGCATATTTTAGTACTTTAACCTAGAAAATCTAAATTTGAGGATTCAAATTAATTTGGGGTCACCTTGAATATGGATGTCTACTTTACATATTTGTATTTATATAAAGTTTTTATAAGTAGTTATGAAATATATTTATATGCATGTGTTAGTTATGTTTGCCAACAATATGTAACTTAGATGTTGGAGTTCGATTTGTATCTTGCAATATTTTAATTATTATTTAGTAAAAATATATCTAGTGTAGTTGTTGGAGCACTTACGTAGCATCTAGCATATCTAGATCTGACTCATCATGGGAGCAAAATAAAAATAATCATGGATTTGACAAAAAATAGTTATTTTTTTAAAAATAAGTTGGGGCCTCTCCTGCTGACTTTGGTAAATAACATAACTTCATATACAATAATATAGTAGTGACTAATAATATTATTTATAGACTAAACTAATAAATTCAGTTTTATCCTTTTCTTTTGCCCCCATTTTCTCATTTTTCCTTGCTGCTTCTTTATCCTTTTCTATTCTCTTTCTCTATACTTCTTTAGACGTATAGATCACATTTGTGTTCTGTGCCTAGTGTTTTTTTCATGTATTTATAGAAGATTAGACAGGGATAATAATGTTAAGAATTATTTATGCTATTTGATTCCTCACACAACTAAGTTTCTGATTTTTCCCCCATGCATCTACTTAGATTGAGCTAATGATAGTCACATTTATATGTAGGTTTTAGTGCTTTATTCTTAATCCCAGCAATTATTACTTGTATGGAACTATTTGTATGCCTACAAAATCATGTATCTTCGTTGACCACCATCAGATTAGTTTGTATAACTGAAGTTGTTCAGGAATATGCAACATTTATGATGATAATCTTTGTTTGGAGGAAGCATTGGGTCTTCAGCGGATATTTCTCTCACATTGACCGGCGACAATCATAAGGTGCCAATGGTCTTGCAATAGATTGCAATATCTAAAACTGTGTGCATCGTCATTTTCCTATTTAGTAATTGTATTCAACATGGACTCTTTGGTTAAGTCCTAAGTTTCTTATTTTTCTAATTCCAAATTAAGCTATTTACTAATCATATTCGGCATGGGCTCTTTGTCATGTCCTAATTTTTCTTAATTTTTTAAATTCAAAATTATCTATTTATTAATCGTATTTGATATGGACTCTTGAGTTAGCTTGAACTGTTAGATCTTTATAAAATCCAATGGTGCAAATCCTTCTCTTTTTTAGATTAACGTAGGAATTTCTAGACCCTCTCGACAAACGTGATGGCTTCTTTTAACACTTACTTAATAATGTAATAGAATTTTATACTCTTAGGTTTTAATTTAGCTATTCGGCTATTTTTTTTGTCGAGTGCTAATGCTAATTTTATAAATTTTATAAATTTGAATTCGCCTATTTAGTAATTGTATTCAACATGAACTCTTTGGTTAAGCCCTGATTTCCTTATTTTTTTAATTCCGAAATAAGTTATTTACTAATCGTGTTAGGCATGGACTCTTTGTCATGTCTTAATTTTTCTTAAATGTTTAAATCCGAAATTAGATATTTATTAATCGTATTTGATATGAACTCTTGAGTTAGTTTGAACCATTAGATCTTCATAAAATCTAACGGTGTAAATCCTTCTCTTTTTTAGATTAACGTAGGAATTTTTAGACCCTCTCAGCGAACGTGATGGCTTCTTTTAACACTCCTTTAATAATATAATAGATAGATGTAGTCAAAAAATAAATCGCATTACACAAATAGACTGTAAATCGTGAGACGAATCTAATGAGCCTAATTATGACGTGATTAGACACTAAATTGCTACAGTAATGCTACAGTAAATATGCTCTCGTGATGAATTAATTAAACTCATTATATTCGTCTCGTAGTTTACAGACGAGATCTGTAATTAGTTTTGTGATTAGTCTATATTTAATACTTCAAATATTGAAAATTCCCTTCTAAACACGCAAAGTGATCTAAACACACCCTTATTCGAGAAGTTGGCGAGGCATCGAGGTAATCTGGGCCCCCTATTACCCACCCATACGGACACGGGTTCAATAGAACAAGGCAACTAGTAGTAGTAGTACTACATACTGTTTTTCTTTCCCACAGAAATGGAGTGCTCGAGCTGGTCCCCCTAGCGGCCTGGCCATTGGGGCCGGAAGCCCGGAAACACCTCCCGCAACGTTTCTGCACCGAGTTCGCAGGCCCGGGCCGGGCAGAGGGGAGGAAGGAAACAGAACATACCCTGCACCAGATGGATAAGGAAAATGAGCTAGCTCATCGCCCTCACCACAAACAGACCAGTAGACCACCAGCCATGTTAAAACCCACAAGCCCATGCTGGCCCCTAAAGTCTAGTGAATCAAAAGGAAGGGAAGGGCGTGCAGTTTACAGCCGCTGAAAGAGATCGACAACAGAGGCATGTAACGTGTACTGATAATACCAGCTTTCAAGGTTAAAACCATCCACAGAAAAAGAGAGAACATATTCTACTTTTCCTTGTAGCTGGATAGTATGTTAAACTCTTATAACAGCTTGATACTCCTTATTTTACACTGTGAAGCAACATCCTACACGATTGCTTGGCTTCCATAGCCAGGTTATGTTAGCTCCGACTGGCGCACAGACAAGGCCAAGTCGATGATGGCTCAGACTTTATTTCTCAAAATCCATATCCTCCTACATCCACAGCTCCAGAGGATCCACCCTTGGTTATCATTTCGTGGAGATTCTAAGCCAGACATTCCTCGGACGAGCACCATTTTTGACTCGCTCGTAGCATTTTCCTGAGAACTTGTATTTCAATCCTGGAGCTGTATTTTGCTGCAAAACGCAGGGTGTTATCAGTACTGAGACAAGCAGCTACCAAAACACAATCAGTTACTCTGAGTATACATACTGTTACAGGCTGGGCCACATCAGTCAAAGTGCAATTCTCGCTGCACTGATCTGCACCAGCACTAGAAATGGAGCACAATAAGTACACAGTAAAGGAAATATGCAAGTCCATGTAAAGATTGCAGTAAATAATTTTTTTAATTAAGTTACCAGACAAATCATTAGTTCTTATAAAAACATGATGCTGTCTCACTGAGTGAATATTGATAGTAAACCAGATTGCCAACAAGAAGAATGGAATGTCTGACAGGTTATACTGCAGTTTTGTTTTGGTTTCCTCCCAAATACATCATTAATACTTGCTTATTTGTTACGATCAATTACATGTAGCATTTGTCCTAAAGTGGCCCTGATAACAAGGTTGGTTGAAAAGTTAGGAGAGATGCAACAAAGTATGCAAATTCTATATGTCACCTCTTTGAGTCCAATCAAGCAAGCACAAATGGAGTTTTTTTTAACTAACTCTATCTAACCTTAATAGAAGAAACCATACCTGCCATATGGTTGCTCATGCATGTCTACTGTTACACCAAATGGCGCACTAGTAAGAGAATCAACGGAACAAATACCCTCTTCACCATTGTTATTCTGAATCTCCAATACCAGGTTCGGCCCCATTGTCAAACTAACTTGAGGGTCTGGCGTACTAGTCGGTGCACCAATGGAACAAATACCCTCTTCAGCACTGTTATTCCGAGTTTCCAGTACCAGCTCTTGCTCGACTGCCAAACCAACTTGAGGTTCTGGCATACTTTTCAGAGCATCAATGGAACAGATGCCCTCTTCACCGCTGTTATTCTGAATTTGGGCATCAATGGAACAAATGCCCTCTTCAGCGCTGTTATTCTGAATTTGGGCCACCAGCTCCGTTTCCAGTTGCCCCATCTCTTCTATCGCTATTGAAGTGCCTTCTTGAAAATCACTTTCAATTGTCTCAGCAATGATGCTACTGTCTTGCACTTGGTAGTCAAACCCTAAAAATCACCAGTAAGAATTGTATTAAACACATGCAAACCATGAGCAAATTTAAATAATTTGCAAGTTCATCATTGTTTTTCCTCCTTAAAAAATCATTGTTTTTCCATACATAAATATGTGCAATCAGTCAACCACATCAAATGTCAGTCAACCACATCAAATGCAGAGAACGCATTAGCCATGTAGAATGGAGGAGTTTTGTTCTTTTTTAAAAAAAGAAAAGAATACTTCTTTTCAAACTATTTTTCAGCTTAAATATCACAGAAACTAATGTCCTTCTAGATGTGTGCTCAGAGAATCAACTAGCATGTGCTCAATCAACAGAAAGAGAATGGGAAATAGACCATTCAATCCTTCTGGACGACCGAGCGTGCTGATAACCTTCTGACACGAACCGGTTCCGAGAGAACAGGGACTGGAGTTTTCAGCCAATTCTCTGTCAGCGTTCGGCCTTGTTGTTCCAATCAACACTTCTGAACAAGTGGATGCAATATCTACAGCCTTGTCACATGTAGTCGTTCTATCGATACTAATAGACATCATTGTTCCATTCAACACTTCTGAATGAGTGGATGCAATATCTACAGCCTTGTCACATATAGAGTTGGACATCGATGGAACATTTTGATCTTGCAGATTGTTGCATGCAATATTTAAAACCTTCTGACACATGGTGGTTCCCTGGAAACTGAGAATGCTGTTCTCTGCCAACTCAATCCTATCAGAGTTCGACATCACTGTGAAACCAAATGAGCCTGTCCATGTTTCCAGAAGTTCGGGAACTGCCGGTATCAGAAGCCTCTCTACCCCCAAGTCCAAAAGCAACTGGCAAGTAAAAAAGAGGGTAAATTAATCAGCAGTTCAGTAGTTGAGTACACAACATGGAAATGGCATGAGTATTTGAGAGTAAAATGTAAACGCTTTTGTTACATCTTTTTTAAGCTTCTGTTACATATTTAAACTGAAATAGCATCGCAGAAGGTTTAAAATATATTTAATATGTTCAAACCTTTTCCAGTTCATTCATTAGAAGTCGGCACATCCCTTGTCGACGATATGAAACTCTTGTACCAATCAGAGGCAGTTCAGCAAACTTCTGGCCGCATATCCTAATCAGGAAAGAAAATAATTGGACATGGATAAAAATGCTTAACAAAAGTTTCAGTTTCTACGGAGGACCACAGAGGCATACTACCTAAAAGTGCCGACAGATACTACTTCACCACCTTTCTGGAGAAGTATCGTGTAGAATCCCCTAAAATTTAGTCGTCTGAGTTCCGATCTGTGAAGTATACAGAAGTAACTCAGAGCAGTGTACGCTATACCATTAGATAACGACAAAGAAACATCAATAAAAAATACCTAAATGTATAATATGAAAATAGAATATATACCTAAATGTATAATATGAAAATAGAATATACATGTATAACCGTGCTGAATAGACTAAAAACCACAGGTATTTTAAACAAAGTCACCAGCCTGTGGAAGGGGAAAACGGTAAAGAAAAATAAGTCAACAACTTTGCTGACTAGCGTTGCAAAACTACAGCTAGTGTAGCTCCATTAGCACAATCCAGTAAAATATGTAACCTTTAATAAAATGCTGCTGATTCAACTCTTTGCAAATGTAAAAATAAAATATCAACTATCGCAGAAAAGTCACAAGTACATCTATGAAGAATAATTAATACAAGAAAAATGGAAAGTGAAATAAAAACAGATGCACGGAAATGGTCCAGTAGCATTTCTTACTCTCTATTGAAGACAATATCCTCAGAAATATCACTCTCTGTGCGAGGCTCAATAATAGTAACAAAGCATTCATGAAGAACATCAAGCGCAATGCACAACTTGCCATAATGTTCAGCCATTATTGCATCATCATAATGACCATGGTCACTGCTTTTTTCTCTGTAAAATCTCAAGATAGTACAAGATAAGCCTTTAACTGGAGTTGGAACTGATTTCCCAATGAGTTCTTGCAAATGTTGAAATATCTGCACAATAGAACGAATCATTTAATGTCCGGAAGAAAGAGAATGAGAATGAATCAAGTTCAAATTCTATCCTAAAGTTATACGGGGTAAAAATTAGCATTTTTGATCAAGTGATACCTTTGAGCATCCACTGCTGCAAAACCAACACCCTTCTGGTAGGCAGATAAGCTCATGGCCACTATTTCTAGTGCAACCGACATGATCTATCAAAAGAAGGTGAACAAAATTAGCAAGTCTAAAAACTAAATCTGGAACATTGTATTGATATACATTGAAATAAGCATACATACATTCCTGTTCACACTGATCACAGTACACTATTGTCTTCTCCGTGAATTGGCTGGTATCAGGATCATAATCACTCAAGTTACAAATACTGCATCTGCAGGATGGGCAGTACCAGCTTCCTTCAGGAATTCCCTACAAAAGCAGATTGCTACTGAAATATTGTTCTTCAAACAAGCAACGGCATGGAAAGGAAAACTGATGGAGAAATAAGAACTGAGGAAATATTGAAATAGTATCAGGTAACTTAATATTGAAATAGTATCAGGTAAACTATGATGCTTAGACACATGCTCCACATGCTTAAAAGAGAGAATTTATTGCAAGTTCTCACTACCAATCATATAGGTTGGCGCTTGAATACTAATGATCATGTAACTAAAGAAAATGGAGAAGTGTATGGCTAACACTGTCATGTTGCCGGTCTACTTAATGGAATCTCGCAACAATGGAGGTAATCGAAGATAGAAGCTTGAGGCAAAGTAACTAGGGGTGAAGGGGTACCTCCAAACCGACACAGTCATGATGATAAGATGATGGACAATTGTCACACAGTAATATTTCCCCACCATCATGGCACACGGAGCATATTGAATCACTTTCCAGCTCAGAAGTTCTTCCCTTCAAGCGCACACGCAATGAATCTCTGGGCGTGTTTCCACCCATGAGATCAACTAAACACTGTGATAGGGATCTTCCATCCTTTAAAAACATATGGGCAGAAGGTAATGGAGTACTGCTCCCAGCATGAACCTCAAAATTCTCCAGAGAGAATATTTCATTGCAACACATGCATTTTATTCCATCTCTACCAATAGAGCCTTCCTTTATCCCAGGTCCATCACTTATTTGCTTATATGTAACCTTATCTCTTGGTACCAGAATATTTTTCTCAATCAACAAAGAAAAAATTGTCTTTGCACGATGCTCACTTGGAAGAACTCGTCCATGTCTTGAATAGAGAACTGGTGTGCAGGTCAGAGGAACTAATGATGATTTTCTTTTCCTAGACTTTCCATGACGTGTAGAGAAGGTAAATATGTTACTACATCTGTCCAAAACTGGCATATCATGTCTTCTGCTTGAATCCCGTAGCTGACCACTGAGTGCTATCAATTTGGATGGATGCATAGAACCATCAGTAGAATCATTGTCGGCAATTCCAAAGCTTTGATCATTGTTTTCTTGATGTTCCTTTTCAAGATATCCTTTACATGCTGCCACTAGAGAGTTGTAGGACTTGCCATGTGGAGCACCATACCTCAACTCGAGTTTGTTGCTAGACTTCTCCTTTAGCCAAAAATTCCATCCAGCAGATTTGAGAAACTCTTTAGCATTTGACCTCAACAGTTTCCTTCTTCTGGAGTTTTGCTTATCAGATTCCATATAGTCTATGTATTCTCCAAGGGCGCCAAATTTATCCTCTCGTTTACGTTTACCGAGCCTTGCCAGGTCTGTCGACACTGATGAATGAACATCTTCTTTTAGTGCTGCCCGATGATTGTACTTGCCAGTTATACCATCCACTCTGTTTCCATCAACTTGTTTGCCACTTCCAACTATGAAGCTGCATATTACCTGAATGACAGAAGCATAAGTCTTCCCATCAGGTGACTCGTACCTGTATCTTGTAAAATATCTGCGATGACCATTTTCTTGCACCATTTCATCAACTTTGAACTTAATACTCCAACCCAGTGCCAGCAGATGCTTCTTTAACATTAAACTCTGAGTTCTGTTGATGCGTCTCTGTAGAACAGTAGTGCCATCTTGGTAATTTGCAAGAAGGGAAGCTATCTGCGGGGAGAATTGTGCATCCAGTTGAACTGATTCCCAATGTCTTGATGAAGTTTCTATCAATTTATCATTGGACTTGTTCTCTGTGAAGATGAGATCCATGCTGGTTGGCGCGTAATGTAAATTTTTGGGCACCACACTAGCACTATCTAGAAGCAAATTATTCGTATGACAATGTTGGTCATCATTTGCTCCTTTTGATGCTAAACATGCCTCACATGCTCCTAGAAAAGATGGGAACCGCTTGCCATCAGGTGAGATGTAAAACTTGTTCTTACGTCTGTCATCCAGCATGGTCCAACCTAAAGATTTAAGGTGTTTCTTTGCCAACTCCTTTTTGACAAGAGCACTTTTCCTTTTATTGTTGCGGTAGCATGAGATGTATTCTGACAAGGTTTGGAAGAGAACAGCTGGAATGGGATCTAGTTTATCCAAGACAGTGGTCTCAACTCTCTCCTTTTGAAAGGCCACTGGGTCTGAACCTTCTAACAATGTAGAATAGTTTTCCACTTGATATCCATCCAGGGTAGGCCTGAAACATATAGACCGTAATTCAGCGATGAGGTCTGCAAGTGATCTCTCCCAAAAAGCTTCTGTTCCAAACATCCACATTTTGGCATCAGTCCTAAAAGAAGGTTTAGATCTCAAGTCAAACCATATCTGCCTGACTGATACAGGTAAACCATCACTCTCTTCATGTGACAAAAGCATCTGGAGAAACAACCAGATTCCGCGTGGTTTCCATTTCCCTGTAACTTCATCCCAGTCTTGAGTACGACGTAGCTGATCAACCCCAATAATGCATTCATCACCTTCATCAGGAAAAAAGACTTTCCTTTCCATGGATCCTTGAGCATGATCAACAATAACACCTTCCCAGTACGACCCTTCCCATAATGCATCAACACATAGCCCATAGCTTGCATCCGATACCTGCAATGGTTGGTGTGGACACATCGGCCTTACATTCCCACGAATGAGTTCTCCAGTCATGCTTGACTTGCCATCAATGGCATCTGACACTTGAACATTCTCAACAAGAGGCAATCCATTTTCGTCAACGAAATCAATATATCTTACAGTGCGAGCATTGTCCATAATACCAATAACAACAGCTTGATGCCACGAACCACATAGACCTGGATCACAACTGAGCACCTACAGAAGAGAGAGGTATCACTAAATAACGGTCTGGCGCTTCCATCCACAATATAAGGGCAGGCATAGTGGCAGTAACAGTGCAAAAGAAAAACAGGGTTGGCGTATCCCACAATCATCAGCGGGTCACGAAAACAATGAACTGGATGAATGGATGATCCAACTCTAAAGGAAACACCAGGGGTGTGTTTAAAGGCATAGTAAAACATCACCGGTTCATTGGCAGGTCAAATTCAATCCATACATATGGCGATGAATCACTTCCTATTTTGGGTTGTGATTCCTACCTAATTACTGTAACACTGCCCAACTGGCAGGAATTAATGGACTGGATGAATGCAACTGTTATCCGCGGCAAATAGCTCAAGAGCGAGAGGTAATGCAATCTTTGATACATTTGCTTGGAGGTCATAATCCTACCGGAACTCAATGTCACTGGAGACAGAAACAAGACGCTAAGATTCTGAACTACAGTATTTGCACGTGCATAAAGCAGGGCTCACTGCGGCATTGCTTTGAGCCAAAAGATACGATTTTTTTTTGTCAGCATTTACGCACCAATAAGATGAGATCACTCCAACCACCCAATAAAAAGCTCCGGGGTCCAATTAGACACATGTAATTAAGCACCCACTTCACCGCAGATTAACAAAAAAAAAGCATGCTACTTCTAACCACTAACCGCCTGGAAGCATTAGCGACCATCCGATGAACGATGCTCTGTATCGAGATTAACCCAAAAATCGCCTGATCATGACCCGGCTCATGAGCGGCGACCTTAAGCATCGCAAAACCCAAGAAATCGTAAACCCAAGCACCCAGCCCGTCCCCCGCGAACCATCCGCCCTCGGCCGCAATGCGGTAGGCCTCGTCCGTATCGACAGTGCAGCCCGTGCAGATGGCGCTCACCTCGACGTCCTCGCCGGTGAGGAGCTTCCTCCCGCCGCTCGCCGCGTCGGCGGCAGGGGGCGACGACTCGCGCCGCCGCTTCTTAGCCGGCCCGCGCGCCATTGCGCGCCCGGTGGCTGGGTGGGGTCAGGTTTTGTGGGAGTTGGGTGGCGAGGCCGCGAGGGCGGCGGTGTTGGACTTGTAGCCCCGCGATACGAGAAGGAGTCGGAGGAGTCGAGGAGAAGGCGGAGGGGGTAGAGGCGGCCAGGGTAGGTCTCTTGCAAAGACGTGCCGTTTGTGACGCGTACATTAAGGACTGATTAACGTGGGCATTAAGTCTGCTGATTCCTTTAGTTACAGAAGATAAGGGTGGTTAAGGGGAAATTTTGCGGTATTTTGGTTCTTTCTATTGTTTTTAAAAAACAGTGTTTTGTATTTAGTGATAATGATACGTATTTGGGAATTGGGAATGCAGTACTTGTGCTCTGTACGGCAGTGAGTGCTGCTGGCTGCAATGCTGCACCGCTGCAGGCAGCAGGTAGGCTTTCAGCGTTGGCGGCTTTCGCGTGAGGGAAAAGATTGTTGTTCTTTCCACCTACAGATAAATTTCCTCCTCAGGGTAAATATCTGTTTAGATGCGTTAAAATTGAGTGCTGAATTTTAACATCAATTAAAGTATCCATATTCTTACTAAAATATTTTAAGTTCTGACTGAAGTTAGTCCACTATTAGCACTCCCGTTTAAATAAATTAGTGCTAAATTTTAGTATTTTTTGGAGCGAGAGGAGAACTCCGAATCTCGTCGGCTGCGCTCTCGCTAGAGTGGAGTAGGATGCTACTTTAACCTTCGGTTTCATAAATTTTAGCATTTTGAATATTAGCACTTGAATCCAATATCCAGTGTATTTTGCTCGTTGGATTAAGAATAGATCAGATTATACTCAACTTAACAATCGGAAATAAAGAGATTGCACGCACTTCAAACCTTATTCCGTGTGACCCATGTTACATCCAAAAGAATTTTAGTATTTAGAAGTATTAAATAAAGTCTAATTATAAAATTAATTGCAGAACCCTGCAGCTAAACTGCGAGACAAATCTAATGATATATTAATTCATAATTAGCCGACGGTTACTGTAACAAATCATGGATTAATTAGACTCATTAGATTTGTCTCGAGAATTAGCACTCAACCGTCGAAAAAAATTATAAATAAATTTTATTTGATACTTCTTAATGATAAGATTTTTTTAATATAACAAGGGGGTTACAAAAGTGCTGCTAGAAACAAACAGCAGCTAGGTTAGCCACTAGTTTGGGACAGGGCTTGTCTTTTTTGCTTGACGTGGCCTAGCCTTAATGGATGTCAAATCGGGCTCACATTAGAACTGAGACCTCTTTAGTTCCCAAATATTTTCTTATAGTACACATCACATCGAATCTTCAAACACACGCATGAAACGTGAAATACAGTTGAAAAAATAACTAATCACATAGTTAAACTGATTGGCAAGAGATGAATTTTTAAGCCTAATTAATTCATAATTAGATATTAATTACCAAATTACAACTAAAGTGCTATGGTATCCAGAACCCAAACTTTTTTGTGAACTAAACACATCCTGATTTTCTTCCCAGATTGGCTACCATGATTTGCTGCAGTATGCGTAACCAAAGATTGGCTATCCATGACTTTCTTGTTTGGTTTTGTAGCATAGGGTACTATATTTAACTTTAATCATTAATCAAGAATATTAAATAAAAGCAGTTTACGAAACAAATTTTACAACCCCCTGCACTATTTTGCGAGATGAATCTAATGAGTCATTTGACTGCATGATTAGATGATGATTACTATAGCATTACTGAAGCCAATTATGAATTAATTAGACTTATTAGATTCGTTGTGCAAAATTGCACCCATTTGTGAAAAAGTTTTTCAAATATACTTTGTTTAGTACTCCATGCAAGATTTCATTGTAGATTTAGGTGTGCTACTACGAACCAAACCAGAACTTGCCATGCCTTGTTAACCAAGCAACTACATGCCTTGTTAACCAAGCAGCTACTGCAGTGCAGATGATGTCGTCCTCCTATAATTTTTTGAAGGACGAGTTTATGAGGACTGATTTGTGGCTCGATCTATGCAATCAGCGTATATTTGATTGGCTGCAGTAGTTATCAAACCTATTCCATAACGGTGTAAGATTTTTTTTTCTCAACCAGGTTGCAGGTTCCGTGGGTGTGGGCAAAATCTTCGTTTCCCTCGGACCAAGCTGCCGTAAGCGCACATGCTGTACGTATTAGAAAGCAGCGATGCAGTGCCAGTGCAATAGGCAGACAATGCAGACAACAAATCAACTGCAAGAATGCAAACAACCAACACAACACCTTTATGCACGATGTATCGTGACGCAGTTCAAACACGTCGATAATTATGGAATTGCACAAGCCGCTCTTTTTTTTTCCCTGACCGAAAGCTGCACGTGACCGCAGAGTCACACGCCGAAACCGACCAAGGTCGTGTTTAGTTCCCACCCCGTAAACACAAAAACGCAAAATTTTACGAAAGAATCTTACTAATTTGAAGTACTAAATGAAGTCTATTTACAAAACTTTTTACATGGATGGGCTGTAAATCGCGAGACGAATCTAATGAGCCTACTTAATCCATGATTTGCAACATTGATGCTACAGTAACCATCCGCTAATTATTAATTAATCATGGATTAATTAGCATCATTAAATTCGTCTCGCGATTTACAACCCATCTGTGCAAAAAGTTTTGTAAATAGACTTCATTTAGTGCTTCAAATTGATAAGATTCTTTTGAAAAAAAATTGCAAAAAGAACTAAACACGTCAAATTACCAAGAGATGCTTGTTGTCCGGTGCGGAGTGCGGCACGGGTCCACGGCGCACCGTGCAATGATGCACGGCTGCTCGTCCGCCGCCGCGAAACACCCTCTAGTACTTGGGGTCTGTTTGTGTTGGGAAACGAAAACGCTATGCTTGTAAGAATTTTTAATTCTATCACGTTCATCATGAATTTCATATAATGAGATAATTATGGATGTTACCTCTCGACATGCAGCGCAACGGAAGATGCGTTGGAATGTTACCTCTCGACATGCAGCGCAACGGAAGATGCGTTGGAGTAGACTCGTCCAACATAGTCGCACGTCGAGGTAGAGGAGGTAGTCGATCACGTCACGAACATATCGTCTCCTCCTTACCGATCAACACTGTAGCAGTAGGCCCATTAGTACCCCTAATTGCTCATGGATCAATATCCATGTGAGCTTTTAATCCATATTGTTAGGATTGTCACTTGGGCATATCACCAACAGTTTGGCAGGACTCCGGCTCCTCCAAAAACGGCTCCGGTTCCGGCTCCTATGGTGGAACGGCTTCTCTAGTGGAGCTGGAGTTGTTTTGAAAAACGTTTGGCAAAATAGCCCATTCGGATTGTTTAAAATACATAGAAAAGATGAAATGTCCATAATACCCTTCTTTTTTTTCATTTTATTTTTTTTCTTTTTTCTTCTCTTTTTATTTTTCTTTTCTTCCTTCTCTTTCCTCCTAATAGCCTCTTGCTCCTGCTCCCCACGGGCCGCCGCTGGCCACCTCATCCCATCGCTTCTTCCTCTGCACCCCACGGGCCACCGCCGGCCACCTCCTCCGTGCGGCCGCCGCCGGTCACATCTTCCTCAAGTCGACCTTTCTCGCCGCCTCGACTTCGTCCGATGCCGCCGGCGCCTCGCGTCGGCTTGGGCGCCGCCGCGTCCTCCGCCTCCTCGACCTGCTCCAGCGGTGACGAGGGATCTCCGGAGCCACACCTCGCGCTGCGGCTCGGGAACTGGCCACCTCCTCCCCACACCTCCTCGCAGACCGCGCCGCCGATGACCACCTCCTCTCCGTGACCGCCGCTGGCCGGGCTCCTCCTCCCCGCCGCTCGCGCCTCAGCAGGCCCCACCTGAGGGCAGAGCTGGCAAATGGCAAATGGCATGGAGAAGCCGGTCTTGGAAGCGGAGCTTGAGCCCTCCCAAACACAGCCATGCACTTTATTCGCATCCCGCCGTTGGCCTGGGCCCCTTTCACTGGGCTACCTACTCATGGCCCCACCGAGTAATTCCGGAGCTGGCCCACATGCGATACCAGATCAGCAACACGTTACACGCCTGTTCGTTCCCTCACCCGACTGGGGTCCCGCTCTCTCTCGCCCGCGGTTTGGATCCGAGACCAAGTCCCCGCCCCGCACCACGCGGCTCGTTCGCCGATGGCGAGGCCCGCCGCCGCCGCCGACGAAGCACCGCTGCTGGCCGAGGAGCCCCTCCGGCCGGGCGCCTGCAGCCGCGAGCTCGAGCTGCGGGAGTTCCGCGACCGCTACGTTATCCGCTCGCTCGACGGCGGCGCCGCCTTCGCCGTCGCCCGCTCCGGGGGCTCCATCCGGCCCCTCTCCCCGGGTCAGCCCCTAAGCCTCGCAGCACCTCAACCGGGCGTGTCGTCGCGCGAAGCGTCGCGGCGTGCTCTCGGGTTTGTGTTGTTTTGGTGTTCGGCTCGCCAATCGGCGAGCGGGCGAGGTGCTGGTGGCCCGCCTAATCGTCACCTCTGCTTTTGTTCTCGTGCAGAGGAAGCCGCGGCGGGGAGCGATTGCAAGGTGTCGAGGATATACGGGGTGGCCGGCATCATCAGGCTGCTCGCCGGTGAGTCACCTAATTTCACGAGCCACCTCGATCATATATTTTTTTTGGGAAAAGTCCTATTTTCAACTCTTAACTATTATGATCGTCCATTTTCAACCCTTAACTCCAAAACCAGACATCTTGCACCCTCCAACTATCGAAACCGTGCAAAATACACCCCTAAACCAAATTCACCCCGGTTTTCAGCCACGTCACCCACCCGTCCACGTGGCGCCAATGGCCACGTCAGCTACCCCCTCCTCTCTCTTTCTCTCACAGACAGGTGGGCCACCACCTCTCCTCTCTCTTCTGTCTTTCTCCTCGCACCCCCTGAACTCCCGGCGCACGCCCTCGCCGGCGCCGCTCCTCGCACCCCCCCTCGCCAGCGCCGCTCCTCGCACCCCCTCTCGCCAGCGCCAGGCGCCGCCCTCACTCTCCTCTCCTCCCTGCGGGGCCATGGCGGGCCCTCACTCTCCTCTCCTCCCTGCGCAGGCGGCGGAGCTGGCTCGCGTGCCGGCTGCGGGCCGCAGCAGAGCTGGCTCGCCGGCCCGCGCGCCGGCGGCGGCCAGGCGCAGCGCCAGGCGTGGCGGAGCTGGCTCGCCGGTCCGCGCGCGGGAGACGGCCGGGCGCGGTGGTCAGATCCGGCCCGCCGCCGCCGCCGCCTCCTTGCCACGCGGAGGGGCGCGCAGAGCTCTGCCATGACGAGGCGGAGACGCGCAGCGGCGGCCATGGCGGGGGCGGAGGCACGCAGCGGAGGACCATGGCGGGCCCGACGGCGGCAGTCCCATGGGGGCCTCGGCGGGCCGCAAGCTCGAGCTCAGCTCCGGTGCGGCAGCTCGCACCTCCATCCTCCCTCCCCTCCGCGGCTCGCGCGCGCCGGGCGCGGCGGCGGGCTCGAGCTCGCGGAGGCCATGGCGCGCGCCGCCCCCTCCTCTTCCCTCCTCCCTCCCTCTCCCTCTCCCCCCTCCTCGCGAACGGTGGTTGCGATGGCGGAGGAGGAAGACAGAGCAGGTGACGGCAGCGAGCAGTGAGAGGAGAGGTGGTGGCCCACCTGTCTGTGAGAGAAAGAGAGAAGAGAGGGTAGCTAACGTGGCCATTGGCGCCACGTGGACGGGTGACGTGGCTGAAAACCGGGGTGGATTTGGTTTAGGGGTGTATTTTGCACGGTTTCGATAGTTGGAGGGTGCAAGATGTCTGGTTTTGGAGTTCAGGGTTGAAAATCGGACGATCGTGATAGTTAAGGGTTGAAAATAGGACTTTTCCCTTTTTTTGTTGTGCTTTCTGCACCAGCCTAGTGCTTTCATTTGCTGTGATCACTGATCAATAGCACTTGTGGAGCGGATTCAACTGCCTTATGTTCCTACTTATGCTCCAAGGAACCAACAACATGGAATGACTGTCTACCCACATTCAGCGTTGAAATGGTTATTGACTTATATTGTGCAATGCAACCTTATTAACCTGAGCTTGTTTATACGGCTCGAGAGGCACTCAGTCCTAAGGTAAAGTAGTACAGTAGCCCTAGTTAAAAATGCATGAAACGCCGCTCTGTTTGATGCTTCACAGACGAACTTCCATTTTTGGCAATATATTACATTTCAGTGTGTTCTGAATTAGAAATTTGTTGCTGTATGAACTATGAGCTACTCTGCTATGTGTTGCTGCATTACAGCTAGACTAGATGGATTTTGAACTCTATTGATTGATAACGCGGTTTAATCAACTTCACACCTGCTGCACAGTGCCAAATCAACGCATCTAATGGTCAACAGAATGTGAAAGTTCTAAAGCTAACAGAAAAGGAATAAAGTGCAGTCCACTGCTGTGCATACTAAAATTATTGGAGGCAAAATGGAGTGATTGGCTACACCCCTGGATGTGTTTTTGATTAGTTTTTAATTTCACTGTGGGATTCATACACTATACGGTGTGTACTGGTGTTAGTGGTTAACACAGAATCCCGTTTTGCTAGTTGCTAATGTTTTCTTTCGAAACGGATGCTGATTAATAATGTTTAGAAGTAGTTGCGATGCATAAAGATGTTGTTGGGATTTCAAGGAAGCTTCCATTAAAAATCATAGTACTCTTGCACAGTTGCACCTATGATTTCATTTTTAGCAATAAGCCAATAAATTGGTAGCATATTCTAAACTAGAAATTTGCCAATAGTATGAACTGATATGCTATCATTGCCACATTCACTGACACCCATCTATAATTTTTTTGGACATAGTTTTTATACACTGCTCAGGCAGCAGAGTGCCATAGTAGCAACAGAATCTGGAAACAAGGAGTGATAAATTAAACTGGCTAGGTCCAGCAAAAAATTAACTGCAAATTAAAGATCATTTACACTGCACTAACTGTACTTTGTGTTGTATAGTACAGTATAACAGGGCTGTGCAATAAAATAGTTCTACCCATTCAAGGATTTGATGTTCTTTGAG
This sequence comes from Panicum virgatum, assembly GCF_016808335.1. Taxonomy (NCBI): domain Eukaryota; kingdom Viridiplantae; phylum Streptophyta; class Magnoliopsida; order Poales; family Poaceae; genus Panicum; species Panicum virgatum. The sequence continues at coordinate 68,501,948 of NC_053153.1, forward strand.
CTGCTCAGGACCTCAGAATAATCAAGCTTGTATCTTATTTATATATTTTTCCACTTTAGCACTGCTAATTTTCCTATAAGTAGAATTAAAGTTATACGGTGTAAACCTCTTACTCTGCGAATCTTTGTTCAGGAAGCTATGTACTCGTCATCACTTCCCGAAAAGATGCTGGCTGTTATCAGGGTTCTCCTGTATACCATGCGAACTCAATGAAATTCTTGTGCTGCAATGAGGCAATAAAGTACTTAACTTCACAGGAAGTATGGAAACATTATCGATTAGCATGCCACTCACATTGTTTGGTCAGAAACTAATGCTGGTTGTATTTCTTACTTGGTTACTGTATTTAAGTATCTGTACAATCTGCCTGCAGAAAAAGGATGAGGCGTACTTCATGTCTCTCCTGAGAATTGCAGAAACTACTTGTGGACTGTACTACTCGTATGACAGGGATTTGACGCTAAAGTAAGTACTACTTCATGCATGTATCTCAATAATGCTATGAAACACTTATCACCTTAACATGCTGATAACAATTATGCAGTATTTTTGCACATCCCTATGACAATTTTTCACTTAACATGCTTTAAATCATACAAGTTATTGGGATTGGGGTTGGGGCCTTATATTGTCACGACAATTCTGTTCTCTACTTGGAATTTGTACATAGCTGCTCATATTAATGGATGACAAATCTAATTGATTGATTGTTAGTTTCATTTTTCCTTACAAATGACTAGTATGTTCTGGATGGAGGATCTGTCGAGCACCTTTTAATAGGTTGTAGATATATGACTGTATCATCCACCGATGGTCTCTATGGTCATTTTTTTGTTACACCGGATTGGCATCTGAGAAGATGGAAAGCATGTGATGATGCTGTCCACTCTCGTGCCTTCGTTAGACACCAAATTTAGTAGGGATGAACACTATCATTATGTAGCTTGCAGAGGGCATCCAAGTTGGCTGCTGGGAGGATACATAAACCACTATGGAAGCAGGTTCGGATTTCATTTCATATGTCCCATGGTCTCCAAACCTTTGTGGCTTAATTAGTTTTTGTTCACAGTTAGACATGCACTTTTTAATAGAAATGTGATCCAACTAGTAGACTAGAATGCATTTGCAATTTTAAAGAAATGCATTTGTAACTTGAGAAATCAAAGCTTGAATGGTGTAATGACCTGTGATGTGTAAATATGACATTGAAATGTATCACATACTAGCAGAATTTACCCACTGTATTCCATCTGCATTGTGAACTACCACTAGCAATTCTTGATTGAGCTTATCTAAGCATGCTGCTGATGGTCTCTGGCTCTCTGCCCTTTCAATCAGTTGTATCTAATACTAGAAAAGGACTTGATGGACTTGATCTGTGCATTTGCAATGCTTTATCGAAAACATGATTTTTATTATATTTATAAATTTTAATGCAAGCTTTGCTGTTATTATTGTTTGAAATTTGATGTGCTAAGGAATTTTGAAGTGAGCATTGAGCATGAGAAATGCTACCAAAAAATTCATAAGAAAACATTTCCTTTTATTGCAATTGCGCACATGGTCCGGATAAGGAATGATGTCCGTTACAGTTTTGTCCCAGTCTGTCGATTTTCCAATTTCCAGATAGGTATCACTGTGCTTACTATTTTTTTCACTTTATTCAGGCTGATCCACGTTTTGTTTGGAACAAAAATTTGTTAGAGGAGCTTATTGAAGCTAAGGTAAACGTCTATTAAGGGATTGAAATATGTGTTTTGTGGATTTGTCTCCTTGCTTATGTTCTCACTTTTTTCTGGATAATTTGTTGCAGCTTGATGAGTTCATCATCCCACTGATACAAGGAAATATCCAAAAAATTCAGAAAATTTCATTACATTCTATTTTTTCGTATCTTTATTGCTTGGTGGTGTGTATACTTGCTTTGCATGCATAACATTGATTTATGTACCTTGCTATCCAAATTAGAAGGATGTAACATGCTATTCCCATTGTTTTTCCTCCATTGGAGGATAAACATGGCCAGGGACTTGTTTGTCCTTAACTATTTTACGTTTTCAGTCAGCGCAATTTACCTTGAAGGATAGACCTGTCAGGATAACATTGTTCTCAAGAAGATGCAACAGGCGTCTAGGTTGCACTTTCTTTTGCCCCCTTTTTGCTGCCATTTCTTGAAACATGAGTAACTTATAGAACATGATGATATTTCTGAATTGTATTGCACTGTCATGCACTCATTGAAGGAACAAGAATGTGGAGAAGGGGTGCAAATCTTGAAGGTGCCACAGCAAATTTTGTAGAGACAGAACAGTTGGTTGAGTACGAAGGTCTCACATCCTCATTTATACAGGTGGCTTGATGATATAAGGAATGAAACTGTGTGTTGTTGGATGATGATGAGCAGGCACAATGCAGCCTATCAGTTGATTTGTGACTTTTTTCACCAGTGCTATGTCATTTGATGCCTTTTGGATTCAGTACATGCAAACTAATGAAGTGTAACTCAAGATGAAAAATGACATCTGACTCCGTCATCTAAATAATCGTAGATATTTAAACTAGTCAAGACTGAAGTTTGGTCAAAAACTTTTCTAATTGTTACACCCTGAAAAGACCCTTTCTCTCCCTTAATTTAGTATAGGATAATAGTTTTTTTCCAATTTATGTTCAAATGATATAGGACCTCTAGAAATTGCCATGGGTTTCCACTGTCCATCTAGTTTGACTAGAATTCAAATTGGTTATTGGTCCATTAAAATCTGATAATTAGTCTTTTTTTCTTTGATACAAATATACAATGCATTGTGTGTAGCATATATCATGAATAAATATTCAATTGTAGTTATACTGTGTCCCATCTCCAATGCTTTACAAGCTTACAATCCCCATGTTACTGTGTTAGGTTCGAGGCTCTATTCCACTTCTCTGGGAGCAAATAGTGGATTTGAGCTACAAACCACGGCTCAGTATTATCGAACATGAAGAAACTGTAAGAATTTGTAATGATTTACATACTGGCCACTTTCTGAATGTAGCCTGATGACTTCTCTCAAACTACTACTGCATACAGCCAAAGGTTATTCAACGCCACTTCCATGATCTTTCTCAACGATACGGCGAGACAATTGTTATTGACTTGACTGATAAAGTAAGTTTTGCATACGAGCTGATGTATCACACCATTGTTTGATTAAGAAAATTGGTAGTATCGGTATTTTAAATTATTAAAAACATTATCTATGTTATGTTTACTAGTGCCAACTTGCATTATGTTTAAAGGGAAGAACTTTTGCTTGATTTCATGCAAGTTTAGTAGAATGAACACTGAAACAAATGGTGATTAAAACATCTTGTCTTCCTGGAAAGCACATATGCCATATATGTGAACATTTTTCTACGATTTCTTAAAAGTAATACTAGATCCAAGTTTCATTTGATCCGAAATATAGGGAAGTTTGTACTCCATATGGCAATTTAAGAATGAAGTTTAGTCATCCTCCTACCTGATAGCTGGCAGTTGGTACACTAACTTGGATCCTGTAAACAATTATTCTTTTTGGCCATTGAGGAAAGACGATAGTTCATCTAATTCGTTGTTACTTGCAGCGAGGTGATGAAGGAGATTTAAGCAATGCATTTGCTGCTGAAATGGCCAGAATTCGTGATGTCAGGTTATTTTATGTTTCATGGAAATGCTTACTCATGTGTAACAACCATGATGGAGAGCAAGGTGTCCAGTGGTATGACTGACAAGTGGGTTAACGAACCATGGGGCCCAGGTGGAAGGCAGGACGATCTATAAGCTGCCCAGCCAGGACGACAGGACAAGAGACAGGGACATAACTGAACTGAAATTGAATCCCCTCTACCATTGTCTTCTCCAATGTGCTTTTCTGGTGTTATGGCAATTCCTCATCGGCAGCCATGGGGTTTCTGTCCGGTGAGTGCTCATCATCTTCCTCACGATCCACGTTCTCACCATCGGCAGCCACAGGTAATTTCCGTAACAATAGAAGAGCCCGTTGGAGAAGATGAACAGTAGAGGCACGATCAATTTCAGTTCAGTTGTGTTCCTGTCTCTCCTCCTGGCTGGGCAGCTTAAGATGGTCTGGCCTTTCACCCGGGTCCCATGTTTAGTGGACCCACTTGTCAGTCAAAGCACTGGACGCCTCACCCTCCATCACAAGTGTCACTCAATTGGCTTCAGATATTACAAATAATGAAATTATTACCTTTTCCCCCCAAGGGTTAACATTTACATAAAGTGTATAAGATATATGCCGGATGTGGCCATTCCATCTACAGGTACGTGCATTTTGATTTCCATCATGTCTGTCGTGGAGGGAACTTTGATAATTTGCGAGTTCTCTACAATCAAATTGAGGGAGCTATTCAGAAACAAGGGTAATTTTGAAATATCCAACGTTTCATGCTTAACTTCTTTCCTCAACATACCACTTTAAGATTGATTCTAACTAAGGTTTAACTGTGGCAAGTAATTTGCTCTGGATTCTTTTCTGGGCCAGCTGAGCAGATATTTTCTTATGAACTCTAAAGGTGAGATTTTGTTGGAGCAAAGTGGTGTAGTTAGGTCCAATTGCATTGACTGCCTGGACCGAACAAATGTAACACAGGTTCGCATTTACTTCTATGTTTTAATTTGGAAAGTAATGTTCTTGTTTTCACAAAACGTTTAATTGGGTATATCTTGGTAGCACTTCACACATATATAATATCTTACAAATCAGACCCACTAACTGCACTATTTTTTTTGTCTCGAGAACTGTACATTATTATATTAGAAATAAAAATAGAGTCAACGAAGAACAATCATACACATGTGCGCACACTCCCTTACACCCATGCGCCCAGAGGGAAATACTAATTACATGAGAACTTGCTACAGACCAACAAAACTTGACCCACGACCAACTAGGCAAAAAGCTCATGGCCAAAGGCTGCTAAGGCCCTTGCCACCCGCCATGTGGTACATGGCATCGTCTCTAATATTTTGCATGATGATATTGATTTTGTGATGCCCCTTCAAACACGCAACCATTCCTGTGTTTCCATATCCATGATGCCACCTGCACTGCCAAAGAATTAAACCCCTTGCAATGATGTTTAGGAATGTGCTGCAATGCTTGATGCCACCATTTGGTGAAAACCCGATCATCAGGTCCTGGAGTTAGTTGCTGCAGCCCAACCAAAGATAGAACAGAAAGCCAGACACTCCTGGTGGATGCACAGGAAGTTAGCAGATGCTGCACATTAAAAGTGGGCAGCGCTCAGGATGATCAAGACAGCATCAAGCCAAGCTATCAGCAGTCGAACAACGATTCAATGAGGCTAACCACATCATGTCCTCCAAATTTCTTTCCAAGGTTCATATTCCACCGATCCCACGAAGAAACATGTGTAGTCTGATCTAGTTGTGATTTGTGAACTCACCTGAGTATTGTGTCCATATTGGCTGATCCTCCACTCCAGGTGTGATCTCAACTTCCTATAGCACATCCAAAAGCTGAAGATACTCTATAAAGGCTGCTGTTGGTAAACCACCACGAATGTGATAATGCCTCCTGAATATTCTCCTATTTGCAATTTTCTTTGGCACATGCCCAAACAGAGGAGCAAGATCACTTACATATTTACCATGCAACCATTTATCGCTACAGAAAAGGGTTCCACTACCATCTCCCACGATGCTGCATTAATTTTTTTCTAAAGCTCATCTGTCAGTGAGCCCTGTCATCTAGACTTAGATACCATCTGATCATTACGTTCCATTCTTATCTTGCTTCCACAGTTTATCCTCTCCCAGCCCCACTTGCGCAGACAGCAGCTCTTTCTAGAGTCCACAGGCATGAAAGATGAACCAAGTTTCACTAATAGTCATGTACTTCTATTCCAATTTATTTCTTCCTGATACATGTTAGTTAGACCTTAGTATTTTCCCACTATGTCTTAACATAACTAGTACTGCCTAATGAGCATCTCTACATGAAAATAGGGCAAAGGTGTGCCCTACACTCATACCTCAATAGTTCCTTTGGTCTAAGCAGAGCATGCAGCTGGAAGCAATGCTAATGATCAATACAACAACAACAACATAGCCTTTTTTTTCCAAGCAAGTTGGGGTAGGCTAGAGATGAAACCCGAAAGAAATAAGTTCAAGGTTCAGGCACATTGATAGCTAGTTTCCAAGCGCTCCTATCCAAAGCTATCTCTTTAGAGATATTCCAATCCTTAAGGTCTCTCTTAACCGACTCATCCCACGTCAGTTTAGGTCTACCTCTACCCCTCTTTACATTATCGACCCGCTCAAAAACTCCGTTACGCACCGGCGCCTCAGGAGACATTCGTTGGACATGTCCAAACCATCTCAGCCGATGCTGGGTAAGTTTCTCCTCAATTGGTGCCACCCCGACCCTATCCCGAATAACTTCGTTCCAGACTCTATCCCTCCTTGTGTGCCCGCAAAACCACCGCAACATCCGCATCTCTGCTACACTCAGTTGCTGGACATGTCGCCTTTTTGTAGGCCAACATTCAGCACCGTATAACATCGCCGGACGAATTGCTGTCCTATAGAATTTGCCTTTTAGCTTTTGTGGCACCCTCTTGTCACAAAGGATGCCAGAAGCTTGCCGCCATTTCAACCAGCCAGCTGAAATTCTATGCCTAACATCTTCATCAATGTCGCCATCCTTTTGTAGCACCGATCCTAAATACCGAAAAGTATCCTTCTGGACTACCACTTGCCCATCTAGACTAACGTCTCCCCCCTCATGCCTAGTCGCGCTGAAATCGCACATCATGTACTCGGTCTTGGTCCTACTAAGTCTGAACCCTTTCGACTCTAACGTGCGTCTCCACATATCTAACTTCCTATTAACCCATGCCCTACTCTCGTCAACTAGCACCACATCATCAGCAAAGAGTATACACCAAGGGATCTCACCTTGTATATCCCTTGTGACCTCATCCATCACTAAAGCAAATAAATAAGGGCTCAATGCTGATCCCTGGTGTAGGCCTATGTTAATAGGAAAGTCAGTGGTGTTGCCATCACATGTCCGGACAACAGAATAAAAAGACTACACATGTGTTTTTAAAATGTGTTAATGAGCTATGGGTTTCATCATCTCGTATGATTGTTACTAATTTCTTTGCTTTACAGAGTTTCCTTGCAAGAAAATCATTGGATACACAATTGCAGCGGATGGAGGCGTTATCATCGTCTGAAAGCATTTCTATGTCTGATGATATTAATGACATATTCAAAAAGTGTAAGCTAATTCTTACGATGAAAATTTATTGTCAATAATTAGACTGCTCTTTACATAATTACATATCTTGTGATCTTGCCTGGCAGTATGGGTTGAGCATGGTGATGAGCTAAGCCTGGAGTATGCTGGTTCTTATGCTTTGAAAGGGGATCTAGTGAGGTAATTTCTAGCATTCACTACCTCAATAATTTGTGAGTAAATTGTGGCACTGCTGTGCGTGGAACTTATCTAACTTGCATGGCAACTGCCAATGTAACACAGATATGGAAGGCAGACATTACCTGGACTGCTTAAAGATGGCGTTAGTGCCCTGTCACGATATTATTTAAATAATTTTCATGACGGAGTGAGACAAGTAAGTGGCAGTTTTACTAGGGAACTTATATCGCTCCCAAATAGTTGCTCTAGTCCTATCAGCAATCAGTCCTCTGTGCCTATTTTGTATGCACTTCTGTTGCACCTCGGTTAGAGTGTAACTAAACTTCACACGATGCAGCATGAGTTATGTCATCATTTCCTTTTTTAAGGATGTAGTGTGAGATATATTGATTTGGATACAACTTTGCAGCCATTTCTATTAATAAATTTATCTTTCCCTGTACTTACACTAGATTAGTCATGCCGACATCCTCCTGCTTTATCTTGCCTTTTTTATCTGACAAAATTTATACTTATGTTGTGCCCTTTTTAATCCTTCATCATTTGTCTTCAGGATGCCCTTGACCTTATTAGCGGTTATTATACAGTCAGCCAAGGCAGCTCTTCTCCTTTTCACACTGGTGGATTTGAATCTGCTTCGGTAATTAACTAATATTTTCCCTGCCTTAGTAATGGCCCTTTTTGTTTCACTGATGGGAATCACTACCATTATATGGTTAAACAACATCCTCTCAGAAAAAGAATTATATATTGTTAGAAAACTCTGTTCTTCATCTCAACTTTTGCAATTGTTGGAAAACGTACTGCAGTATCTTCCTGTGGCTTCAGCAATCATAGTTGGTGGAATTACGGCAACAACTTTCACTCTCAGTCAAGGTTTGCCTGCTTTGCTTGTCTTAAGAGTTAAGAGGTTTTCATTAGTGTCATGCTTCTTACCTGAGTTGTGGTCATATTATTTCTAGTTGCACATACTTCAAAATCTTATATTCATTGTTACATCTTATCTGCAGTTGGACGCAATGCACAACACTTGATCTCCTCCATTATCTGTGCGGGCTTGACTGTGGGAGTAGTAGCCTTGGTGAAAGCAAATGGAAAACAGTTTTGCTCTAGGCCCCGTCTGTGTGGTCTAATCTAATTCCTGGTCTTTTTTTCTCCATTAATCAAATCGCTCTTATGTTAGAAATTAGAGATAAAAAGGATTAGAATGTTGTTTGGAAGAGTAGGTTAAATAAGGATAAGGAGTCAGGTCGGGCGTGCGGGTATTGTAAACAGTTAACTAACAACATATTAGACTGTCCAGTTCTAGTCCTGTAAACTCAAGCTAATTTGTAACCCCAAAATAGACTGCACAGTTCATTTGTTCTTTATATGAATGTGAATAATGATGAACTGTATCTCCTAATTCATGCGTGACTGATAATGCTAAAAAAAAGATCTTGTATGATGCGGGAAGTGAATACCATTCCCGCGGTGGCTGATAATGCTAAAAAAAAGACACCTCCGCCCGTCTCGCAACCCGACGTGTGCAGAGAAAAAGGCTATGCGATGCTATTTTAAAATTCATGCCTGCAAAACGGGGTTTCGATTGTTCTGTGCTTCAATATGCGCAAAGTTCAGAAATTAGTGCTGTATGTACTTTATTTTGTATGATCGGCGAAATTTGTACTGTGAAAAGTTTTGTTTTTCCTCCTTTTTACCTCAATTGGACAAGACAGTCAAAACGCTTTCCTCCCCGTTTCATTGTGCGATTTCTTATTTCTATGGACGTCAGAAATAAGAGCAAGCTGGAATTGTGCTACCCTGCCCAAAAATAAGAGCACCAACCCCTTGTGGCAGGCCACATTTCAAGGTGTCTAAATGTGGCTACAAGCACAAAACTGCACCAATCTCTTTCATCTCTTTGCTTTGCTACCCGCATCAGGAGCTCAAACTGACCTCCGTTATGTGGCATTTTACGAATCGGAACAAGGCTGTCGTCCTCGCATTGCTCCGCGTCCGTCCTCGGTTGCAGGTAAATCGATCTGAATTTGCATTCCTCTCTCCCCATTAAGAGGATCATTTCTGTACTCATTGCTGGTCCTTGTGCACGATTTGGATGTACCAGCTTGAGTTCTTGGCGATCTCATAAGAGGATTAGAGAGGAAACACGTGATCTCGAGAGTTTCACGCCGTGCAAAAACTAAGTTAACAGCCCAGGGCGCGGTCCTATTGAGTTGTCAATGGGAAACAACCCAACACAGGAACTGGCAACTGGTTCTGCCTCTCTTTCTCTGCAATTTCTATCTCGATTTGATTTGTACTTGTCCCCGGCGCATACTCAGCCAATGAGCCAAGCCACAATTCGCTGCAGATGACACCAAGGTCGACGACAAAGCACCGTCGACAAAACCAGTACCTCCGTCCACGTCCGCTGTGAACACCAAGACCAAGGCAGGTACGGCAATGGTTCGTTCCCAGCATGCAGTTGCGAAGGTGATGCTACGCACGGCTGGCTCTCCTTTCGTTTCCTAATCACTCACAGTGCCTGCTACAATCGCCAGACGCGGAGAGAGAGCAGCTGTTCGATGATGGATCAAGCGATGTTCACACGCCGAGGAAGAAAAGCACCCAGGAGATCCTCACCAAGTACAAATTCAAAGGGGTAATTTCCTCTCCACAGCACAGTTTCGCCAGCATTACCGGACTCTGTCTCTGACTGAATTCCTCCGTCGCACGCCGCAGGACGCCGCCGCCGCCGCGGCGCACACCAAACAGAAGCTCATGGAGCGGCAGGAGAAACTCGCGGTAAATGATTCATTTCGAAGTAGAAAGTTTCTGCTTTCCCCGTGTTTACGGGCGCTATCAGCCATGGTAGCTCATCGTCGTCGCCATCCTCGCTGTGGGCAGAGAATCACGGAGCAATCCGCGGAGCTGGAGAGCGAGGCCGAGAACTTCGCCACCCTCGCCCAGCAGATCAGGATAAACATGGAGAAGAAATGGTGGAAGTGATGACGATCCCACGGCCGGCGCGGCTGTGTGCCTGTGGATGTGCGCGCTGCTGCCTGTACTGTAGCTTCACGCAGCGCCTCGACGTCGACGGAGCGGGGCTCGCCGGCTCGGTGCTACGCCGCCGCGACGTTGGGTCGCCGGCACGTGGGCCCGCGAGCTGCGTGTCCCGCACCAGCGACTCATCGGCGTCGCGGCAACGCATCCGAGTCCGCGACGACGGTCTGCTTGGCTGCGTGAGGGAGTAGGTAAGTCATGAACAGCCAGCGGGACGCCACGTATCATCTGTAACTCGCCCGTCGGCTTCATCGCTCCTCCCTGCATAATCACGATCATTCTGACTTGCGAGCAGCAGCGTCGCCATTGATCTCTCTCTGCTCGGTCACGTTCATTGAATCGCCGCCAGCATCCGTTGTGCTCTGCATTCAAGGTGTTGCGTAGCGTAGCAGCTAGCCAGCCGAACGAAAGCAAAAGCGATGCGGTGTTCAATTACACACCTCGCACCGTCCCTGCAGCAGTAGCATGTGTTTTTTTCCTCCCGATGGTGTGAGTGTGACCTGCCGCTGCCGTCGTATAGATTCAGTAGTACTACTAATCAGTATGGCTCCCGATGGATGGACGACGACGGCTAACCCCGGACTCGCCGCGGGCGCGGGATCGGAGCTTTCCGATGCTACGGCTACGGGCAACCGGCCGGCGACATCATTAAACCCCAGGCGACCACGAGGAAATCGCCGGTAGAAGTGTAGAACGGATGTCGCCGGGAGAGGACACGGCAGCGGCAACGGATCCGTGTCAGGTCTGCGGTCGGAGGAGAATGCTGGCCCAGCCCGTCTCCTCTCTTCCTCCTAGCCTAGGCGGCCCAGCTGGTTTTTTCCAGGTAAAGAATGAACGGACAGACTCGCAGGTTATTCTCTTCTGAACAAACACAAACACAAGCAAGCAAAGGCAAACGATAATTCTCACAGCAGGGACGATAGGATTGGTTTAGTCATGCTTCGTCTAATCACCAACCTGCATACTACACTGAAAAAGGCCGGCCAGGACATCACCCAAACAAACAAATTCCCAAACGGAAAAGAGTGACTAGTAGCCTGGTGGTCTTAAAAATGAACCAGTACTGGTTCGGTTCATCAGGGTACTGGGTTAGCTAGCTAGTCGTCAATTCGTCATACCCTACTGCCCCGTATCACGCTGCTGATCGAAGGTGACGGGCCGGGAGGAGGGGACCAAATCACCGAAACGATAGATACATATAGATATTCCTGCCGGACGCCGATCGACCACGAGGACCTCGTGTGCGTGGCTGCTGCCGGCCACAACCGCGTCTCGCGAGCAAGGTCCATCTCCTGCGTATTAGTCCATGTTTAAATTATTGCGCTTGGTTAGTGGGTGCGTGTAATGGGGCTCCGGTGCGCGCATGCAGGTCGCCCCGAGAGGGAAAGGACAATGGCATGACCAACCGAACAAAGCAAGGCCGCACCGGGCACGGTGACGGTGATGTTGATGCATGCTATACCACCGCCGCAACTAATCCCGGCCCTTCTCCGTCCACATGAACATCGGAGCGCGTAGTGGCCGTAAGCCAAGCTAGCGATAGTGTGACGTCAGCTCACTCTTGCAGCTGCCGGTAGCAATTTGATTGTTTACTGGAAGAAATAAACTGGGTACGTATAGGATCTGCATGCGGCGTTCACTCTTAAGTCTTAAGCAATTTGATGGACGGAGTAGATTGAATATATAGTGTGCTTGCATAGTTGCATAGGGCGTGGAGAAATTGGTTGAACGCACCCTCAAATTGTTCACTAAGCAAGGTCAGCAGAAAAGATCTTTCGCGTATTCTAGAAGCGACGACAATTAATTTTCCTAACCTAATTGTCCTGCACTAAGGTCAGCAGAAAAGATCTTTCGACTGACAAACAAAGAGGAACAGAAGAAACAAAACGGTTCTCCCTACTACTGCAGTTTTCAGCACCGCAAAAAGGCAAAACGCGACAACACTTCAGAAGTCAGAACAGATATAAAGTCCTCTTCTCATAAAAATAAATGAATAGTAAAACGAAGAGGAGCTCGGCTCATGACACAGAGGCTTTTTTTTTAAGAAACTACGACACCCCTTAGGGTGCCTGAATTTTATTGCATAAAGAAGACAACAATGTACAAATGTTGAGGTTACAAAAAAAGAGCTAGCAAGCTACTCCGTAGTACAGAGGCTAGTTTTGGCGCTTATAATATTTTTCGCTGCCTGTCCCCGTGTCCCGTGCAGTGCAAACGGGCCAACGGGGAGAACGAAAATCCTGGCGGAACCGGCGAGCGGAGCCGAGCCCCATCCGAAAAAATCCGGCTCCTCCACCGCGACCACCAATCAGATGGCCGCCCGGAGCCACATGGGGGATAAGCACTCTGCAGCCCGGGGCCGCGGGCGTTTGGGGCCCAGGCGCCCAGCGGACGCCGTGTCCCAGCGCCGACCACCCGATCCCAGTCCACGCCGCCGACTACCGAGCGCGACGTCGTCTCCTCCTGTCCACGGATCGCGGGCTTGGCGCTGCGGCCACGAGTCCGCCGTGCTACGACACGTCGGCGCGTACGGGCGCTCGCCGTCGCCCGTCCGCCGGTTGCCAGCCGCGCTCTGGTCGCACGTACCATGAAGTCGCGGTCAGGCAACATTCACCGCACCTCCGCGAAAGGAGTCGGCCGGGCACCTTGCAAACGGCGAGCCGTGCTCTTGGTCGTAGGGCTAAGACGGAGTAATATCTTCGAAACCTTAAATTCAAACATTCTTAGTATATACTACTTTTATTTATTTGCTATTTTTCAGAGACGAGCCAGTGCTCAGGCACGTTCTCAAATCGCAAAAAGAAGACGAGCCAGCCTAATCAAAGCGGCACCCTACCGGTCGGATTTGTTTCCGATCCTGCTCCGGCCACGGAATAGGATCCGGCCGGGTCCGAGCCCACAGCCCACCTCCAGGCCCACATGGCAACAGAAAGCTCCGATGCACAGATTCCCTTCCCATGCGGGCCCGGCCGTGTCAGCCTCGGCACCGCCCGCCCGACGACCAACAACTTGGGCTGCGCCTGCGAAAATATCTCCACACGACACCGTATGCGCCGCGCCCACCGACGTGGGCGCGCCTGCTCCACGGCTCCACATGCACCCAACGAGCTTCCCGTCCGCTCACGGTCACGTCATTTTTAATTTAACATAACGCGCGCTTTGCGCACCGTATCATCAGTTTCTTAATTTAAATTGAAACAGATCCATATACAGTAAATATAGCATAACATAGCAAGTGTAAATACATAAATATAGAATCCTAATATAGCAACAATAAAGACATCTTCTAAGTATAGATAAAAAGACCCAACCATGCACGAAGCAGAGGTATCTCGTGGAGTTATGTCGTGCGGTTTGCGTCGATACTCCAATCCGACCTGAGTGGTTTGAGTTGAGTTCTTCAGCGCACGTTGATATCTCGATCCAATTCGCCGGTATTTATTTTTCATATGTTTTTTCTTTTTGTTGCATAGTTATGTCCTTCCAGAGATATAACTTTGTATTTTCCGGATATATCAATAGAAACACTCATCGAGTATTGGTTGTTCAAACAAAAAAGACCCAAGCATGCGGAAATTGGGAAGAAGCTGACCAATACCAAGCATAAATTAGAAACCCAGTATAGCAATATTTTTTACGTAAATTTATGACAATGTCTCATGCAAATATTCTAACAACAGTAGTACTATTCTTTGAATGGCATCTGCAACCCCTAGATATTGTCAAGCCATATATGCTATTAAATATTTTAGTAGGTGTGGCTTGAAATATCGAATCAAATAAAAACCACTACTAAAGTAAAAAAGGAAGAAGGAAATAACACGGTTTGCAGCCATAAAATATCCAAAAGAGAGTGAATTGATGCTGAGAGTAAAACACAAAATAATGAGTGACTACAACTATGTAAACACAAAGATCTCCTTCCTTTTAAGCATCGCATGACTATTGCTCTCCCAGCTGACCATCAGTCTAACATATTGCTCCCGCCTTTTTTTTATTGAGTGCGCACATGACTGCTAGTTGAGCCATAGCGTATAACAACGAACTATTAGGACATTCTCAGTAGGGAGTGTTATGATACGGTTACCTAGACTGATTGTGAACTAAGTAACCAAGCCGGAGGAGTGTTATAGTGATGACACTCCTTTCACATCTTATGATACTCCCCGTTCTTTCTCTTCTATCGTATCAACAAATTTAATGCTCATGAGACTTAAATGACCCTCCCACTGAGATTGGCCTTTCACATCTTATCGTATAACGACGAGGCATGGAGAGTTGAGAATGAGTGAATTGCGGGCGTGCAAGCAGGAGCAGTGGTTGGGGGTGGGATTTGAATTCAAGATCTCTCGTCTTCACGTGTATCTTTCTTACCATCTCACCTACACATCACTTTTGATGAAAAAATAGATATTTTCCTTTTGAAGTAACTCATAAATGAGCCTAAGGTACCGGTTGGTAACACGTTACCAACCGGTACCTAAAGCTCTTAAGGCACCGGTTGGTGTTACCAACCGGTACCTAAGGCTCATCCATAGGTCCCATGCACCCTAAAAGTATTGGTACGCATAGGTACCGGTTCATCTTTATTCTGGTATTTTTAGAGTGGACTTTTGGTGTGTTTTCTACTAGTGCACACTCTTAAAATGGTATTGACCTCATTTACACGAGTCGTGTGTAACTTGCTGGACAAACCTCACATGCATTATAATTTATCCACACAGTTGATGGAACTCTTTTTTTGAGCATCACAGTTCATGCAGATCGACCAGTTTCAAAAGAAAAAAAAGAATCGGAACTTGATCAGCGCAGGCGGGTACAACCTGTACGGAACGCAGGTCCAATAGAAAACGGGGATTTTTTTAGAGTGGGAAAAATGGGGACTCGATACTAAGACGGCCACTAGCCGTGTCCAACGCCTTTTATGCTCGCACATGGCATGGACACATGTTGTACGTTTGGAGTTGTTTGACTGACTTGCTCTGCTGCGCATACAATGAGACTTTGCGAGCCTGTTGCCGTTAAACTTTTGAAAAGCTCTGTCGCCCTTAAACTAAACGAAAAAAAACAGGATGAAATGGAGCTCTTTTGTCATGATCCAACAAAAAACAGAGACCTTTACAGTGCGGACTGATCGTTTCAAAATCCGAACGCGATGTGGTAGGTCGGCCCACCACCACCAGAGAGCGAGTCGGGGGATGACCGATTTTGACCATCGACCAGTCTGCGCGACGGAGGCGTGCATTGAAGAGCGCCCATTCTCTGAGCCTTCTTTTTTTATAGAACACGTACCTGTATTACTAGATAAGAAAAACATATAAATACGAGTACGAATACAAGTACGCATGACAAAGATACAGGAGCAACTGCCCCCAACCAAACTGCAAAGGAGTCCCAAAGGAAAAAGAAAATTACAACGAGGCCCCGAACTCTTTTTCTTGCCAACATCGCCGGAGATTGCCGCCGCCGGTGACCACCGACAACGAAAACCTCCGAGCCGCCATGGATCTGGAGAAGCCCCATCGCACGGAGGCTTTGAGTGGAGTCGCAGTAGAAGAAGCATTCCGCGTTCGCCCATCGACCGGGGCCGCGCCCCAAGCTTCCCAGCACCCGAATCCGCGCTCGCCGTCGACAACCGACGCCGCCGAGGGATGCTCGAGCTCGAACCGGCCACCCAACTTCCACAGAACCCACAGCATGCCCTGGATCCACTGAGCAAAAGTTCAGCGGACTTACCTCCCGACGAGCCGCCCGCCGCGAACTCCTGTACAGGGGATCCACACGGGAAACCCCCACCTCCACGCGCTCGTTGACGGCGCCGGAGCGAAGCACCACCAAGACGGGGAAGAGCTAGAGAGGACCTTATTCCTTGACGCCGTCTCGACGCCGCCGCCGGAAATCTAGACCTAGAGGACCTAGTACCTAATCTACACCGCCGGGAAGAGAATCGCCGTTCCCCCACCCATCCGAGGGCCTAGAGGCCGCCAGAGGCGGAGAGGAACGCCGGCGGGAGCACGAGTCGCCCCCCTTTCGCCTCTCTCTGAGCCTTCGATGCCAGCCAAGTAGTGTGACATGCCATGGTATGGCCTCTCTATGAGCCTTCGATGCCAGCCAAGTAGTGTGACATGCCATGGTATGGACTCCTCCAGGACCAGGACTACTGTAGAGAGGATCACTGACTGCCATGCCATGGATCAAGAAAAAGGCCTCTGCACTGCTGAAAGAAGAATCTTTCTACCTCCCACAGACGCACAGACGCACAGACAGACTTGAGACTAGTAGCCCGAAACAACTGACCAGTTCGTTAGATTCGGCTTCGACTCCACCCCACAGTCGTTAAAAACTCCTTTTGACAAATAAAAGCCTCCGTCCGCCAGAGAAACTAAAAACGAAGTTACGAGGCAAAATCATGCTTACCTTACGTCTTACTTGAACTCTATCACCTTAGTTTAGTGCTGGTTTCCACACGAGCGCACACGACTTTCTTTTACACGACACTTTTAGACCGACGTTATATTCCTCCATCGCGGGGCCAGTCAACACGAATTTAAAATTTTAAAAAGCAGGCTCGGCCGCCGGCACTGATGAAGCCCCCTGGCTCCGTCCAGACCCTCAACGATTCACACGTGCCGAGTCTGAGCTCGGCTCGTGTTGCTACTGCTAGTCCCCGGGTCCGAGTCAACCGCACCGCGTCGCGCGACTCGCGCCCTCTCCATCGCGACGTGCACATGACCATGATCGCATCCATCCATCCGTCCGTCGCCCGCCCACTCCGGCTCCAGCTCCGGCTCGCCACCACGCGCACGGCGCGTCGCACGGGCCTCCCCCGCGCGCCGGTATAAAGAACCCTGGCTCTGTGGCTCAGCGTCGCCCTGCCCTGCCAAGCCAAGCCCGTCGGCCACCGCACACCCGGGGAACCCAATCTCGGATCCCGTGGCAGCGGCTGCGGTGGACTGGACGGACTACTAGTAGCCATAGCCCATAGGCCATAGCCAATAGCCGTCCATTCCATCCAGCCAGGCCTCTCCACCCGTATCCTCCTCCCCACTTCCCGCCGCCGGCAATGGCCCGGCTCGTGCTCTCCGAGTGCTGCGGCCTCGCGCCGCTCCGCCTGCGCGCCGGCCGGGGCGCCATTGCGGCGCCGGCGCCCCCCGCCGCGCTCTCCGCCGCGGCGCTGCCGCGCGGGCCCGCAGCCGCGGCCATCCACCGCGACTGGGCGCTCCGCGTCTCCGCGCCCACGCGCCTCGCGTCGGCCGTCGACGAGGGGGACAGGAGGAGCGCCCCGCTCGTGGAGGAGGAGGAGGCCGCGGGCGGGGACTTCGACCCCGGGGCGCCGCCGCCGTTCGGGCTGGCTGAGATCCGTGCGGCCATCCCCAAGCACTGCTGGGTCAAGGACCCCTGGCGCTCCATTAGCTACGTGCTCCGCGACGTCGTCGTCGTCCTGGGGCTCGCCGCCGCCGCCGCGCGCCTCGACAGCTGGCTCGTCTGGCCGCTCTACTGGGCCGCGCAGGGCACCATGTTCTGGGCGCTCTTCGTCCTCGGCCACGACTGGTACGGCTCGACCGCCACGGCGCCATGCTACAGATTGCATTAGATTTCATTTTTCACGCGAGTTTTAGCCTAAAGCTCGGCTCTTTGACTTCTGCCGCATGCCTGGTGTTTGCAGTGGACACGGGAGCTTCTCAAACAACCCCAAGCTCAACAGCGTAGTCGGCCACATACTCCATTCCTCCATTCTTGTCCCATACCACGGATGGTATGATGTTTGCTACCCATACGTTTCTTCTGCCTGCTAGTTTCCGGCCCGAATTATCTTGATGCTAAGGAAGATGCTGTCTTTGAATGGAATTGCAGGAGGATTAGCCACAGGACGCACCATCAGAACCACGGCCACGTCGAGAAGGACGAGTCCTGGCACCCGGTAGGTTTCCTGTTGCTTTCTCTTCGTGTGAGTTCAGGAGGGCAGTTATGCAGATGATGCATGCCGATGAATTGTGCTTGATGGTTTCTCCAATTGTGATAACTTGCAGCTGCCAGAGAGGCTGTACAAAAGCCTGGACTTTATGACTAAGAAGTTGCGGTTCACCATGCCGTTCCCCTTGCTCGCATTCCCGTTATACTTGGTGAGGCTAAGAGCGTGTTTATCGATGTCATGTGAATTCGATGTTTTTGCTTTGTAACGTGGTGCTGGTGCTAAATTCCTGCTCTGCGGGTTCATGTTTGGTATGCAGTTCAAAAGGAGTCCAGGGAAGACAGGATCACACTTCAACCCAAGCAGTGAGTTGTTCCAACCTAATGAAAAGAAGGACATTATAACGTCGACCGCATCCTGGCTGGCTATGGTTGGTCTTCTGGCTGGTCTGACCTTTGTGATGGGGCCTATTCAGATGCTAAAGCTCTACGCTGTCCCATACTTGGTAAGAGCGACGTGTCTTCAGTTTTAGGCTCATGTTCTGTGAAATGATAATTTGAATGGGTGGGGTGTGTGTGGTGGTGGAGAACTTATGTGGTTGCCGCTGGTGTCTATAGGTATTTGTTGCTTGGCTGGATATGGTCACATACTTGCACCATCATGGCCACGAAGACAAGCTTCCTTGGTACCGTGGAAAGGTGAATATTAACAATGCAGTCTTCCAATTTGTTAATGTTTCAATATAATTGAAGTCTTCAAAAACTAGGGGACAAACCATTTTTTGCTTTGTTAGAAGCTTTTAAATGTTTACCTGAACCTCAACTAAATCAGGGCGCTTGGTCCTTTATAATAGTATCTTGCATATTAGAGATGATGCAAACTCTTGCAAGGAGTACAGGTGCAGTCAGCATGCATTGGTGGATTGCAGAATCACAATAATCTTTATAAATTTGGAAAGTGTGTAAGGACACATCCTGCCACAAATGCTAGATATGCAATGACTTGCACACTTTTTGATTTATCTTGGATAAAACCAGCTGTTGCCCATTACACCACCTGCCTTTAGTTTCTTTAGCTTATCTGTTATTGCTCGTATATACATGTGTGATAGCCTGATATTTAAGATGGGGGTGTGCAAGTGGCCAACGTGGCCGTGAAACCTTGAGTCAGAGAAACCCTAGTGGTGGACATTTACGAATCAAAGGTCTAGCTTTTCATTCGTCACGTTCTGGAGTAATAAGATCTAATTGGAGGATGCTATGGAAGTATAGAACAAAAATGTCAGTTTCTCCTGTTGTCCTTTTAAGGGGAAATGATGTAACTTCCTATTTTTGTCGCCTACCGGAGAGTATTGCTAGCTCAGCCTATTATATACTTTTCACTTGCTTTCAGGTTATCAAGTGCTCTTCATTTATTAGCCTATCTTGATTTTTCCTTTTGATGATTGCTTATTGATACCACATTGTCTTTTGCTCTATTAGGAATGGAGTTATCTTCGTGGAGGACTGACGACGCTCGATCGGGACTATGGATTGATCAACAATATCCATCATGACATTGGAACTCATGTCATCCACCACCTTTTCCCCCAAATCCCGCATTACCATCTCATTGAGGCGGTAAGAGTCTGCCTGCCAGCCCTATTGTTGTTGTTTTCTTTTTAAGTTTTTTTTGGCTAGACCATAAGTCATGTTACTTTTGGATCACCTGCAGACTGAGGCAGCAAAACCAGTGCTTGGCAAGTACTACAAAGAACCAAAGAAGTCAGGTCCTCTACCGTTGCATCTATTTGGGGTGCTGTCGGAAAGCTTAAAGCAAGACCACTATGTTAGCGATACCGGAGACGTAGTCTACTACCAAACTGACAAGATGATGAACACCTCTGCACAAAATTCAGATTGACATATAAACCATAGCTAGTAGCATATTCTTCATTTTTCTCAGGGGGCTGTGCCTGAAGACGTGACCAGCCTCCTGGGACCTCTGATTGGTGTGCCCGAGTCCAATGATATGTCGATTCAAGAATGTAAGTTGGCAAAGTATTGTTCATGCAGAAAAGAGGGTAAATGTAATTCTTTCCAATGATGGAAGACGGAGGCGACCTCCTATGTAACAAAACAAACATGTGATTCTTTGGACAAGAGGTATATTACAGTAAAGAGCGGAAAAAGAGCTTAGCTACCTGAAGGCTTTCTGAGTGTCTGTATGTATCTTTTGTAAAAAGGCTTCTGTGCCTCTGATGTTTCAGCTGTCCCGAGCGCGACATGAGCCTGATTATGCGATAGCGAGGTGCCTTGCTTGGCATACTCAAGACGCTAATACTTGCTGGGAACCAGTAACACTGTATTCCGATGGCAAGAGGGGAAGAGAGCGGACGCGCCTCCTCTGCAGCCATCGTTTTCCAGCATTTGGAAAAGGCCCCCCATCGCTGTCACGGTTTTGCTGTCCTCGTGAGCAGTGAGGTTGAGTAGTGGTGGCAGTTGCTGTTGAGTCCCGGTGGGATCCATCCCAATCCAAGTGGGGTCCTGTCGTTTGTGACCAGTGACCACTGGCCAGGATCCAATCCAGCGCGCGCTCCTCTGGCCCTTGAAAAATCTGCACCCTATCTTGTGGTGGTGTGGCTGCCGTTCGGTTCAGGCACCAGTTCAAAGCGACGCGCACGACGGCGGCCAGAAATAGAGCGCTCCCTCCGAAACAAGAAGCGCGCGAAGTGCTCCATGTCGAATCGGAAACGAAGGGATGGCGACCAGTTTTGGGTGGACACGCCTCTCGCGTGATCCGCGAGCCGTGCGCCGGGCCGACCATTTCTGGGTCAAGGAACAACCACTATCCGAACATGGAAAGGCGATGGTAGAAAGAAGCAATTCTTCGTTGAATCGCTGCAATCCTATAGAAATAGTAGGTACTCCGTATATTTGAACCTCGTCACCTCACCGTACCTTTGGTAAGTTTGTGTACCTGAATTCTGAGCTCCGTATACGTCTCGACAGCGACTGCCTTTATGTAGTCCTCATTTCTTTCACGCAATAGAAAATGAAAAGGGAAAAGCCTACTGCCTACATCTCACACACATCTATCGTTCAATACCTTTCTTGTTCAGCCGCGGAAAACCTTAGGCCCACCACGGCACCGGGACTTTTCCTCTTTCGTTCCGATTTTGAAAAAGCCATGTCTCGTTCCTGCCTCTTGCGTTGGCAGTCTCTCTCGTATCTCGTCTTCCTGTGGGACTCGTATCCAGATTACGTCTGGCAAGACTGAGTCAGAAGTTACAACTAGGTCTGTATTCTTCTCGTATCCTTCGTACGCATGCGTTTGTGGATTTTGGGAGTTGCAGCGACGAAGAAAAACACAACATGATCACTACCCCTGCGGCAAGAAAAAGGATTCTTAGGTCACCATGAAACGCTTTAAATAATCTAGCTAGCCTGTTACCAAGAAGAGGCCCCGGCATGTATATAGGTGGCCACAAAAATGAAATAGAGAGCAGCTAGTGAGCCGCTGCACTCCAGATGTATGAATTTATTTCTGACTTCAGACTAGGGTTAAATGTTATGACTGTTATGTACACAAAACAGAGTGGTCACCTAGACATTTTTGGAGAAAGGTTAAAAAGTAACATCGTTTTGGGTTAAAACTTGTTACAAGTGTTCACTGCTCCATACACCTCAAAATGATGGTATATGTTAATCAGGATTCTGAAATAGAATTTTAAAATGTGCGGTTTCTAAAACTTGGAAGCAATTCTAGATCTTTAAAAAGCCCCCTGTTGTAGCTGTCATCTAGTCCTTAATGCAATGTGAACACCTAATCATATTAGAAAGTACTTTAAAATTTTGAAAATGAAGTCCAAAATGGCACGATGGTTGAAACTTGTGAATGATTCAAAATGGCCACAAAGTAGAAGTGTCTAAATGGTTGAATATGTTTATCATGAATCCATCACTCATTTCCATTGTATCCGTATTTTGCAAAATCCAATGATCGAGAAGATATAGAGGATAATGATAAGCTGACCATGAAGATATTGTTCAGTTATATATATACACTTATGTTTCTACTTTGCATGTACCATTATCCATCATATGTAATTTAATATAAACTATGCTCAGACCTAACTCTACTAATGTATTATCTGTGATATACTCTTACATCTTAGTCTTACTGTTTATATGCTATCGTATTTCTAGTTAAAAACAGTATCCAATACAGGCTAACAAGCCATATCGACATAGAAACAGTGGCCCAATACTCAAAAGGGCGCGGCAACGTTTCTAATGTTTGGGTGTGTTTAGTTCCCCGATTTTGAAAAGGAATATTTTCATATTTGAAGTATTAAATATAGACTAATCATAAAACTCATTACAAAACTCGTCTGTAAACCGCGAGACGAATCTAATGAGCCTAATTAATCTATCATTAGCATATATTTACTATAGCTTTACTATAGCAATTTAGTGTCTAATCACGATCTAATTAGGTTCATTAGATTCGTCTCGCGATTTACAGTTCATTTGTGTAATGCAATTTTTTCGACTATATTTAATACACCATGCAGACGATTTACAAAAAAAATTAGAATTTTGAAATTTGGATCTAAACAAGGCTTGAACTAGAACCGGGAAGCGCCGCTGTCAGGCGGCCGGCCGGCTTGGCCTGCTATCTAGCTATCCCAGTATCCATCGCAGTCGCAAGTTTACAGCCGGAGACGGTGGTGTCTACAAAGCCCAGTTTGTATCGTTTCTCTTGAGTTAAGTGCTTTCTGCCTCCCTCAACTTTGGACCGAATCTGTTTTTCCTCCCTAGACCACAAAACCGGTTATTTAGACTCCTCGAACTTCCGAAACCGTTCGTGCGACCTCCTTTGAGCGGTTTCAGGGTGACGTGGAAGCGGCTTTCTCTTTTTCTTTTATATTTATTTTGACTGAATCTTTGAAAAATTATATTAAATCACAAAAAATCATAAAATAGAAAATCCAATTTTGTTAGACTCCACATGAGTAGATCTACACAGTGAATATATTATATGGTATACTTTAGTATAAATTTTTTGCTGTAATTTTATATATATACTTTTCTGTAATTAATTTATAGATACAGTTTCTGTTGTCTAATTATGGTAAATTTTTTATAGTGGGCTAATCATTATATGGTGGAGCTGTAGTAAAAATGTTATAATTATGGGATCATGTATGACTGAGATATAGATTTATCTATATAAACTTAGATAAATTTAGACGAATCAATAGATAAACTTAGATAAATCTATATCTCAGTCATACATGATCCTATAATCATAAAATTTTTACTACAGCTTCACCATATAATGATTAGCCCACCATAAAAATTTCACCATAATTAGACAACGAAAACTGTATCTATAAATTAATTACAGAAAAGTATATATATAAAATTACAGTAAAAAATTTATACTAAATTATACTATATAATATATTCACTGCATAAATCTACTCATGTGGATTCCAATAAAATTGTATTTTCTATTTTATAATTTTTTATAATTTATTATGATTTTTCAAAAATTCAATCAAAATAAATATAAAAGAAAAAGAGAAAACCGCTGCCACCTCACCCTGAAACCGCTCAAAGGAGGTCGCGCGAATAGTTTCGGAAGTTCGAGGAGTCTAAATAACCGGTTTTGTGATCTAGGGAGAAAAAATAAATTCGGTCCAAAGTTGAGGAAGGCGGAAAGGACTTTGGGAATCTTTGGGCGGGCTAAAAGAAGCCCGTGTACTGCTTGAGCAAACCAATGCAACTAGTCGGAATAGGTCTGTTCTATTGTCCACTCGTCATGTATGCTCAAATGGGCCCAATAATAATTCTACTTCCAAGTTACTTTGCTGTGGCAATTGTCCATCCTGTTGGACCAAAAGATTGGTTGGACTGATCTGTACAGTACAGCCACAGGGTCTTTCTAAAAGGTCCGAAAACAACCCCCTGGAAAAAGAATAATATCTTTAAAGGAAAAAGGGAGGAAAATTGACTCGTGAGCATTCGCCATTCGGTATGTGCCTCTCTACCTCCCGACGCATTTCCCATGTGCAATCTAAAAGTAATAAACCTGCCATTGTCTTGACAGGGGCGAGAAGGAGCACGCAAACGCATGGCGTCCCTGTCTGTCCTGCAATTGCGAGCCGGGGGAAACTGAACCTCAATCACTCTGTTCATTTTGCTGGTGCTGGTGGCTGATGCTGGAGTGGTATGATAGAAAAATATTATTGGTTGGCTGGTGACTGGAGGCTGGTGCTGAAGCTGTGGGAGAAAAAAATACTATTGGCTGGCTGGAGAAACCAAACAACAGTGAATATCGGCGCTGACAGCCTATGCCCTGGGTGTCGTAGCGCTCCACGACAAGTTCCTAGCTAGTCACGCACCGTCATGTTTCGGCGCTGTAGCACGCGCGCGGAACCGGATCGTGTATTCATATCGGAGCTGCCGCCGGCCTGGGGGATCGAAACGTGGCGTGCCTGACCAATTGAAGAAAAAAAATCTCGGACGCCGGGGGAAACGTTGTGGTTGCGGCAGGTTCGGTGCAGCGCGCCGCGTGCGCCGCGAGTGGCCTGCGGCCGTGCCAGCGGCGCGCGCGTCGCGTCGCCGACTGGTGTCGCGGTCCGGGCGGGCGTGTCGACATGTGAATAATCGTCCCACGCGCCCGGCGCGGGCGCGCGCCGCACGTTGCCCGCCCGATGGCGCCGTTCCCGGCCGGCCCTGCCTCGGGCTCCGTCGTGTGGCTCCGCGCGCGCGAGACGTCCGCGGGCGTTGCTCTCGCGCGCTGGTCCAGGACAGGAGAGAGAGATGATACCACTTGCTCCATAGTCCATACTGTGGTGAATGGTGATGCCCTGGAGTTGGACGGCAGGCCGGCCGCACGAGGCGCCGTGCGGACAGCGCGGGGGCGCACGTTCGAGGGGGCGGCGTAAGGCGTGCGTCAGCGCCGAGCTAGACCACTACGAGCTACTGGTAGCTAGTAACACTGTACCAGCTAGTAGCTAGCTAGCTAGGGCACTCTAGAGTGGACGGTGCGTGTGCGTTCTTGCCAGAAGTGGGCACTCACTCTAGTAGAGCTAGGGAAAGGGAATGGATGGACAAACGTTCCTGAACGTGCGTCGAGTGTGCGCGCACTACCGACGCACGAACGGGCCGGGGGATAGACAGGACATCGCTCGATCCGTAGCACGGAGTAGCTTGTATTGGACGCGGGGGGCAGATGCTGCACGCCCGTGGCAAATTCTATCGATCAGTACGTTATTACGTGTTATGAAAAGACATTCTTGTTGCTCACTTTATCAGCTTGCGCAAGTAAAAATGTGGGCTGCCCATAACTTCACATGCCATCCGATCCTCATGGTCTAAGCGCCTAAGTCATGTATGTATAGCATCTGTTCACCTACACCTCATGAGCTAAAAAGACATGTTTTTGTGTCACTCTCAAAACTCAACTCCATTAATGATTCCACCTATATATGATCATCAGTTATAACCGTAAAGAAATGCATAAAATTGAACATGCATGCTCATGCAACATATATAGAAAGCCAGAAAACCAATATTCTCGGCAATATAATGTCATTTGCAATCATCGTCACATAATTATTGAACGATGCCACTGCACAATGGTACATGCTGTCAATATGGTTCAGTTTCTCATAGAGGCTTAATGTATGCGTGGCGACTATGTGGTGCTGGCTGGAGTTCTTTGCCGAAAGAAGAGCTTACCCTGCTAATCTGCTACGCGTGGCCTATGTAGTACGTACATCAACAGCTCGCGTGGTTTGATGATGAATATGAGAAAGGAAGAAGATGGATTAGCTTATCTTTTAACAAGCAAGGACGACTAATCATGGTCACTGTTGTAAAAAGGCAAACCGCCGTACGAGCATCGCATCAGAAGGACGATACCATGAATGATACTGTGTCTAGCTATTTTACTGGGGCCGGCACTACTGTCAATGGTGTCGACATCGGAGATCATCTGGTTGGAGTCAAAAGAGGCACCAGTTGGGCTGCGAGCACAGGCGTTGAGTTGGCCAGATTAGGACGCGGGGAGGATCACACCTAGATAGCTCTACCTTTGAATATTTTTCTTTTCGCCCATCCAAGTCTGAAACATGTGCGTGACAACAACCCTGTCGTTTTGATATATTTGCCGTGCTCGCCCAAAATGCCGTGTGACACTGTGACTTGTGTCCCGATCTCGATCCTCATCATTGAATCTACCACCTGGCCTGGTGTGACACGTTCCGTCTACTTTTTGCTACCAAAGAATGGCATGCCATGCGTGTGCTGGTTACATTGATCTGATGACGTGTCTCTTCGTTCAGCGGCAGTTGGAGTGTTCGAACTACAATCTAGTCTAGCTAGCTAGCAACTCCCCTTCAAAGTTCAAACAAACCATCGACAAGCAGAAGTAGTTGGCTCTGGCAGCTAGCGTGAGCTGGGGCTTTGAATTTTCGCAAATAAACGAGAAGTGGTGAAAGGTAGCGAAGAAGCTGCGCCGAGATTCTTCCGTGCAGGATCTCGTCAAGATTATTGCAAATTGTTTAAGCCGTTTGGCATAAAATGTCATATCAGAGAGAAGCTCAAATTAAAGTTAGCTACCGCTAGCTAGCTCCTTTTGGTTATTGGCTTATTGCACGCGCACTTGCGAGGGACCAATTGGACGAGGTAGTAGTACATTATCCACTTGATATGATCCACATGTTAAGCTTTTTTTTGATTTGTTTCAGATAATCTAGACCATATTGCATATGCATGAGTCATGAGTGCATGACCTAATAAATTTAAGGGCTAAACTAGCTAATATTTGCCCTATATATCTATAGGGAGGAGGCATAAGGGACTGAACTTAGATTGCAAGAGATTGCTGGCACTATAGATCGTGCAAATTTTATTGTTCCAGTGGCATATTTGCGGCCATTTCAGAGCGCCGCTTGTTTTTCAGTTGTGGATCTTCAGTACGTGATCGCCTGGGCGCTGGTGTGAATCTACCACCTGGCCTGGTGTGAAACGCTCATGATGATCGGTTAACTGCAAAATAATTTATACATCAGTTGTGCAACGACAGCCAGTATTTATCTCCACCTACATTCATGTGGTTTGTATGTATATCACTACTACAGAAAAGGATATTTGATCCTTTACATTTGTCCCGGTTAGTATTGGATACGTGACTAATAATAGACATTAGTGCCGGTTCTAACAGTTAGGGGATGAAAAGGCTATTTAGTCCCAGTTAGTGGATCCAACCGGGACTAAAGAGCCCAAACCTTTAGTTTGGTTTGGTACCACCAACCCAGACAAAAGGTAACTCTTTAGTCCAGGTTGGTGTTACCAACCCGGACTAAAGGGTCATCCACTGGTTCATTTAAAAGAAAGGTATTTCAACTAAGATCACATGTGTTGTGTAGGTGAGGTGGAAATCAAGCTGTGCGCGAGGGGAGAGGTCTTAGGTTCAAGTCTCATGGATTGCAGAGTTTGGGTTGGTTTGGACTATTTTTTAGCCAAGGGCCGAGCCTTCTTAGTACCGGTTGCCGCAGTCGGTACTAGCTGGACGGTACTAAATGGGCATCCATTTAGTATCGGTCGCACCGCCCGGTGCTAAATGTATCCCCACTTTGAAAAAATGTGCCCAAATAAATGTGTGTACGCTGGGTTTCGAACTCGTGACCTGTGGCCTCGCGCATGGTCTGCTCTAACATTCCACCCACACATCACATGTGTGTACATAAGAGACGCTATCCTTTTGAAGTAACCGAGACGGACTATTTAGTACTGGACCATGACCATTTAGTACCAGACCATAACACCACCCGGTACTAAATACTAAATGGCTGGGGCCCCCTGGGAGCTATTTAATACCGGATCTAAACACCAACCGGTACTAAATTGTGGCATTTAGTACCGGGTGGTGTTATGGCCCGGTACTAAATGGCTCCGGAGGATACTGTGCTATAGGACCGGTACTAAATTAGTATTAGTACCGGGTTTAAAGCAACCAGTACTAATCTAAGTAAGATGAATGGCTATTTTTCTAGTAGTGTTAGTTATTCCAAAGGGCTGAGCATTTAGTCTCGGACTCCCGATCCTGATTACAGAAACCAGGATTAAATACGTACACCAGAGGGACAAAAGACATCACGGACCAGAGATCATGGACTGAACTAATGAGAAAGGAAAAAAGGCTTCAGTACGGTCCGGCCCAGCAGCTCGCCGTCTCGCTGCCGCATTCCTCGCTGCAGCAGCCCGTACCCCGCGGAGCCACCCGCCCCCGGCCTCCATCGCCGTCGAGCAGCGCGCGCGGAGGGAGCGCAGAGCGCGGAGGCCGCGAGGAGGTGCCGCGGCGCCCGCTCTGCTGGCCGCACCGCCGCACGCCCCCGCCTGCGCGGCATGGCAGCGAGCGGTCGCGCGCGCCGCGAGCTCAGGGCGGCCGCGAGCGCCGCCGCCCGCCCCCGCCGACGCGGCATGGCGGTGAGCGGCCGCGAGCGCCCCCGCCCGACCCCGCCCGCCAGCTCACCGCGCCTTGCCCGTTCGCCAAGCTCCGCCCGCCGCCGACCTCGCCGCGCCGTGCTCGCCCGCCGCGCTACGTGACTCGCCTCGCCGCACGCCTCTGCAGCCCACCTCAACGCCCGCCTCGCCACTGCGCGCCGGACGGCGTGGTTGGGGTCGGCGGCGGGTTTGGGGTCAGCGGCGGGGATTGCGGGCGACGCTGGCGGGGTTGCGGACGACGGCGGGGATGCGGGCGACGGCGCGGATTGCTGGCGGCGGCGGCGGGTTTGGGGGCTACGGCCGGCGTCGGGGATGCGGTCGCCGGCGGCGGGGTTGTTGGATCAAGAACACCGAGTAGAGGAGGGTTGAATAGTCAGTTTAAAAATTAAAATCATAAATACTAGAGAAATTTAATTAGTAACAAAGGAAAGCCTTATGTCATACTACACTATCTCTAGTTTGGGTTTGCAACCTAGGGTGACAAGATACAAATAAGCTCTAGTAAAGTAAAATGCTGAAGGTAAATGCAAGAATTGAAATGAGCAAGAGAAATAACCAAGCTTGACACAAGATTTTATCTCGTGGTATCAATGACATGCCGGTCACCCCTAATCTATGTTGAGGTGGATTCCACGAATCAACCGCTCCTCTAGCAAGAACCTCTTGATCTTGAGCCGGCTTGAATTAAGGAACCGCTCCACACCTCGATTCCACTAGAGTTGCTCTTTACCACTCCGGTGAGGTGAGCACAAGACCTCTCACAATCGAAATCGGGGCTCCTCAACAATCTCTTTGGAGGTGCTCCTCGAAATCCTCTTCTTCAAGCCGTCTAGGCAGCGGCAACTCCCAAGAGTAACAAGTCGATGACGCTTGCTTGAAGTTTCCGTATTGCCACAACGCTCAAACTCTTGATGCAATGCACTAGGATGCTCTCACACTCTCAAATATGCAATCTCTAAGCAAGTGTGTGTGTGAGAGGGGTGGCTTAGCTCTATAGTGTCAAGAATGTAGCCCAAATAGCCAAGAGAGTCACCCAATGGCCGGGCATTTGGTATATATAGCCATCCCCTCAAAAACTAGCCGTTACACTCTTTTTTGCGAAATCGCGGACCATCCGCGGTTCAAAAACCGGACTGTCCGCCGTTATAAACCAGTGAGTCAGAGTGCAATCATTGTGTGTCACAACTAGCCGTTGGAGCCCTAGCAGTCCGTCCGCGCCCAAAGAGCGAACCGTCCGCGGTTATATGTTCCAATCCACCAGAGACAAACATCGTCTCTGGTCACATTTGAAAAAGACCGGCGGACCATCCGCGCTCCAGGGGCGGATTGTCCGCGCGTTCAACCTTGAAAACCAACAGAGACCAAGACGTCTCTGGTACAATTTGTTAAAGAGCTGGCGGACCGTCCGCGCCCCAGGGGCGGACTGTCCGCCGCACATATCATCAGCCCAACTAGAGAAACATCCTCTCTGGTACATTTTTGAGTTAGAGTGGCGGACCGTCCGCACACCTCGATCGGACTGTCTGCCAGCAAAACTAATTTTCAGCAGAGCCAAACATGCTCTCTGGTATGGGGGCGGACTGTCCGCACTTAGGCAGTCAGCTCTCAAACTTGATCTTTTTCAAACTTTTTCAAAACGTCGTTAGCCCTCATGCATGCATCTAGACATTTTGAGCAAAATGGCACTAAAGACCCGTCAAGCACGAGTACACGACCCCTCTTGATAGTACGGCTATCTATCTAACAAATCCGGTCATTTTTCATCCACTAAACACTTTATGACCGGTAAAATTGCAAAAGCCCTATTTGATACCTTTGCCTTGAGCCCGAGCTTTGCACATCATCTCCAAAACTCCATACGTTCACAATCAAATCACTTTCATTCGTGGATCAACCTATGCTTATTATCTCAAATGAAATTGTTAATCCACAAACCGTTGTCATTAATTACCAAAACTCGAATTTGGGGCCTAGATGCTTTCAATCTCCCCTTTTTGGTAATTGATGATAACACTAATTTTGGAGTGATAAAAAGTGTTAAGTCAACTTTATACACAAGGCATAAGGTAGACTTGGAATTGAACTTTAGAAGAACTTACTCATTTTTCTTGAAAATTTCAGAATATGATATGAATAAATTCACCTAAATTCGATGAGTAGAGAGAACTCTCCCTTGATATGTGCTTATAAATTTGAATGAATACCAAGAGCACATATATATGAAATTTGAAAATTTTTGACGGAGTTTCCCCTATAAGTGGAAATCGAGGCAACACAATACAATATATATATATATATATATATATATATATATATATATATATATATATATATATATATATATATATATATATATATGACAGGATTAGCACAACCTCAACAAACCACAAGATAAACATGAACCATAAGAGTATTACAAGCCAACATAGTTCATCACAAGCCACAACTCCTTGCAAGAGAATAAACAAACGTGCAATGCAAGACAAATAGTTCAACACAAGTAGCAAGAGTAGCAAGCGGAAGCAAAATAGAAGAATCTCCATGCGAAGTCCATGAGCTCCCCTAGATCCAAGCACTCCAAAGGTCCATCTTCCCCTTTGGCATCAATTGCCTAAAAGATCAATCCATCGGCGGCGGAGGCGGTGGCGGTGGGTAGAACGGCTGGTGCCGGTAGAACTCCGGAGGCGGCACTGGAGCCGGGAACACTGAGTAGAAGTGATCAGAGAACCTAGTGAAAGCTGTGCTGAATGTGTCAAATCTCTGCTCAAGTTGCTCAAACTGCTCAGATGACGGCAGATCCTCAAAGCGTGAGTCCAGGTCTGCAATGTCAGAGTGAAGACTCTCCTGAACCCCCTGCATTTGAGCCATCATAGGCTGGAATATCTGCTGTTGCATGTTCTGGAAGCCAAGGGTCATCTGACTCTGCATCTGGCTGGCCAATCCCGCTATTTGAGAAGACATGCTCTGCTGCATGGATGCAAAATAAGGATCAAAGTAGCCAGCTGGTGGAGCCCACTGCTACTGCACTGGAGGCTGTGGAGGTGGCATGGCATGCTGTGCTACAGCTGCACCCATATGGGCATCATCATCACTATCACCATCATCATCTTGCCCATGTTCTCCCTCATCCATATCATCTCCAGGGAAAGGAGTCAAGGGCCTCAAGAGAAAAGCAGTGTCATTCTTGAACGGCCTGAAAGGAGTGTGCTTGCACTCACATATCCCTCTAAAACTAATCTTGGCCGTGATGATAGACATAATATAAGGTGCAAAGTATAAGTTCATCTCAAGGTTGAGCCTCAGATCTGCCAGCTGATCCATAATAAGAGCAATGACATTTATTCTGTTCCCATTCATCACATGAGAAATCACATTCCAATAAAGGCCTCTTATCTTGTCCTTGTTGCCACTCTTTGGCATGAATGTGACTCTAGCAATCTTGTTTATGACAGCAGAATGATGTCTAAGACCCTGAATACCCCTAAAACTCCTAGCAATACCAACATTTGCAGGCTTATAGTACATGGGATATTCATTCTCATCAAGTGGATTTTCCAAAACAACATTCACACTTTGCTCACTAGTGATAGACTCATAATCCAACTGATTTGCAGCAGCAAATTGAGCAAATGTAGCAAAATAGGTTCTCTTCCCAGTTGTCCACCAAAAGGTTTCCTCTACTATGTTGATCTCTAGGGTGGCATAGAACTGACGAATAACAGTCTCATTCCAATCACATCTATGCTGAAGGAAATTTGCCAACCCCATAGCCTCAAATCTATCAACTAGAGCAGACATAACTGGCTGTGATCTCATATATGCTATATCTATGTTCTGATGTTTGAATAAATTTTTCTTAACTAGATGACCAAAGTAAGCATCTTTTTATACCTTTGTTTTTAAATAGAGAATGTTGATGTCCCGAGGCATGTTGAGCTGATTCACTGCTCTTGCATTTGCATAACTTTCAGCTGTCCACTGTCTGCTAGGTAGATCTAGCCCCATCAGATCTGTGACATCATCCTCAACTCCCTCAGCATCTTCCTCTGAAGATTCATCACCAACATCACCCACTGAAGATGCTGCCGCTAAGTCACTGGGATTTGGAGCATAGTCCACATCATCTGAGTCATCACTGTCCCTGTGCCTCTTGGATGCACTAGCCTTCTTGATCTTTGATGTAGTGGCCTGTTGGATCTTCCTGGGTGGTCTGAGATTAAGAATTAACCATAAGACATAATTGTTTAAGTATAAGAATATTGTCACATCAAATCATCACAAGATAACAAAATTCAGCAACTCTATGTAATGACGGACCATCCGCAAGAATACCGCGGACTGTCTGCGTCCTTTGTGCTGAATCTGCATAACCGCGGACCGTCCGCCAGCCTAACGCGGACTGTTCGCGATGGATCTGTTCATGCGCAGAGAGCACAAAATCGCCCCAAAACTTGATTCACCCACAATTTGAGTTTTGATTCAAACCAACCAACCAAATTTTAACTATAGCATCTCCTCATCACTAGGAACAAGATCCCCCAAGTGTTTTCAAGAATCCATGGCCCAAAAATAGATCAGAGCACCCCAAACCCTAGCCTCTTTCATGATGAAATCCATAAATATAATGAGAGGAATCAATGGAATACCGAGAGGACATGATGGAGAATCTTGAGAAGAGTCCGGGGATGAGCTTGGACCGTCCGGGAATCACGACAAAAGGCCTCCCCCTTGAAGGTTCCTTCCACGTGTTTGAGAGAGAAAGGAGGAAGCTTTTGGGTGGATATGTGCGGTTTGGTGGGGAAGGAGAAAGGGACATCCAAATATAAGTCAGGCAGCCCGACCCCACATTTCTGCGCTGGCACGGACCGTCCGCGATACCCAGGCGGACTGTCCGCCGCTATAATCTTCGACTGAATTCCCCACTGAAAGTCTCTGATCAATTTTTCTCAACACCTGCGGACTATCCGCGGACCAATGGCGGATCGTCCGCGACTTGCTCAGAGGACACACCTTCGGTGTATCCGAAGCCAACCGGATGCACCGAAGACCTGCGGACTGTTCGCGGTCCTTTGGCGGACCATCCGCCACTATAACTTTGCGGCTGAAAACTTCTCTGCAGAGTCTCTGGTGAACAAA
The DNA here is from genome assembly GCF_016808335.1 of Panicum virgatum. Lineage (NCBI taxonomy): Eukaryota > Viridiplantae > Streptophyta > Magnoliopsida > Poales > Poaceae > Panicum > Panicum virgatum. The sequence continues at coordinate 68,535,994 of NC_053153.1, forward strand.
TGCCATGAACGGCGGACCGTCCGCCTCTTACCTGCGGACCGTCCGCGCTACCAAAAATCTGATAAGTCTGAATTCTGCCAATTTTCACCATTTCAACTTCAATTTGGGATCATTGCTCATATAAAAATCTAAAAATCTCAAAACTTGCATGAAAACCTTCCAAAGCCTCAAATGAGCGAGTATCAATAAGAAATCAAAAATAAATCGAGTTAAATCATGAAAACTCATAAATGGCTAAAAAAAGCCCCAAAAATTCAGAAAAAATGAACCAAGTGATGCATAGAAGAACCACATGCCATATGTACTAGTTTTTCAAGCCACATTTGAGAAGTCAATGATATTGAGCTCATTTCTCAACTTGCAAAACTGAGATTCATTTCTCAACTTGCAGATATACCCGGTAATTGATCATCCATGCCAATACCATCAATCTTGATATCACCCTTATTCACATGATCTCTAAGAAAATGATGACGGATATCAATATGCTTGGTTCTTAAATGTTGCACCGGATTAGTTGCAATTTTCACGGCACTTTCATTATCACACAATAATAGAATCTCATCAAACTTCACACCAAAATCAAGAAGAGTTTGTTTCATCCATAATAGTTGTGCACACCAAAACTCCACGGAATTTTGCTTCTTTGAAGACCAAGAAACAAGAGACCTTCCAAGAAATTGACAACCACCGGAGGTGCTTTTCCTATCAACCTTGCACCCGGCATAATCCGAATCCGAAAATCCAACCAAATCAAAATGAGCACCCTTGGGATACCATAAAACAATATTTGGAGTGTATTTCAAGTATCTCAAGATCCTTTTGACGGCGGTCAAATGACATTCTCTAGGTGCGGCTTGAAATCGTGCGCACATGCAAACACTAAATATGATGTCGAGCCTAGATGCGGTCAAATAAAGCAAACTACCAATCATAGAACGGTAAACCTTTTGGTCCTTCGGGTTACCTCCCTCATCTAGGTCGAGATGCCCGTTGGTGGCCTTAGGAGTCTTGATTGGTTTTGCATCTTTCATACCAAATTTCTTCAAGATATCCTTCACATATTTAGATTGACACACAAAAGTGCCTTCTTTGAGTTGCTTGATTTGAAGTCCAAGAAAGAAACTCAATTCACCAATCATGGACATCTCAAATTCCCTAGACATCATTTCACCAAATTCCTCACATAAACTTGGGTTAGTTTAACCAAAGATAATGCCATCAATATAAATTTGACAAACAAATAAATCCTTACCAATTGCTTTAGTGAACAAAGTAGTGTCAACCTTACCAATTTTGAAGCCCTTAGAAATAAGAAAGTCTCTCAATCTTTCATACCAAGCTCGTGGAGCTTGCTTAAGACCATAAAGAGCCTTTAAGAGTTTGTATATATGATTTGGCTTCTTAGGATCTTCAAAACCGGGAGGTTGCTCAACAAAAATAAGTTTACTAATCTTGCCAATCAAGAAGACACTTTTCACATCCATTTGAAAGAGTTTTATGTTGTGAGAGCAAGCATAAGCTAATAAAATTCTAATAGTTTCTAATCTAGCAACGGGAGGAAAAGTTTCACCGAAATCCAAACCTTCGACTTGAGTGAAGCCTTGAGCCACCAATCTTGCCTTGTTTCTCACAACCATTCCATCTTCATTTTGCTTGTTTCTAAAGACCCATTTAGTACCAATAACATTGTAATTCTTGGGCCTCTTCACTAAATCCCAAACTTGATTTCGAGTGAAATTATTCAATTCTTCATGCATAGCATTCACCCAATCCGGATCTCTCAATGCTTCATCTACATGGTTAGGTTGAAGAAAAGATACAAAAGAATAATGTTCACAAAATGAAGCAATACGAGATCGAGTTTGGACACCCTTACAAATATCACCCATGATTTGATCCACCGGGTGATCCTTTGCAAGAACATGATGAATTCTTTGAGGAGCAATGGGCTCTTGAGTTGATTTAGAAGGTGAACTAGATGAACCCACTTGATCTTGTACTTCAGCATCATCATTACTTGAGTCTTGTACAATTGGTTGTGCTTGATCATTTGAGATAGAAGTTGAAGGATTTACCCAAATAGAGATAGAAGGACCATCTTCATCCTTTTCTCTTGGTCTAACATCACCAATTGTCATATTTTTCATAGCATTTCTCAAATCATCACTTCTCACATCATCAAGATTCTCTTGTTCATTATGAGACCCATTGGTTTCATCAAACTCCACATCATAGGCTTCTTCAATAATGCCATGAGTTTTGTTGTAGACCCGATAAGCATTGCTACAAGATGAATATCCAAGAAGAAAACCCTCATTACATTTACTTTGAAACTTGGATAACCGAGTTTCCTTCTTGAGAATATAGTATTTACAACCAAACACTCTAAAATATGAGATATTTGGCTTCCTTCTAATAAGCAACTCATATGGAGTCTTGTTATGAAATCTATGGAAATATAATCTATTAGAAGCATGACAAGCCGTGTTGATTGTTTCGGCCCAAAAACTATCCGAAACATTATACTCGGAGAGCATTGATCTTGCTATATCAATCAAGGTTCTATTTTTTCTCTCAACAAGACTATTTTGTTCCGGAGTGTACTTGGTTGAGAATTCATACTTGATTTCTTTCTCATCACACCATTCCTCAACTCTTGTGTTTCTAAACTCACTTCCATTGTCACTCCTCACTTTCTTCACCTTGAGCTCAAATTCATTTTCGGCCCTTGTCATGAATTTCTTGAATATGTCATATGTATCGGCCTTGTCATGAAGAAAGAAAACTCATGTATATCTTAAATAATCATCCACTACCACAAGACAATAGCAATTCTCACCAATGCTTCTATATATTGTAGGACCAAATAAATCCATATGCAATAATTCAAATGGTCTCTCGGTTGACATGATACTCTTAGTGGGATGAGCATTTGCAACTCGCTTTCCGGTTTGACATGCACTACATAGCTTATCTTTTTCAAATTTCACATTCTTCAAGCCAACAACTAAATCATGCTTCAAGAGTCGGTTGAGTTGTTCCATGCCAACATGACCAAGTCTTCTATGCCATAACCAACCCAAAGATGATTGAGAGAACAAGCAAGTAGACAAGTTTGCTTCTCTTGTAGCAAAATCCACAAGATATACATCATCATGTCTAAATCCTGTAAAGATATTATCTTTTCCATCCAAGCTAGTCACTACAACATCATCTTTAGTGAAACTTCACTTATAGCCAAAATCACAAAGTTGAGTGACCGCTAAGAGATTAAACTTGAGAGAATCAACCAACAATACTTTTTGAGAGAGAATGATCACTTGAGATAGGAATTGTACCAACTCCTTTGACCTTGCCTCGGCTATTGTCACCAAAGATGATATCACTATAACCAACCACATTATCATCTAGAGAGGAGAACATCATTGGATCCCCGGTCATGTGTTGAGTGCATCCACTATCAAGCACCCAATGTCTTCCTCCGGACTTGTAACTGACCTACAAAAGATAAGTAACTCTTTTAGGTACCCAAATTTTCTTGGGTCCTTGAATGTTAGTGACCAAGGTTTTAGGTACCCAAATGACATTTTTTAGCACTATATATAGGCAACCCAACATATTTAGCACTAACACAACCCTTAGAATCCTTCATAAGAATATAACTTGAATCAAAGGATACGGCTTTGTTGTTGGGGAAATTCTTTTCATTATGGCCCAACTTTTTGCACTTCTCACAATATGGCCGTCCATCTTTCTTAACAAACACGGTCTTGATTTCATAAAAGGCCTTCTTGTCTTTCTTTGGGATATAACCAAGACCTTGCCTATTCAAGGTGAACTTTTGGTTTGACCAATAATGGTTGAATTTGGCTCTACTATCATAGCACTTGCTCAAATCATTGGTCAAACAAATCACCTCCTTCTTTAATTTCTCATTCTCCAAGACAAGTGACTCATCACAAGAAGATTTTTCACTTGTACTACATGAGGGGTTAGTAGAGCTAGATATATGACAAGATTTGCAAGTTTCACTACTAGCTCCCATGCTCAACTTAGCCTTATCCTTGTGATCAAGCAAGGTGTTGTGAGCTTCCTTACACTTCTCATGAGTTTCTTTGAGATTCTCATGAGAGGTCTTTACCTCCTCATAGGAAGCTTGGAGTGAACCATATTTCAACTCTAAGTCCTTCAACTTTGCCTTTTCCTTGATCACAAGTTCACCGGCATCATTGAGCATGTCTACAAGATCATCATATGAAAATTCTTCAAGTTCATCATCATCTTGTAATACTTTTGCACCACCCTTTGCCATAAGACAATGTGGTGTGGAGAAGAGTGATGGAGCCTCCTTGATGGCGATCCCGGCAACTTCCTTGGATGGCTTGTGTGGCAGCCCCGCCTAAATTAATCCGGCTTAAGTGCGTTAACTATCACCGAAATGGCAACCAGGGTTAACACGCACTTAAAACGGAGTAATCCGGCAGTGCTGTCGGGTAAAATCCCGATTAAACCACTTGAAACAGGATCGACAAAGCAGTCCAGAGCGTGTAACATTCCGCAAATTTTACAGCACAGAGTATGAAACTGAATTGTTATTATTACAAACCGAGTTTGAAACTATAAAAGTACAACAGAATTCGATTTTGATGGAAAACGAACGATAGTCTAGCGACGAAACAAGACGTCATGATGAAGCCCATACATGATGTCAACCACAGCCTCAGATGTACCACCTGAAAAACAAAGCCACAAGTAAGGCTGAGTATACTAATACCCAGCAAGGCTTACCCGACTAAGGCTAAGTAGATCCTTAATTTCTGATTTTAGCTTTCAGGTTCTAGTTCAATTAACCATTCTATGTGAGAATCTATCCAATAGCATTCATGATGGAAACAAATATCTTTCATCATCCAACCAGCCATATTCATCATCACCATCTTTCACTTCTTACTCTATGTGGCAGAAGTATTAAGCAGTCCCAAACCGTGAGAAGCGGACGATTCGAATCGAATTTGTTAACCTTGCAAGGCAGACCTAACCACACATCACGTGGTTACTCCCAGAGTCACACGTGCAACATTTCCCCTTTCTTTCCGGGTTGTGGATCAGGGTCACCCACCTCGACTACAAGAATCCATGCCCGGCATGCGCCTTCTTGTACCCGCATGTGGCCGCATGTGAACCCAGTTCAAAGAGGGTGAAAGTAAAGTCTACTCGCCGGGTCGATCAGGTACTTAAGCTTACCGATTACCATATTTCTCGGCATGTGGTTAGTACGTTCAAAATCTTAACCACCACTACCACACACTGTGGCCTTATCATCTTTCACTAAACCGACGGGGCATCACAAGTACCATAGCCCCGCTCGTGAGCCTTATAGTTGCAGTATGTAGTAGACATTCAACTCCTATAATTCTCGCGAGTGACAGGAAATCACTCGACTTCTACCGAACCATTAGTCTAGCCATCTAGCGACCTACACATACTAGTCTTCAAGCATAGGTACCTAGGAATTATGCAGCTAAGGTTCCAAGTAACTCCTTTAAACTTATATGCGCAAGTAGATAGGAATAATAAGTTGCATAAATTTAAAATAGATAGGACATGCTCCGGGGCTTGCTTGGGATTAACACTAGGTCAGTGTTAGTTAGAGGATAGCCACTCGGAGAGTATCTTCCTTTGGTTGTGCACATCGGGATCCATCCGTCCATCTTCTAGATGTGTCCACCATTCACCGTCTTCTGGCTCGGCTCCAACGTCACATCCTTCATGTGGTTCATCTATCGTATCTAAATGAAATGCAACAATGCATATGCATGACTGCATAGAAGTGCAACACTCAAAGCATTCATAAGGTACAACACACTAACATAAGCATCTAAAGTTATTTAACGCAATCATCACTCAAGCATCTCATAGGAATGAGCACATCAAGCTATCTTGATTAATCTATCGCAAACAATTAGTTAGTGAAAACTAGTAAAATTTAGTATTGCATTTACTTAACTTAGCATAAGCATCATTATTTGGGCTAGTTATTGTTAAATAAAACATCCTAAACTTTTTGTGTAGAATTTATATTGTCATATCAAGGCTTGTATAAGTTTCATGGTAAGATGTGTAGCAAAACATCAGAAACAAAATAAATATTTTAGATCTATCATAGTAAGAACTTGTATGTAACTTCTGTTTTGTAAAGAATATAAAGTTAAAAATTTACTAGAATGAACATCTATCTTAGATAAGCCAATGGTAATTTTTTCATATTTTTCTGAGCAATATACCATTTATCTGGAATTAATGTATTTATGTATGTCTAAAATCATATGAGCAGCTTAAGTAGGGGTAAAAAAAAGTTTCAAACCTTTTCTGGGACATCTATGAGACAACATAACTCTACTGTATCAAACTCAACACTAGCACAAGTATGAAACAACATTAACAAAAACGTAGTATCTAATCAAGCCTAGAACAAGTTCTAGGTAAAACCCATAGCTAAAATTATTTTATGGGCATGAAAATTTTACATGGAGCTCATCCTTCATGTTTGTAGCTTCAGTCCAAAAACTAGCCTTGGTTCATGACTACAACATGAGATACATTTATGTGCTATTTAATCTAATTTTTATCCTAGATTAAAATAGAAGCATAATATGAACATGTGACTGTAACAAAAGTTGTAGATTTTGATCTAAGGATTCCAAAAAAGTTTAGTTTGTATTTTTATTATTTTTCTACGATTTTATACAAATTTTCAAAGTTTGTTGTCTGAAGTTCAAGTACATTTTACAAACTAGACCCTGGAATTTTTGTTTCTTTTAACTGGAGGTCCCTGGTCGGACCAGGAACAGAGGAGTGGTGGCCGGCCCTTTTCCAGTGAGCAAGGTCACCGGCGGTGAGGGCTAGGTTGGGGAAAATGAAGAGGAGTTCGAGAGCTACCTCCCGGTGGTCGCGGTTGGGGTCGGGATGGCCAGAGGAGACGGGACCACGAGCGCCGGCGGCGATGCTGTGTCGCGGAGGTGGCTCACCGGCGGTGAATGGGTGGGGGTTTCGGGCCGGTAAGGTTCAGTGCGGAGTGGAGAAGGCCGTGGGCAACTTGATTTGGTCAGTGCTTGGGCGGAGAGGCGGCGCCACGGAGCAGGGGCTCCGACGGGGGTGGCGCACGCCGGCGGCGGCGCTTTGGCGGTTAAGAGCGAGCGAGGTCGGGACGGGGAGGACCAGCGGGAGTCGGAGGAGGTGGTGGTGCTCTCTGTTTGGGAAGGAGGGGGTCGCAAAGGGGAGCTCCACGGCGAGCTGCTAAGGGGCGGCGGCCATGGCTCGCGGCGGCGACGTTCCTGAGCGCCGGGGAGATCTCGATTCGGCTCGGGGATGGGAAGGGAGTGGAGAGGGAGATCGGGAACGCGTGATGTGCGAGCAACAGGAGAAGGAGAGTGGCGAGGGCGCAGGTCAGCCGGCTCGGCACGTCGTTGCCGTGGCGCAGCGAGCGGCCGTCCTCGGCGTGCGCGCCGAGAGACGGCGCCGCGTGGCGAGGTCGAGAGGCTTCGGGGAGGAACCGGGGGCGCACGAGGTGGATTTGGCTGGGGCACGGTGCGTGGCAGACTAGTGGCCGGCGCCGGCCGCGAACAGCGTCACCACGGCGTGAGCAGAGGAGATGGAGGTGATGGCAGGTTTGTAAATAACTCAAAGTTCCAAAATCCAGCTCGTAAACTTAGCTTTTCTCCTTCATGGCTTCAAACGAAAAACTTTTGAATACCAAACTTGCTTAAAATTTCGAGATCTACAACTTTCATTTTAGGAAAAAGTTCATTTGAGCAATGGTTTGAAAAATAAAATTTGAAACTTGAGTGCATTTGAAAATGTCCTATACGCTTCGAAATTCAAATGTTTCTTCCATTTTTGTGTGGTAACTCAAAAAACTTTGAACACGAAAATTGTTCGTCATTCGAAAACCTATAACATTGGTTTTGGGCAAAAGTCCATTTGAGCAACATTTAAAAAATTATTTAGATTTTCTGACCTGTGTTCAAATACACATAGACACACATACATACACATGCATATTCAAACATACACATATATTATTTTCCAAAAGAAATGCATAATTTGAATTTTTCTTATTTATTAAGCATGAAATCATATTTAATATTTCTTATTTAGCATTTTAAAACTTTGGGATGTCACAGCTTGTCATCATCATCATCATCATCATCGGAGCTTGCATCGGAATCTCACTCAACAGAATAAGCTTGACCATTCTTCTTCTTCTTCTTGATGAACTTCTTCTTCTTTTCATCATTTTTCTTGTCATTCTTGTTCTTGTCATTTTTCTTGTTTGGACAATTGACAATGATATGACCCACTTCACCACATTGGAAGCAAGTCTTGTCAACAAAAGGATTTTTCCTTGATGATTGTCCTCTCTTGCCAAAGTTCTTCTTGCTCATCATTTTATTGAATCTCCTGAAAAAGAGGGTCATCTCCTCATCCGATTCTTCTTCTTGGCATCCACTTTTTTCTTCATTTTTGCTATCTTGAGCTTTGAAAGCCGCACTTTTCTTTTTCTCATCAATGTCTTCCCCATGAGCTTCATCTTGAGACATCTTGAACATGTCATGGGTAAGCACTTCTCCTAATATTTATGTGGGAGTAGCGGTCTTCATATTTGACCTCACAAGCAAGGTCACAATGGTGTCATATTTTTCCGGAAGAACTCTAAAAAATTTGTGATTGAAATCTGCATCCAGCACCTCAAATCCAAGCCCCTTGAGCTCATTCACAATATCATTTAGCCGGTTGAATATCTCGGCTACACTCTCATCCTTCTTCATTGCAAATTCACTAAATTTGCCCTTGAGCACATATAGCTTTGCCTCCTTTACACTTGATGTGCCCTCATGAATTTCCATGAGCTTCTTCCATATATCATTTGCATTTGTGAGGCTCTTGACTCTATTGAATTCACTCGCATCAAGAGCACTAAATAGCACATTTACCCCTTGATCACTTAGTATCTCATTTTCCTCATCTAGGGGAGTCAAGTTCTTTGTGTCTAGAATGACATATCCATCACTTACGACTCTCCATAACTTTTTACTCATGGCCTTGAGGTGAGCCGACATTCTAGTCTTCCAATAATCATAATTATTTCCATCAAAGAACGGTGGCTTCCTAACATGAATCTCATTATCACTTGTCATTGTTCTTCTCCAAGATGGTTAAATCCACAATTAATGAAGTACTTAGCTCTGGTACCACTTGTAGGATTAAGAACACCGACTAGAGAGGGGTGAATAGGCGGTTTAAAAACTAAAACCACAAATACTAGAGAAATTTAATTAGTAACAAAGGAAAGCCCTATGTCATACTACATTATCTCTAGTTTGGATTTGAAAACCTAGGGTGATAAGATACAAATCAAGCTCTAGTAAAGTAAAATGCTCAAGGTAAATGCAAGAATTGAAATGAGCAAGAGAAATAACCAAACTTGTCTTGTCACCCAATAATCCGACACAAGATTTTATCCCGTGGTATCGATGACTTGCCAGTTACCCCTAATCCACGTTGAGGTGGATTCCAAGAATCAACCGCTCCTCTATCAAGAACTTCTTGATCTTGAGCCGGCTTGAATTAAGGAACCGCTCCACACCTCGATTCCACTAGAGTTGCTCTTCACCACTCCGGTGAGGTGAGCACAAGACCTCTCACAATCGAAATCGGGGCTCCTCAACAATCTCCTTGGAGGTGCTCCTCGAAATCCTCTTCTTCAAGCCGTCTAGGCAGCGGCAACTCCCAAGAGTAACAAGTCGATGACGCTTGCTTGAAGTTTCCGTATTGCCACAACGCTCAAACTCTTGATGCAATGCACTAGGATGCTCTCACACTCTCAAATATGCAATCTCTAAGCAAGTGTGTGTGAGAGGGGTGGCTTAGCTCTATAGTGTCAAGAATGTAGTCCAAATGGCCAAGAGAGTCACCCAATGGCCGGGCATTGGGTATATATAGCCATCCCCTCAAAAACTAGCCGTTACACTCTTTTCTGTGAAATTGCGGACCGTCCGCGGTTCAAAAACTGGACTGTCCGTTGTTATAAACCAGTGAGTCAGAGTGCAATCATTGTGTGTCAAAACTAGCTGTTGGAGCCCTAGCGGATCATCCGCGGTTATATGTTCCAATCCACCAGAGACAAACATCGTCTCTGGTCACATTTGAAAAAGACCGACGGACCGTCTGCGCCCCAGGGGCGGACCGTCCGCCGTTCAACCTTGAAAACCAACAGAGACCAAGACGTCTCTGGTACAATTTGTTAAAGAGCCGGCGGACCGTCCGCACCCCAGGGGCGGACTGTCCGCCGCACAGATCATCATTTCAACCAGAGAAACATCCTCTCTGATACATTTTTGAGTTAGAGTGGCGGACCGTCTGCACAACTGGGTCGTACTGTCCGCCAGCAAAACTAATTTTCACCAGAGCCAAACATGCTCTCTGGTACGGGGGCGGACCGTCCGCGCCCCCGGGGCGGACTGTCCGCACTTAGGCAGTCAGCTCTCAAACTTGATCTTTTTCAAACTTTTTCAAAACGTCGTTAGCCCTCATGCATGCATCTAGACATTTTGTGCAAAATGGCACTAAAGACCCGTCAAGCACGAGTACACGACCCCTCTTGATAGTACGACTATCTATCCAACAAATCCGGTCATTTTTCATCCACTAAACACCTTATGACCGGTAAAATTGCAAAAGCCCTATTTGATACATTTGCCTTGAGCTCGAGCTTTGCACATCATCTCCAAAACTCCATACGTTCACAATCAAATCCCTTTCATCCGTGGATCAACATATGCTCATTATCTCAAATGAAATTGTTAATCCACAAACCGTTATCATTAATTACCGAAACTCGAATTAGGGGCCTAGATGCTTTCAGGGGTTGGGGGGAGCCGGTGGCGGGGTTGGGGCGGCGGCGCCGGCGACGGTCACGCCATGGAGGGTTGGGGGCGGCGCCAGGCGCATGCCAGGAAGCGGCCGCGAACGAGTTGGGGGGGGGGGGGGGTTGGGTGTGGGCGCAGGGATCTGAATGAGGAGAGAGAGTGTGTGGGACTTCCCCTTTTTTCTGTGGACCCCATCAAAACTAACACAAAAAATATTTCTTAGAGCTGCTAGTTTTTTGGAGGGTGTTAGTTGCATCTAACACAAACTAACATATCTGTTTGGATATTTAAGTGTTAATTTGTTCTGATCTAACACAAACTAACACTAACATAGGGTATCCAAACAGGGCCATAGTACTGACGAAGAGACCAGAAATCGAGCTGTTGCTTATGGCTTATGACGCGTTTGCTAGGAGTTGCATCCATAGCTGCAAACCAAAATCATGTGTCGGCCACATTTCCAGCGTCACATCATTCGACCTCGTCATCTACAATTAATGAATTGCTCGTGTCAAATAATGTTCATCGCCGATCATAAATAGTGGCACATATCTATTGGCACCACAAAGAGACGCTATAGATTGACAAGAAATGATGTTCTGTACGTTAATTAATGATATGCATATTAGCTATACTAAGCTTTTGGGGGAAAAGTTGATGCAATATGGCATGCCAATTTTTTTTATATAATTTATTTATCCTTTTCAAACAGAAGGTCATTTAGTTCTAATTATCTCATGACCTGAACCTTAATGCGATGATTACTCGAAACACGTGGATCATTATACACAGCTAGCTAGCAGCAGCCTGCCATGCGTGAATGGGCCGGGAGTAGTTCAAGTGACCAGTCACGCCTACTAAATTCTTAACACTGTCGTCAGGATAGAAAACTAGCTAGTTAATTATCATGGCGTGCAAAACAGAAAGAGAAAATTCCCTATTTAACACTGGTAAAGTTGAGAATTACTTATTTGACACTAAAAATTTTCAACTTCCTTATTTGGCACTAAGTTGATCTTTCATTCTACTTGACATTTTCATCAATTCTGTCAGCTCACTCACATGAACAGTACATGTGGGCTCTTCCCTCTCTTTTTCTAGGCTAAAACGACTATTAAATAACCTTCAAAATTTATGAACTTTTTTGTACGGATATAACATATGGTGATGAATCCATTTTGCACAAAAACACATATTTGACATTTAAATTAAAATTCACCAAAATATGCTACTTTTGAAGCATATCTAAATTTTTATGACACACCATTACTTTCCAAACAAATATAAAAATATACCTGATAATCCTATCATGACATGAAATAACTTTAAAATTATCTTTAATCATAAGTTAATTAGAGAATCTTGAAGTTATTTCAAAATTTACTTTTCTGAAACAACTTTAATTTTTTTCTTAAAGAAGTTATATTTCTTTATAATTTATCATGTAAAGTAATCTTATAAATTATGTCATCAAAATGTAGGAATATTGTGTACTTTTGTATAATAGTTGGAAAGTATTTATGTGCACTACAAATCCAGATAATCTTCAAAAGTAGCCTATTTGATGAATTTTTTAATTCCAAGATTTTAAATGTCACATATGTCTTTTTACGCAAAATGGATTCATCTAAATTCATTATATCCCTCCAAAAGGTTTTATAAATTTAGATTTGATCTGATAGTCATTTTACCCCACTTTTATAAATTCATTATATGTGTTTTATAAACTCTTTTCTAGCGGTTGATCTATGGAAAGTATTTGTAAAAATTAAAATAAATTAGTATTTGACCCCACCTTTTGGTACTTGGTCCTATATTTTGGAAGTACCAGGTACTTTATCCTAGATATTTTCTACCTTCACTACCGTAAGATTTTATCAGATGGACGGCTCCTATTTTTCAATCATTCTAAAATTTCTCGGAAAGGAAACGTTTAGGTTTCCAATTTGAAGGATTATATATTGCTCTGAGTCTGACCTTCTTCCATTAGGAGTACCAGTTCAGCCCTCCTACTAGCTCTTCAGCGTCGTAAGACTCACATGTACGTACAACTAACACACACATATCCACCCTGTTTGATCTGTCAATCAAATCGATGGAAATTAAATGATGCAACAGGCTGCAATTTAATAAATTAAATTCCTTTTTAAAAGTGGATCTTCTAGAGAAAGAAACTTGATAATTCATGTGAAAATATTGTGGAGAGAGGTGTGACACCTAAATGATCCATCGATTATATTATTGCATATATATTACGAAAGAAAGATTGCTCATGGTATCTAGGGGAAGACATCAGTGATCATGACGACGCTAATTGCAAAAAATATACATACTCTGTAGAAAGTCATATCTTAGCTAAAGGAACTGAGCCCTATATATAACTACGTTGGTTGAGGGGTGCGGATGTGTACGTCTAAACCTTTCAACTTTGTGTCCTCGTCTATCTGTTCTTAATATAAAGATGTGTAGTTTATCTATGGCCCTCGCTCCCATGTGTCTCTCGTGGTTTGAGAGCACAAAATTAACTCATCTACTCAAACCCTGGTTCGAGGATCAGACCCAACTTAATGATCAACACTCGGGGAACATCTTTCCCATCGTTCTGTCATTTTTCTTGATTGCTAACTACTCCCTCCGTCACGGAAAGAGTATAGTTTTAGAAAATTTCAGACACATTACTCATCCAAAGAAATGACTTTGTTGCCCCTAATTACTTCTACCAATTATGATTGAAAACTGTGTTATTTATTTGTTTTTTATCCTCAATGAATGCATATGCATTGGAACTATAAAATTAATATCTACTAAATATTTGATTCACTCTATGTGTTTTCCTATGCAATGCTTTCTTGGTACTTAGTATTACTTTAATTAAATGAATCTCATTACAAAAAAATAGTATTCTTTTGTTGGACAAAATTTAAATGCTAAAACGTACTCTTTGTGAGATGGAGGGAGTAGATCGGTATATATATTAAGTTATTAACTAAGGTTCCGTATATTTGACCTAGCTAGCTAGCTAGCTAGATCCAAAGGGTCCTTATTTAGCCCACGTGCATATGTGGCTCAAAGAGATGGAGAAGTCTAACCAAACGGGCTAGCTACTGTACAGGTAAGGAAATAAAACAACCAATCAGAGAGGAACAAGGAGTCAAGGAGGCAGCAACCGATGATGGTGCTGTGCCCCTTTATTTTTTTTCTATTACAGATAGATGGAGCACACTACGTCACTGCCACACACACGAATACCATATCCAGACACTCGTGAGTGCATATATTCTTTCTAACCTCGCTAAAAGCATCTCCAACATATTACTCTTCCTCTCTCCAATACTATAAAACTGTCCTTTTGGTAATAGAAGGTGCTCCACCATATTACGAATTCCATCTCTAATACTAAAATATTTTTAGTGATTACCATAACACCCCTCTTCCTTACTCAAATGTAGGGGAATTCCTTCATCTGCCCTATCCGTTTAGTAATTTGCTACAACACTGGCTGCCAAAAATGTAAAAAAGTATTATCGGTGATAATGGAAAGAGAAAATATATAGTGTATGAGAGATGACTAATCTGCTAGAGACGCTCTAAAACCACACTAATTAAGAGCAGGTGTTCTGTGCCCCTTCAATTTGAATTTAATAATGCTTCTTCGTTTTTTCTATTTTTTTATAACCTCAGGTAGTAATACGTTCCATAATCTTTGTCCATTAAGGATACCAAAACATAGCTATATATGTTGCAATGCTTTTACTTCGTACATCTAATTAATGCTTTGAAAGAAGAGAGCTGATGTACGATTCTAGTGTCATGTTATTATTTGATAGAGGTATGGATGGCCATTTTATATATGGTAACTTGGATCCTGAATTAGTGTTCACAGTTTATTATGAATAAAACGTAAAATAATATATGCAAGCTACAGCTAAATATGCCAGAATTATTATTCGTCTATGCTAGCAAACATGACATATCATTGCTAGCTAGCAATAAACTGCCAGGTAGATAAATATGGAAGCTGTAAATAAATTTCAAAGTTTGAGTTTTTAAACCAAATAATATATTTCTTTGAAAAGTTAATAATATATATTTCTAACCTAGGATAGGACCTGCCGTCCAAGAAGAAGGCAGGACTTTTCACTCCACGTCACAATTCAGTATGGGTTGTCGTCGTACGTGTTGCAAACAAAGCGCTGTTGTTCGGCCCAATGTGTGACCTAGAATACTTGCTTTATGTGCATATTGTGCTCTTAAAAGTCGCGAGTGAGAGCGCTATAGCACGCTAGTAACACTCGCCCTGTTGCCGTGCTGAAAATGCTCTTGCATATATATGGTGCAAGAGAACGCAAAACATGCCTTCCTTTTTGCTCTCAAATTAACGTCAATGTGAAACTAGCTAAAGATTCCGGCACTTTTTGTCGGCTGAACAAGCGATGAAATTAAGAGTGTGTTTAGCAGAGCTCCCAGAACTGATTCTCTGCGGAATTCAGCAGGAGCTCTGCCAAACAATTTCTTAGAGAGAAGTGATTCTTCTATGCTGATTACATGAAGTGGCCCCGCGCCGCCGCCGGCCCTTGCCTCACTGCCGGTCCTCGCCGCCGCCGAACTGTGCCTCGCAGGCGGATGGAGCTGAATGGGCACGGACGGGCGAGCGCGTCATGGGCTCCTCCACAGGCGACGTGGTCGCGGCCTCCACTCCCGTAGCCGTCGCATGCCTCCACCCTCGCGCCGACAGAAGCGAAGCAGCTGCAAAGGTAGGAGGGAAAGAGAGGTTGAAGCAAATGAGTGTGTGGAAAATGATAATATGTGGGCCCAAGGGTAAAATGATCTTTTCATCCTTCTTTGAGCTATAAATGTTTAATTTATTTAGTGTGGTGTGTAACAGACCAAGGTACTCTTTCTCGATGTGCTGGATACTAAATCAAGTTTGGGGATGTGTGCTGTACAAAATCACGCATTCGCGGTGTGATGTGGACAAATTTCCCTTTTAAAAATATATTACCTATAATAAAATTTATATATATATTGAAACTGTTTTTCATGACGAATCCAAGAGAGCGCAGTCAATATGAAATTTTAAATGCTGATGGTCAAAGGTGCCAAAAAGTCCTAATTATTATATTTATACTTGAAATTAGATGAAGTACATAAATACATTGTGACACGCCAAGAATTAAACATGATAGCTGAGGTAGCTCTGTCCACAAGATCCTAGCATATAATTACTATTCTCTAGCTAATCCTTTTTCATGTTGTACCACGCTATTATTTTTTGAGCACGTGCTTCTATTTTCCCTATGCATGTTGCTTTCAAGCCCACTAGCTGCAATTTTATATTCCACGCTCCAATGATGATCGGAAAGGCGTCGTCTCTCCCTTATCCTTTATAAAAAGGGGGTAAATTATGGTATTACCATTCATCTCATCAGGGCCATATATGTTCAACTACTGCAACTACTATATATCATCACATGCCATGCGTGTGTAAGCAAGCTACTTAAGTTGCAGGCAGGGGGCCGGGTCTTTCTAGTAGTCGTCGTCTTACACCAGCAGCTGGCTAGCTAGCTCCGACGATGACTAGCTGCTTCAACGGCGGCGCCGGCTGGCCGGAGCCCGTGGTGCGCGTGCAGGCCGTGTCGGACACTTGCGGCGCTACGATCCCGGAGCGTTACGTGAAGCCCCTGTCGGAGCGGCCGTCGCTCTCGCCAGCCGCCGCCGGTGGCGCCGGGGGCGGCCCGAACATCCCGGTGGTAGACCTGTCAATGCCGGACGCGGACGCGACGTCCGAAGCCGTGGCGGCGGCGTGCCGGGAGTGGGGATTTTTCCAGGCGGTGAACCACGGCGTGCGCCCGGAGCTGCTGCGCAGCGCGCGCGCGGCGTGGCGCGGCTTCTTCCGGCAGCCCGCGGAGGTGCGCGAGCGCTACGCGAACTCGCCGGCGACGTACGAGGGCTACGGCAGCCGCCTCGGCACCGCCAAGGGCGGCCCCCTCGACTGGGGCGACTACTACTTCCTCCACCTCCTGCCGCCGTCCCTCAAGAGCCACGACAAGTGGCCGTCCCTCCCTGCCTCGCTACGGTACCTCGATCATCGTCTAGCTCTGTTGAACGAAGCACATCGGCCGCGCCGATGGTAAGTTGATGTGGGACACGAACACGACGGGACATGGTGGTTGGTTTGTGTTGCAGGGAGGCGACGGAGGAGTACGGCGAGGAGGTGGTGCAGCTGTGCCGGAGGGTGATGCGGCTGCTGTCGACGGGGCTGGGGCTGGAGGCCGGGAGGCTGCAGGCGGCGTTCGGCGGGGAGGGCGGCGAGGGGGCGTGCATGCGCGTTAACTTCTACCCGCGGTGCCCGCAGCCGGAGCTCACGCTCGGCGTGGCGGCGCACTCCGACCCCGGCGGCATGACCATGCTGCTGGTCGACGACCACGTCAGGGGCCTGCAGGTGAGGAGCCCCGACGCCGGCAAGTGGATCACCGTCGACCCCGTCCCCGATGCCTTCATCTTCAACATAGGCGACCAGATCCAGGTACGACGTTCAATTCCTACACGTCGATACGAACCGTACCTGCACGTGGTACAAATAAATTCCAACTTAACAACTGCTGCTCAGATCATCACTGCTGACATTTTATTTGCTAAAAGTAAAAAAAAAAGAAACACATGTGGTTTTGGAGCAAAGTAAGAAGCAAACGGAATACAAGAGAAATAAAAAAACAAAGCACTGTGTGACAAAAAAACAACAAGAGAAATATAAATATGCAAGGCGCAAGGCTGTGCCGGGCGTCGACACGTGTCCCTGGACCATTAGCATCCACTGGATGGAACAAGAATCCATTCAAAGGGTCGCCGAATCTGGTTGATTGTGTCAGGACTCAAGGACGACTCACGACAAAAGGACGAATCCCATAGAGATAAGGGTTGTTTTTCTATTGCATGAAACCTCGCAGTGCAAATATTCCAAAAAAATGTTGGACCAGGATAATTTCGTTCAAAAAAAATCTGATAGCCGATAGAAGACCTGTCCGTATCTAGCTATAAGTTAGTATATCCATGCCCTTATAAAATAATAAAAAGTATCGGCCATATGCATGCCCTTGTGTCCTCCTATTCTTAGCAAATGGATCCTAACCCGGGCGCAAAATAACACCTAGCTAGTGTCCGGTTCCAATCGAGTTCGTTCAAATTGTCTTTTTTTTTTAGAATAGTTGGTTCAAATTGTCATGGATCGCGTCAATGGCTCCATAAGGGACATGAGCATCTCGGGCGCCCAGATAGCACTGTATAAGCCGATTGTTTTCAAAGTAAAGTAGCAGCATCCCTTAAGACATTTTAAACTTGGTCTCTGCTCCCTGTATCTAAAAAAAGTATACATATAGATAGTTGTATTAAGTAAAATTATTCTAGGTATAGAGAAAAGTACCAACATCTATCACACCAAAACACATGACCATCATTTATAACATTACTTTTTCCAATATAAAAGATGATTCATGCTATAATACATTTAAGTACCATAGAAAAATCATATTATTACAAAACAAATAAATATGCCCATACATTCTCAGATATTCAATCATAACAATATACACCTAAGCAGCATCTGATATGTTGACTATACATAACCAAAAACGCCACCTTTTTCCACAGTATACATCATTCATATATTATATCTATAAAGACTTTTATCATCCTTGAATGGTACCACCATTTATGACTTCATTTTTTTCACCCATGTATGGGAAATTGATACCTCATGTACTTCCGTAACATGTAAGATGTATGAAGGGTTTTAGTTTCAAAATGTAAAAAAAATACTAACATGCACGTACCATACCAAATGAATGCACTACTCATCAAAACATAATTAATTGTGGACTAATAACTAGTTTTGATTTTATAGGCACCAGTGCCTTTTGTTTTTCCTATAACCGCTATCAAAATTAGATAAGTTTAACTTATGGGAAACTAAACCTTCTACATTTTGGTGGAGGGATTAACTTTCTACATACTATAAAAATCAGAACATAAATCTCATTCCTTTCCTTGGGAAAAAACCATCTTGATGACCCCAAGAGAGAAAAGGTAGGTACTTTTCGGTCCTTTAATTGCTGAAATTAAATAAAAAGGAAACCATGATGATGATCCCCGATGCACGTGCATGTTCTCATAATCCTTGATTTACATCGGGCTTATGGAACGCAAGGACTCATAGCTAATGGACTATCCAACTGTATCATGAAGATTCAGCAGTCCTGTGAGACGGTGAACACTATGCATAGCATGTACACGGTACACCCATGGACCCATGGACCATGGTCCATGGACAAAGGTGAGAGTGGGAGTGAGGGTGAGACACTTACTTGTCTCCTAGCTTGAGTTAGTTGTGTTTAGTTCCTCTTTAATTTTTTTGAAAAAGAATCTTGCTTTTTGCAAAACTTGTTTACAAAAGGAATAAAGAATAAAGAAATATTAAATAAGTTTGTTTACAAAACTTTTTGCACGGATAGATTGATTAGGTCCATTAGATTCATCTCGCCATTTACAACTCATTTGTGTACGAAATTTTGTAAATAGATTTTATTTAATGCTCATAAATAGCAAGATTCTGGGATGTAAAATTTTTAGGGAGGGGAGCCAGAGACGTACGGCATCTTGTTAGACTGGATGTGTGTCTGTTTGGATTTGCATCCGCCATCCGAGTGCCGTTGCTATCATAGATCAGGTAGCTGATCTGTGAGAGGCCCTGAGCCACGATTCCCTTACAAAAATGCTGGTCCGTGCACGTGGGACTAGTGGACTACCGGCAGGCGGCAGCCTTGATTGCTCAACCCATCAGTCCATCATCCATCTGAAGACCGAGATATCTGAATTATTTTGCCTCGCGGACTAGTCTGATGGACTCTCTTGTCGGTTAGCATTCCGCTGATGCAACGATTCTCATAGGGTATAGGTAATTGTGTGGTGAGCGATCAAAAATTAGTGGCAATCGCAGTTCGCAAGAGGACCTAGCGCGCTTGCAGTGTCAACCGTTGGCCTCAGATCTTACGGTGAGGGGGAAAAAATGACGTGGCTCAATAAAAGTTGAGAAAATTCACCAATTTTAGCTCTTTTGAGATGAGATATTAGCATAGAAGCATACGCGACACGCACGTGATTTAAAAAATCTAATTAGCTTTTAATTCGAAAAGCTAATTCGAAATATGCAATGAATTATATTTAAATTAAATCCAAAAGACATGTACCATGATATATGTCACCGCTATCTTGTAGCTACATCAATACGAATCTATTGCAATAGAAACAGAGTTAAAACAATTAAGCGGTTATGATTGAGATTTAAAGATATCGAAATAGGGGTTTAAATGTTACATGGAGTAAAAGGGCAGTTCTAATCAAACAAAAGATATGCCAAAACAGAAGAAATAAACAAAAGATTACAAGGTTCTCGAGGGGGCTTTTTGCGAGAGCTTCGAGAGGTCCTCCATGGCAGCTCTCCTTGCCAGCACTCCGGTGGTCTACAAATCGCAGATAGCGGCCTAACTCTCTGTCGTCGGTGAATATGTAATTGAAGTCCCAAATAAATAATATTAACCCATCCATCATATGCGCTATAATTTTTAAGTATTTAGCTTAATTTAAAGATCCAAGTATGCAAAAGCACCCATGCATGTATTCAGATGCTGAGCAATATTAGTTAAGGGGGTGTTTAGTTGGTGAAAAAAATTGGGTTTGAGTAGTGTAGCACATTTCGTTGTTATTTGATAATTAATGTCCAATCATAGATTAATTAGTGTCATTAGATTCATCTCGTATGAATCAGTTAGACTATGTAATTAGTTATTTTTTCAACTGCCTTTATTGCTCCATGCATGTATCCGAAAATTTAATGTGACAGATACTGCGCAAACTTTTTTTTAGAACTAAACGCCCCCTAATTAATACTATTGTATGTCAAGGCAGTTGCAGACTTGCTGGTGTCACTGGCACTAATTAAAATACGCATGCATATGCCTGCAGGTGCTGAGCAACGCGGCGTACAAGAGCGTGGAGCACCGGGTGGCGGTGAGCGCGGCGGAGGAGCGGCTGTCGATGGCCTTCTTCTACAACCCGCGGAGCGACCTGCCGATCGCGCCGATGCCGGAGCTGGTGGCGCCCGGCCGCCCGGCGCTGTACCCGGAGATGACGTTCGACGAGTACCGCGTCTTCATCCGGCAGCGGGGCCTGGCCGGCAAGGCGCAGCTCCAGTCGCTGCAGGCAAAGGCCACCGCCGCTCCTGCCGACGACCCAGCTGCCGGCGGCTCGCCGTCCTCTAGCTAGCACACACAGCTGTAACCTAGCAGCTACCGAGCTACCTTACTATATATCATCTGCCCGCAGGTCAGGTTTCAGCTACCTGTGCTGTGCATATATATTGGATCGATCTCGGTGAATAATTTGATGTTTAATTTCTGTGGAGCTGAATTAGTAGTGTACATTCGTCTCATGCAACTGAAATTAAATGTCGTGATGAGCAGTAAATTAAATGTACGTACATACATACATATACATATATACACAAAGTGGAGAGTTCTTGATTATGCCACTTGGTGTTGAGAGTTCGGTGACAAAAGAAGTAGTGCAAACCAGGATCTTATGCTAAAGATGATTTTTAGCTGCACGATTACCGGAACTACGCTGAACTCTATGTGGATTACCTGAACTTTGTACACTTTGTCCATGTATAAAGCCGGGAAACCTTTTTCTCAAAAAAAATAGCAAAGATGATCGATTGTCTTATTTGTATTATTTTAATTTGAAGCCACTTCCACCAATTACCGCCGGCAAATGACCGTGTGCGTCCCGGAATCGAAATGTACAGCTCTACAGTATCAGTGCAAGACAGCAAGAGGAACGGTAATAGATCATGACCTAGTGTTCTCTCCGCAGTTCAACTTAGCTCATATATATTTTTAACTTAAAATAGTATAAGTAGGAATCTAATCCTTTTAGAATCCTATCTTTAGATTATCTAGGCTAAAATTTGAGACTCACCTTTAAATAATACAACTCCAAATTCGACTCAGTCCGCCGACACACACTAAGTGCATGCACATCAAAGTGCAGTTGCATACTACAGCTAACTGTGTGCTTTCCAAAGTAGGAAAGGAGACATGCTGGCTACGGTGACGTACGTACAGTGCGGCCATTGGTGCCGTGTGCCGGCTCGCTCCATCGTGGGGCTCCGGAATCTCTTCCAACTGCCGGCGTTGATTATTGAGTGCAACTGTGCTGTATAATAATCAGATAAATTAATTACTCACTTCGTTTTAAAATGAAGATCATTTTGACAAATCTAGATGTATAGATTTTACAATGAATTTAGATATACATTATATCTAGATTCATAGTAAAAATTATGCATCTAAATTTACTAAAACATCTTACAATTTGGAACGAAGAGTAGTAATTTGAGCTTTCTTTAAACTAGCGGTAGAGGCCAAATAAATGAGACTGGCCGGCAACTAACCTTCCGTACCCATGTGGAGGCGTATGCGCTTGGGCGTCGTTTTCGGCGGAGGCCTGAGCAGAGTGCGTGTCCCGGCCGGCTGTTGACGGCGATCTTTTCGTGCAGGCCAAACGCGTGCTTGATGGGTGACAGGCACCGAAAAGTCTCCCAAGGGTCATCCAACCAAAGCTCTTAATTAAAGTGGCGCTTAGCAAACAAAAAGGTGCTTTTCCTTGTCATAGTATATGTTTAACTTCACCTGGGAAAAGGTATGACACAGTGTTTGTGGTGGGAGAATGCTTTTATTTTTAAGTACCCATATAGGAGTATTCAATTTATTGGAATCAACAGGTGGGACTGTTGACAGATCTGAAAGCTACATGGACAGTCTTTCTGGGACAAATTCTCAAGGCTAAATGAACAATCTCTCTGGGACTGAGGGAGTATACAACAAAGAGCAACAAGCAGCTAGACTGGGATGAATATATAGTAGCTCCTTTGAAGCAACCAATTGGGAAGCGTTGAACCCTGGTTAGGGACCGTGCTTTTGTTAGTCTAAGTAGGGAGCATGCATTGTGCGGAGTACAGGAATGGCGATCTCATCTAGATTGGCTCGGCTCTAACCACTCTCTTTGAACAACATTAATAGGTATTGAACAGCAACAAACTAGCCGAGCCAATCCTGAAGTGATCACCGTGTACATGCAAGAAAGAGGGGTAACAAAGTAACTATGCTAATATATTAATTATTAACAGGTCCCAATCAATTTATTGAATGACCAACACTAATTTTTCGTCAACAAACCTCTCATTTGTTAAATCCCAATTCAGATCCTCACAATCTAATCTGAAATATAAAGTATAAATCCAATTGATCAACTATCTCCTCTGAGGAAAAAAAAGGAAAGAGCACTAGCTATATGACCAGTGCAACTTGTGCAAAAAGATAGAACGAAGAAAAGTCCATCCAACAAGATAAAAAGGACCATCACTGATTTCACGAATTTCAAAGAAACCTACATGAGGGATGAACAGGGGAAAACATTCCAAATTCATGGAGCTCATAATAAGATGAATTAATTCAAGATGATTCAAACAAAATATGTTCTCACATGTTCTAGCATCTTGGAACTCATGGAACGAAGATCCAAAAGCACAGCTCATAATCATATCCACAAATATGGTCCGTACATATGTCCACGCTTTTGAGTGGTGCAAAGATGGCACCACCTTTGTTTTCGATCGATAAAATCAATCATATGGACACATGTTTCAATTTTTGTGGTCCATATCATATACATGGTTTACCTTGCTCAGTTTGTCGTAGGATAGGTTATTAGGGGGCAACAATGGGTTCTCTAGTCGCAATTCTACACTGTTTGTTTGCAGGGACTTCTTTTTAGTTCCTGTCACATCAAAGAGAATATTATTATTTAGGAAATATAAAATAAAATCTATTTATAAAACTTTTTTGACGGATGAGTGCTAATTCGCGAGACGAATCTAATGAGTCTAATTAATCCATGATTTGCTACAGTGATGCTACATTGCTATCCGCTAATAATAGATTAATATACCTCATTAGATTTGTCTCGCAGTTTAGCTCTAGGATTCTGTAGTTAGTTTTGTAATTAGACTTTATTTAATACTTATAAATATCAAAATTCTTTTTTATGTGACATGGTCTAAAGTTTAGCCCCGAAACTAAACAAAGCTTTTTAGACAAAGTTATTCACTGAGCTAGTGCTACACCTTTCTCTAGCGGTGGTATGGCCAAGGAATGGATCCTAACGTAGCACGTGTCTCGATGGGTCACAAGGGTTCACCGTTCACATCACATAAGGTCTACCTTGATCAATTCGTAACGAAATAGTGGAGTTGTATTGAGAATGCCACGCAGTTGTTTACCTCCTCTGCCCTGGAATGTAAGGCATTGAAGGATTTAAAATGTGGACCCAAATGTAAGGCATCGTAGAGTCCTTTGAACAAAAAGATTTGATAATCTTCTTGGTTTAGGTGCTAGTTTTGTAAAAAAAAAATCAATTACGATGGGCCGGTGGAGTAACAAAGATATGCTAATCTCATTGGTTTTGGTGCAAGCACTAGAATTAAGCAATTGATTAACTGAACAATGCACTAATAATGAGTGGTACACGCGTCTTTTCTCTACTTTCATAATCTATCTGCAAAAATACCCTTTCATAATGGAGGGAGTATGAGAGAACACTTAACCAAGCTCATTCAGGCATCTTAATATAGCCCAAGAGAAGTGGTGGGCAAGGTAGGTAGCTAGCCTAGCAGGGCCGGGCACCCCAAGATGATTTAAAATTCTTATGTAGCCGGGTACGGTACAAACCGAAAATCAAAATCGTCCTTAAGTGCACGTGCCCTTATGTGATTCAACGTTGGATTTGCATTAGATTTGTGCATTGCAAGAATTTGCATGAAAATCTCTTTCCCTCCTGCTCTAGTCTGCAAAAGGACTGGCAAAGCGAGAGCATATGCTTTTAAGGGCAAATTCTACGTGTATGGGTACAAAGGAAAAAGGGCACCTGCCCTGCACACACACACATATATATATATGCAGGCAAGCAACAGTAACATATGCACGTGCTTGAAAACACAAAGGCAGCCACACGGCGACAGGATGTGACAGGGCACCTGCACAGATGAGCGTAGCGTCACTGTCGAGTCGAGGCCCACTGATCCTTCCGGAATTGAGATGTACTAGCTACTGTTGCCTGCAGCTGCAATGCCCTTTCTATGGAAGAAAACAAACACAACTTGCGCGATGCTCTGCTGTTCCTCGAATCGAAGCCGCCTAGCTTGTAGTTGTAGGGTGGGGCGGGCCGGCTCGGTCGATCGGCTGCCCAACAAGCCGGTGTTGCCGCGGATGGATAAGGTCCTGTGCCGTGCGGACCCGACGGTCCCCGCGTGGCGGCGACGGCGTAGCCAACGCCGGCAGCCGCGCCGGAGAGTGGGGAGGCAAAGGCTACGGTGGGCCTGCAGCGGCCCTGACCATGGGTCTACGTCTACGTACAGATAGGTTCGATACAAACTTCACGTACGATTACTATATATTACAGATAGGTTCGATACAAACTTCACGCACGATTACTACATAGTACAGATAGGTTCGATACAAACTCCACACACGATATTTATACATTACAGATATGTTCCATACAAACTGGACGCACGATTACTATATATTACATTACAGATATGTTCGATACAAACTCCACACACGATTAGTATATAGGTACAAACTGCACACTGGTGAATCATGACACCGAGTGACTTCCACGAGCAATTCTCGCCGATGATCGTTTGAACGTAGGAGGTGCTCCATCTCTGGGATTTCCGGAAGGACCGACGTCAGCAGCATCGTGAAGTGCAATCTGAGGAACTTTTTGTAGTTGTGACACAATGCTCCACATTGGCTGCAACGCTTTTGTGCCTTGCTTGCTTCGGACTCATCCATACCATTCCGAATACGACGTGTCTGACGGTGGCCTTTCCCTTTCTTAGTGGCTGGATAAGGAATAAACATCTTATCCTCATTATCCTGAATGAAAGGTCCCACTATTCCAATCCCGTATACCTCATGTCCCCAGGTGGATACAGCTGCTTCCTTGCTGAAGTAAGGTGAAACAAATACTCCTGGCTGCAACCCAGACTCTGCACATGCCGCAATGAGATGCGAGCATGGCAAATGCAATAACTTAAGCTTCATGCAGTAGCAGAAGGCTTTGTCATCTACTGCAATCAAACTCTCATGTACCACCCTATCTCTACGGATACCACGACCAGTTCTATCCTTGCATAGAACCTCAAATCTATGCTCCATTGTACCTGTCGATATGACGCGGTGCAGTTTGGCCTTTTCAATCATCTGTTGCATATATTGTGTCACTCTTGTGCAAAACTAAATTTGGGGGTTGCTGATGTTTATGCTTGCAGCCATGTAACGCTCTCTGAAATACTTCATGCACCCATACATGATGAACTCAACAATTCCCACAAGAGGAAAGGCACGACAAGAATGCATAACCATAATGAAACACTCTGCATGATTCGTTGTCTGAATATCATACCGTATTCCGTTGGTATCATAAAGGAATGACCATTTCTCCTTAGGTGCACCTCGAATCTAGTGTGAAAATGCCTTCTCAATTGAATCCCTAGCCTCTGCAGCCTGACTCGTGCTTGTTCCTGATGCCCTTACTTTCATTAGCTCTGCAGTCAACTGATCAAGCATCTGCCATAATGCATTGAATTTTATCTGTTGATTTTGGATGCACAACCTCTTAAACATGTTATTAAGATCATTGTTCTTGAATTGGTCATATAAGTTTGCACCCATATGCCTAACGCATCACCTGTTTTGGACATCGGGCCACAATGGAGGCGTTGTCGCAGTTCCACGTTGCAATTTCAGTATTGATTGTAGCAGACCTGCATGTCTATCACTAATAATACACACATCTGGACGTGCAGCAACAACTTGAACCTTCACTCGTTCAAGGAACCAATACCAACTGTCTAAGTTCTCATTCTCACCAAATGCAAATGCGAGCGGAACTACTTGGTTGTTGCAATCTACCCCGATTGCGCTGAGTATCTGAACTTTAAACCTTCCAGTCAGAAATGTGTCATCAATGCAGATCACCGGAAGACAACACTGAAATGTCCTAACACAGGCACCTAGGCAAAAGAAGGCTCGTTGCAGAATGCTTTGCCCCTAGTCACGGCTGGTACGAGGTATGTGTCATAAAAGCTTCCAGGATTTCTAGCAGCAACCTGGGATAACATACGAGGTAGATTATCATATGATGCCTCGTATGTGCCGAACTGCATCTCGAACACCCTTTGTTTAGCCCGCCATGCCTTCAAATAACTAATGGTGTACTGGTAAGTCTGCTCAATGTGTCGAATAATCATTTTTGGCTCATAATTTAGGTTGTTCATAATCAACCCATATATTTGCTTTGCAACAAAGTCGCATGATATATTGCGATGCGAGGGAAGAACTTCTGACAGCAAACAAGTGTGCTCTGTCACAATGGAACATTTCCGGTTCGACTTCCATTTTCCCTTGAATGCATGTACTCGTCATGGACATCCATCATTCACAAACTTCACCTCATATTCTTTACTGTCAGACTTTACGACACTAAATTCTCGTTTCAATGATATTGCCCATAGTCTCACAGCATCTTTTACGACTTCAATGTTTGGATATGTTGCATCTTGCACTACCTCATTCCCTCTGTACTCCCACTCCTGATTTCGTACGTCTTCTACGATATGATTGACAAAACCATGCTCCTTCCACTCTTTTGACAATGATTACTGCTCGTCATCAGATTAGCCCTCATATTCTTTCATCTCCATTGCAGTTTGGTCTTCTGCCTCCATCTCGTCCACAATGCTATGTATCCTCTCTCCCTCATCAGCAAGGCCCTGTGGTCCGATGTTTTGGTTCTCTATCTCTTCTAACTCATCTTGCTCAACATAGTTGGTCTCTCTTCGAATACTCGGAGTTGCTTGATCTGCACCATGTTGGATTTCATTTTGTGTCTTCTCCCGAATTTGAACAAGAATGGCCAGAGGCCACCCACGCTCTAGAGCTGCTTGCATGTACTTTTGCCAGTCATCAATGCTGTGTATCATCATCAATTCCCATAAATCACTTTATACCTCCCAATTAACAAGAGACTGGACGGTCATCACATGTGTCTCCGGATCAACACGGAACCCACGCTGCAGCCACTTACATATGGAACCAAAACTTCTCTGCAGAGGTTTATCTATGGCTAGATGTGCACTTAAAGGCAGAAATGTCTACTCCATTTGGCCCATACAAAACATTGTAGTCACCAAAAAATACTTGAAACTGCATCTTGCTCGACATATCTGTACATCACAGAATACTTATCGAGTTATACTCTTTACTTCACTATCTTATTCAATAATCCGTAAAAACTAAGTATGGATTTCAACTACAACATATAAGTATTCATAACTACGTGATGAAACTCAAATTCTATACTGCATATGCGAAATTCTATTCTAAATCGTAATTAATTTATAAACACGTCTCTAATAGTGCTGCAATTGTAATAATAAACGCGTAGTACTGATTTTCTAAACTAATTTACTACTACGTAACTAAAGTATCATTAAACTCCTACTTAAATGGTTCTACTATAGCACTAATTAAATTAAATTACTCTACAATACCAATGAAAAAATACATAAGCTAAATGTACTAACTTGCAGATCACAAGTGCGCAATCCGGCAGAGCTTCACCGCTTCCCTTCTCCTTACCCCTCTCTTTTTTTTGAATTTTTAGTGGAATTTTTGGGCTCAAATGAGGAGGAAATGGGAGTAGACTGTTTATATAGGAGGGGAAGGGCCGGTCGCCCGGGGTAGACTGTTTATATAGGAGGGGAAGGGCCGGTCGCCCGAGAGGGGGGCAACAGGCCCCTGTCGCCCGATGGGGGATGACATGCCCCCCTGCTCCCGCGCGCCCCCGGCCAGGGACCTCGTTGCAAATTTGAAGGAAAAAAAATTACATTTAGGGCCTGTCGCCCCTCATAGGGCAACCGTGGTATATTTTTAAAAATTTTCGGACATATATTTTTGAAATTTTGATTTTTTAAAAAAGAAAAAAGAAAAAATATCCAGCGCCTCCGCCACGTCCTTGGGCCACACGGCCTTCACCGCGCCCGACCGCACCAGCGCCTCGGCACCGCCGGCCCACGACGTCGCCTGCGCCCTGACGCGCGAGCGAGGCAGTCCAGGGGAGGCGCACCTGATGCAGGTGGATGCCGCCGCCGCAGCGGCAACCATCGCCAACGCCATGGCCACCGGCTGGTTGGTCGCTGCCTGTCAGTTCAGTGCTGAGCCCTCACCCACAGCATACGTGGCCAGGTCACACTTATCCACACGATGTTCTAGGTCCAATCCGCGCCGTCCGTTCGTGGGTCATCACAGTTCCAGGCCGCACGATTCGTCGGAACGGATGGGGTGGACTGGTGACGAGATCCGGCGCGTTTGATTTGTCCCACATCGACAGGCTAAACAGGAGGTACAGAACAAGCATGGATCCTAACTAAAAAAATTCGATTCCTACTGCAAACAAACATCGGTCAATAGACATGGCAGCATGACCGTCCTGTGCTACGGGGCGCTAGGTGAACTCGAAGCGCATGAGGAGCTTGACGCTCTCGAACTTGTGCCCCTTGTGGTCGAACAGCGAGACGGCGCGGATCCCCGGCCGCAGCTCCTCCACCGGCAGCGCCGTCTGCCCGCCGAAGTCGTCCTCGCTCACATCCTGCTCGTGCACCTCCACGCGGAGCACCGCGATCTCAGGGACAGTCAGCGGGAAGGCGAACTCCTCCTCCCACAAGGGGACCCAGTTGTCCTCCACGGCTTTCGTCTTCCTCATCACCGAGTCTAATGGAACTCCGGCGATGCCAACCTGTTGGTGAACCACGACCAGGTTAGCAGTGCGTCCTCAGGTTTTAGGCTGGTGCAACTGTCTTTCGGATGATCAATACTCGTGGCGAGCTTTCAAACGTTGGGATGAGCTCAGGGAGTGGGCAGACCTTCACGTAGAAATCTGGAGGTGAGTATGAGTCGAAGTGTGTCTGCTTGAAGTCCTTGTGCCAACCTTCGCCCATGTATATCTTGACCTGCAAATAAACCAGTACAGGATCAAACCACTTCTGAAACCCAAAGAGAGCGGAAAAGAAGAAAGAAACATGCCATCTACCTTCAATGTTGCCTTGACCGGTAAATCTGCCTTGGGATCAAACACCTTTCCATCTGGACATGTTTGCATCAAGAAATCAGGTTTCTTTACATAACCGCAGCCCCCGTTGGCTTTGTAAAAGCCATACATTAACCAAAGTGCTCTTCCATGTCCCTGGAGAAAGAACGGAGGTCTTCATTAACATTAGGCAGCTTCTACACTAATTTTTTTGGATGGCATCTTCACTATTTTTTTTATTAACACAGCTAATGCCCACCATTCTACTTACGTTATAGAACCAAAATAATTAATCATGGTTCCTTTGAATGATTTGCTAAAAAGAAAGCACACAATATAGCCAACTGCACGGCAACGGTGGTAAATTGAACCTTGATTAAAAACATGAAACCATGATGAAAATGTGGCAAAGTGAATCTTGATCCAAATCATGTAATAGGAAAATTGGGAGCCCAATCGAGCCGAAATATATTGCTCAGATTACAACCAGACCTGCATATTGAATGCCACCATTTGAGCACCATGCACCCAGCCAAGAAATGGATTATAGTTGGATGAATTGAAGCGGGTTCCCTTTGGGTATATTCTCAGCATATTTCTATGTGCGAAGCTGCTTGGAACAGAAAGAAAGCTCTTAAGAGAATAGAAGTAGGCAACTAAGGAATGACAACACTATTATCTCGCCTCTTCTTCAACATTTGCTGGACAATTAAAATGTATTTAATAAACAAAGAGTTAAATACACCAGCGGCCCTCGAACTTGTCTCCAGGTGCCACTTAGGTCCACGAACTCGCAAAATCGAAATCTAGCACCCTGAACTTGTTAAGTTGTGCCACTTAGGTCCATATCCTTTCAAGGGGCATGAATATATGCAAAAATGCCCTTAAGTTTTATCATCTTCCCTTCCATGCGCTCTCCGCCGCTTCCTCCCCTGCGCCCTCCGCCGCGCTCTCCCCCTCCTAGCTCCCTCCGCCGCCCCTACCCCTCCCTGCTCCCTCTGCCGCCCCCTCCCACTCACTGCTCCGGTGGCTCCGCCACCGAGCGCGTGTGCCGGCCCCGCCGACTCAGCTCCTCCGCTCGATGCCGCGATGCGCCAAGGACGGGGCGGATCCAGGCCACGCTCTCGTTCCTCTCTACCGCGGCCTCCATCGCGCAGCTCCGCCGGGCGGGCGGCGCCGAGCTCCCGGGAAACCTGCTTTTCGTGGAGGCCGGGCTGCAGGCGGCCCGCGCCGCGGCGGGCGGCGCCAAGGTGAGCTGCGTGGTCGGGGACGCGTTCGTGTGGCCCGCGGTGGAGGTCCCACCGCCCTCCTCGCTCCTCGCTCCTCGCTCCTCCCTCCTCTGTGCCGGCGCACCCCTCCTCACGGTGGAGGCCATGGCATGGCGGAGGTGGCGGCGGCGCGCCGCCCCCTCCTTCCTCCCTCCTCCTCCTCCTTCCTCCCTCCGCCGCACCGAGCTCGTATCATCTCCCTCCTCGCGCACGCTACTCCACAACACGCACGCGGCCGCGGCCGCGAGCCCCGCAGGAGCTTCGGCCCGCCTCGCCGCCCCTCCCTCCTCCGATGCGGCTTCCTCCGAGCAAGCCCCTCCCTCCTCCGGCGCGGCTTCCTTCGAGCAGCGACGACAATCGGCGGCGGAACCCTGAGCCCACTCCCTCGCCGGCGCCCCTCCCTCCCTCCTCCCTCCTCCCTCCTACTCCTTGCCGGAGCTCGAGCGGATCTGGGCATCCCCCCGCCTCCTCGCCGGAGCACGCGCGGACCGCCATGCCCGCCACGCCTGTCCGCTCGCCGCGCCCGCCGCGGCCACTTCACCCGCCATGCCCGCCGCGGCCACCTCACCCGCCATGCCCGCCGCGTTCGCTATGCGCGTCGTGGCCGCCACGCCCGCCATGCCCGCCGCGCTCCGCGGCGGCCGTGCCGGCCCGCTCGTCGTGCCCCGGCACCCGCAACGGCGGCGGCCTCGCCCGCCATGCCCGCTGCGGTTGCCGCTGCGCGCGCCACGGCCGCCCCCCGCGCGGAGGACAGGGGCTGCGGGACCGGCTCTGTGCCGGGGAGCTTGAGACCGGGGTCACGACCGGCGGCGGAGGTGGTGGCTGCGGCAGAGAGGCGTGGTCCCCTGGGCGCCGCAGGTGGCCGTGCTGCGCCACGCGTCCGTGGGCGCCTTCGTGACGCACGCCGGGTGGGCTTCGGTGCTGGAGGGCGTGGCCAGCGGCGAGCTCCAAGGCGGCGGCGCACTGACGGAGGAAGCAGGGGAGGCGTGGGGGAGAGAAAGAGATAGAATGGGAGGGGGAGGGGGTGAATGTAGAAGATAGCAACTTTGGAGGAGTTTTTTGCATATATTCATGCCACGTGGCGCCATATCAAGGGGTATGGACCTAAGTGGCACAACTTAACAAGTTCAGGGTGCTAGATTTCGATTTTGCGAGTTTGTGGACCTAAGTGGCACCTGGAGACAAGTTCGAGGGCCGCTGGTGTATTTAACTCATAAACAAACCTCACAATGTTGGGACCATTACGCGCTGCCACTTTTGCAAGTTCTTGCTCACTCAAACTGAGGCGCCTAACTTTGTCCGGATCATTCTTTAAGGCATCCACGAGTGCACCCTTTGGCTTTCCAGCCTTGATAGTAATGAGGTGTTTATACTCTGGTGCCACATGTTTGCACGCTTTCTGTGAATCATTATCATCCAGACCTCTTTCGTGATATAGTATATCATCTTCACTCTGCTAGAGCACCATTTGGTAAATACCGATGGGCAGAAATTTTGCTGACTAAGAAAACAAAAAGGCAAGTGTAGCAGAATTTAAGACTCGTACCCTGTCAGCTACTTGCATCTCATCCTGAATATCTGGAACTTCTAGTCCCCAAGATGCTTCTTCCCTTTCTCCCTTTTTAAACTGGGGTTCAATTTCTCTGTCCTTCATGGTACCGCCCTTTGCTTCGAGGTACTCCTTTGGGGGTTTTGTTGAGAGCAAGACACGCCCCTTTAAAGCTTCAGGTGAAGGAAATTCTTGAAGATGTTTCGATTCAGGGTAATATAGGATGTCTCCAAACACTTCAAGGACCATCTATACAAAATTTCAGAAGTAGCAACACTAGAATCACCTGCCATATATTAATCATTCAGAGAAACACAGTTACCTTAGCTACTTTCGCCTGAAGATCAGGTGTAAGGTGGTCTTCTAATGTTATAATAACAGGATAGGGAGATGCAACAAAAGCATATTCTTTGATGGATCTCAAGCATTTGATAAGTGATACCGGGGCAGTCAGTGTCCTATCAAGAGTGAAAACGTAAATGAAGTCACAGCAAATCTTATGGCAGCAAATAATTAATGTTCAACAAGATGGTGTGCAAAAATCTCTTCATGAAAGGAATGCACAAAGTAACAATGTGTTGCAGATATATACCTTCCATGGAGAACATCAATGTCATCTTTAGAAGAATTTGGCCATATGTCCAATTCAATTACACGAACACCTATTTGCAGTGCCTTGATGATGGGAGCATCACTGCAGTCACTGCTGAGTTGATTACCCGTCAGATATGAGTTGTGTCCAGTGTATATAAAATAGTGCGATAGTGGTGCGTTCATGTCCTGATGGACCTGAGAAACAAAGAAGGTAATTAATGTCAAACAGTTAACAGAGTGCATACCAGATCACTAAAATTGCAGATCAATAATGGAGCTTCACTGCTAGCCACAGAAGATAATGGCCAACAGAACTTTTCTTTGACCGTGAAAGGCAGCTAACAGTCCATTTAATCTACAATATTCAGAGCTCTCATGGATCAATCAAAGTCAAAGCAGTGTATCACCATTCAACTACCAGCATGCTAAGAATGATGCGTCAATAGCAAAGGCGGTGTCACAACATTAAACCTGCACTAATTCATTGATAGAGAAGTCACTGCGTGACACAACGTCAAGCTTATGAAGGTACCACGCTAAGCAAGACAAAACAATCTGATTACCAGCGGCCGCAAATGCCAAAATGACGCGCGTTACACAAGGAGCAGTTCACATTCGCAGGTCACCTTTGTGATCCACAAAATGTTGAAGTGACACATGCGTTATATGAGGAGCAGGTCGCAAATGGGAACCCCCTACCTGATTAGCAAACGCAACTATCTCACCACCGGCAATAGCAGCAATACACGCAGGGGACATTGAATCAGAGCCGCATTTGGGTTGGGGCTCGACCGCTCGAGCCGCTTCCGGGTGGGTTTACCTTGGAGTGGCGGAGGGGCGGGTTGAGGTCCTCGGAAAAGAGGAAGTGCATGAAGTCGTCGACGGTGAGCGCCGGCCTCCCGAAGCGCGGGGTGCGGCTGCGGTCCTGCAGGACACGGTCGACGACCTGCTCCGCGACCTCGCCGTCGGCCCCTCCCCAGGCGGCGAGGTAGCGGCGGAGGTCGTCGGCGCCCATGTAGGGCGACCCGCCGGCGAAGCGGGAGAAGAGAACGCGCACGTCCTCCGGCGTCGTGGTGTCGCCGAGCGCGAACCGGCGCGTGAAGAAGATGCAGCACTTGTACGTCCCCATCTCCGCCGCGGACGCCCCCGCCTCGTCTGCCGCCTCGGCCTCGCTCTCCGTCCCCGGCGGGGATGTGTGGGGTGGGGAGGCGCGCGGGGGCGCTCCTTTGTCTCGTTTGGGCATTTTCGCGCCGCGAGGTTTCAGGGAGGTGGATTCGGAGGGTGGACGGACCTGCGGAGGGGAGGGGCGAGGGCGAGGGCGAGGAACGGCCGGCTGGTTAAGTACAAAGCCCCGCCCGTTGATGCTTCTCTAAATGCGGCGGGTGTGCATCTGTGCTGTTCTCCTGAAGCCCGCCCGAGCAGGTGGCGTTCACGTTCCCTTTTCTTCCGCCATTGCCGCCGTTCGAGTGACCAGATGCCCCCATAGCCGGGGCTTCGTGGGGAAAAGGCGACGCGGCGTGGAGGCGGCGTGCAATCTAGCGTCAGCGTCGTTGGTCGGTCGTCGCACTGCACGTCCAGGCGGCACATTGTCGGTGTGATCGTGCCAAATGCTGGGCGTTCCAACTTGTCTGCGCTGCCGTCTGCTGCGCGCTCTCCCTGCAGCTGCGGCGACGACTGAGCCTGTGATTACGTATTTGCTGAGGCTAGCTCCTTTGATGGAAATTGTAGCATTTCAATGTTCACTCTCAAGTAGGCAATCATGAGATGGCACGAATGCAGAACTGTACAATTGCTTAGTTCGCTCTCAAATAAAATCTGCGAATAAAACATTTTCACATAGTCATACGACGGCACAAATGCAAGTATCAATGTATCATATAGAAGTTAGAACTACCCAGCACCACATAGGATCAACTTGTCCTAAAAAAAGTCAGACATTTCCAAATGAGTGAAGCTAACCTTCCTTTGATTTGAACCGGCACAACACCTAAAGAGAGGACAATTATCTCTTTTATAAATTGCAACGCTGAAAATTGAACAGTGAAACATAAAGGAAACTACGCATGATCCTACAATAAACCAGTCGTGGTAAGTAATCACAATGAACAAATTTGCACAGACCACGACAACTCCCTTTAGAAAGTCAGATTTCCACCAATACTTCGGCAAAACCTAATCACTTCCTTTTCTTTACCAAGATCTACACTGAGCACCCACCATGCCCACTGGAACCAAAGGATCAAAAGTGACAGATCGTTACAGGACATTTCCCCACTGGCCATATCATAAGTAGTTCTGCAGGTCCCAGCAGAAACACTCCAGTGACTGGTTAAAAGGCAGTCCACTCCATCTGCCAAACAAATTCCGAACATAATCTGCACAGAAAGGAGGCAAATACAGTTTACATCCCTGTACAATTGTATACTTGAAATTTTCAAAGTAATTAGAGATAATAGTACAGAGCGATATAAAGTTTTATAAAATTGCAACACAAGTACAGAACATAGAAGAGAATTACTATTAAAGGATAACCTGACTTGTACAGTGTAACATTTGATGTAAGAGAATAAAGCTTTCAGTTATCGTAGACAAAACATTGAAACATTAGACAAAGAGAATAAAGCTTTCAGTTATCGTAGACAAAACACTGAAACATTAGACAAATAAGCCACTGAAAACAAATTCTGGAGTTCAAGTAGGTTGAAGTTATGCTGGCTTCACAAATCCATTAGAAGGAATGTTTTGTCCCAAGGAATTGCTTAAGTTAAAATGAGTTTATCTGACGTATCTCATTACCAAAACCTATCCAACTGCAATTAACAAGCATGTGCAACCTAGCTTGAGATCCATAATGGACAAAGCAAGCACAGATTTGTTTAGTAAAAATATGAACAGAGAAAAAGGGATCAAAAACACAATATATGTATGTATTTAACTATTTATGGAAACTGAGAAGCAATCTGTGTTTTCAGAGTGTCTTGGACGGGCATGGGCAAGGTCTGGAGCAGGTTAACAATGATGCTGAGAAGATGGAGAATCAAGTGCCCATAGACAATGGAGGAGCTGGAACAAAAAAAGGAAAGAAAGAAAAGAAAGAACTATACGGGAGATCTCTGAGCTTTATTCTAAGGAGCTGGACAATTTTCATTGGGAAGTTAACAGTGTATGCCAATCAAACACTAAGGCTACAAGCCTACAACAATCAGTCAAGGAAGAACTGTGACATGGAGTGGCAAAGGAGCAGAAGATGGCAGGAACTACTGGGAGAGGAAGGAGGACTATCTGCGAGATTGGAACTAGATGAGACAATTAAATTTGAAGAAACATGCAAGGAAAACATTGCCGCTGAGAGAAGTGTTTCAGAGTCATCTAGGGAAGCCTGATAGGCAGTAGTCTAATCCTGGTGCTTTTTCCAGTAAATACCTGTGTTTGAAGATGCTTAATCTAGAGGAAAAAAAGAGCTTAAATGTTTTGTGAACTTTTGGTCCATTCATAATGAATGAGGCCGGAGCTATGGCCCTTGAACTCTAAAATACAGTTACCAACTTGTTTGGCTGCATACAGATCCTAAGTATCTTCACCAACAGAATCAAAAGGGGTTTGGCACCTCTAGACAATGCCCCAGAGGGGTTTTCATAAAAAGAAACTTTCACGAACTACACCCATTTTTTCTAAATAAGCGAATGGCCCCTAGTTGGCTAGTCTGATCATCAGCAGGCTTAGCCTCTACATCATGTTGTGATACAGAAAGAAAAGAACCTAACTCCTGAAGAGTGGAAGAAGAATCTGACGTGGATACTAAACCAAGGGATCTGTCCACAACTGGTGCTTCACATGCCTTAAGTCGGAGGCTTTTGCCTTTTTACCAAAAAGGGGAGTTGGATAAAGCAAATTCCCACCTTGGACGAGCACAGAGTTTAGTCAAATAGAACAGGGTCGCGCTGCTTGATGCTCTGATAAAAAACAAATCAGACCACGCGAGACAACGGAACATGCGTTAGAGAGGCCTCTCCCCAGCCGGCTATAGAACAAGAATGCCGAGCCGTCTAGCGGAAGCTTAGAAGAAGGTGACTTGGAGCCTAAGGAAGGTGACTCGCGCTGACAGCTGACTCATTTTCAATAGAAAGGAATAGCCAAACCTACCCAGCCAACTCAGCGAAGCATCTTCAATTTGTCATTCAATTTAACATCACTTGGTTCATTTATCAACAATTTGACAATTTCCAGCTCTAAATGATACTTGCAGATATACAGCAACTAGAACAGAAGAATTATCACCTATATGAGAAGAATTATCACCTATATCATGTGAACATTAGCACAAAACGTAACCACTGATTTGGTTCAAATGACACTTTCTTTTTAAGTCTTGGAATTATCACACTCTGGATAATGTCTTTGATACCAGAAAAGTGGACCAACACCCACACCAGCATGTAAAGTGTTCTCAACTTCTGCAAGAAATATCTTCAGCTAACCTACAACATTTTCTAGTTTCACTAGGTACATAATCTTGCCTCGTTAACATTATCTAGGTGAATTACATCAGCAATCGTATCGATGGAAAGAATAAACTACCTTGTATATCTATGGGCAACCAAAAAAAATGGACTACAACTACAATTCAGAGCCCCGTCTTGTAATTGGAAGGCATGTGTCTGCAAGTCTCTTATCAATTATCAATCAGATATATAACCGCATTCGCAGTTTGTTCTCACATGCACAATGCCTTCAAGGAAATTTCTAAGCACCCACTAATCAGTTACAGAAAGAGCGCAGAAGATGCAGATCTTCCAAATATAAAATTAAATATGTTCAACATTATAAGAAGTGAAGGGTGATGCCTACCGAGTAACGACAAACTTATAGATAGCGCAAAGAGTAGGCAAGGCTGCATTATTCATGGTACCGCATAATCACTTTTCAGTTATAATCATGGCAGAAACGACACCAATATCATGGTGAGAAGATAGGACTAGTTAATTCAAATGCGATACACAGTAAACATCCATCCAACTTGGTCTTCTATGAGCTTCCAAGTAAACAAAAATCATGACTAACTCATCTCTATGTAGGAATGTAGGTTTAGGAACACATTGTTAAATCAAGATTGTTGGGTTAAATATTTCCAATACATTAGTACTTAGAAACAATGATCAAATTAAATATTAACATGGTCCAGCTAAGTTCTCAAGCATACCTCTGTACCATAAATGGTATCAGAAGATGACGAGCAGCGAGAAGAGCATGTAGACGAGCCAGCACGCATAGGCGATGAGGCCCCTGTGTTCGTCGCCACTGGATGCAAGCTCTGCGAGCAGCCTGGTGCAGACCCTGGTAGACCACAGCACGAACGCCATCCCCACTCCAAATATGAGCCCGCCGCCCCGCGGCAGGAAGAGGGAGACCGCGGAGAAGATGACCATGGGCAGCATGCAGTAACCGACGAGGCTGACGCACCTGTAGAGATCGAGGTCCCCGCGGCGGCCGCCCGACAGCATGGAGAAGACGAAGTAGAGGAAGAGGGACGCGACGGTGACCCAGCCGAGCACGATCCCGAAGTGGAACTTCCCCGCAAGGAGCTGGAAGAGTCCAAAGGAGAGGAGGAAAAGGAACGGGCCCGAGAGGTCGGCGTCGGCGTGGAGCGAGGGGTCCGCCGTGCGGAGCGGGTGGAGGATGGAGATCGTCTTCCGCCAGATCTGGCGCGTGTTGATGCCAAGCTCCTCGAGGAGAGGCGGCTCGTCCTCGAAGGATGCGCTGGAGCCACCGACACCGATTGGACCCGCGTAGAGGGGCGGCGCGGAGGAGGAGGAGGCCGCGGCGGCGGAGACGTCGAACGACATGAAGGGGAGCGGGTTGGCGGCGGACGAGGTGGAGGGGCGCGGCGGCGCGAACGCGGGCGGAGGGGAGGCCCCCACGCCCGGGGCAGGATGGCGGCGGTGCGTCGGGGTGGACGGCGTGAAGACCACCGGCGGCACCGGGAACTCCTTCGCCATGGCCGCCGGTGATCGGGGAGAAAGCGGCGGCGGGCGGCGGTGGCGAGGGTTAGAGATCTGGGAGGTTGCGGGAGATCGAGGAGTTGGGTTTTAGCCTTGGCCAGGAGGGAGGGGATCGGGGGAGGAGTCGCCGAATGGGCAGCGCTGTCTTTCCATCGGCTTTCGGGTTTTACTTTTCCGTGTTTTTTTTTTGGCGTGTTTCGTCGTTAAGCAAAGGGGTGTACTCCATGCGTTGTACTCCTACAGTCAGGTTGCTTTGCTTTAGGGGCCGTTTAGTTCCCAAAAATTTTCACCCAAAAATTTTCGCCTTCCCTTTGAACACATCTATGAAGCACTAAATGTAATTAAATAATAAAACTAATTACACAGTTAGGATGTACACGACGAGACGAATCTTTCGAGCATAATTAGTGCATAATTAGTCATAAGTGCTACAGTAACCCACATGTGCTAATGATGCGGTCAAAGTCCTCAAAAGATTCGTCTCGCGGTTTCCAAGTGAGTTCTGAAATTAGTTTTTTAATTAGTGTCCGAAAAACCCTCCCGACATCTGGTCAAAGTGTCGACTTGACATCCAAAAATTTTTGTTTTTGGAACTAAACGGTGCTTTGGTGGAAAGGACCTGAATTTCTGGAGGTTTTAGTCTTCTGACTTGTAATATCCTCCTTCCTATAGGAAGAGGACCCATAGATAATCCTCAACATGTTGCGGTCTAAAGCGGTTTCGTGAATATACAAAATAAGGAGGATGAGGCAAATATATGTGTTATTTCAGTTATATGAAAATGTAACTGGTTATGGACGGTTCAATATTTGTCAAGAAATTTTTATATCAGTAGAACGGGATCTTCCTAGCACCTCGCGGACAAAGAGAGACAAGTTTACCACCTTAATTGTTTTCTAATTCTAATGAGATCGATTCCGATAAACCTAATGAGTAATGAACCGCTAAAATCTTACTAGCAAGTAAAGTATACAATATACAATCCGGTATATATAGAAAGAAAAATTGGAAAGGTTATTATGAACATCATATATTTAAAAATAATTAGAAAGGCGCATCACAAGAATTATTCAATAGCCATAAGTATTTACGGATCCAACAATGGAACTATTTTGAACTATCCTCGTTGGAGGCGCCGTCATGGAGTTTCCCCCTACATAATCATCTCTGATTTTGTGTTTCATGGTGTTCATCACATCACCGCATTTATCTAATTCGGAGACTCCAATATTTAGCGGGCGTCTTTCGGATCCACGCTACTCTTTTCTCTTTTAGTTCAGTGTGAGACCGGTGAATATGACAATGGTGGTCCTAGCTTCAATTCAACCAATTGATGCGTGTTGGATTGGGTTCATGTTAGGTTATGTTTTTATCTGAGTTGAGGCAAAATTTGTTCATTTGGAATTAGACATTGCGAAACAAACCACGAAAGGTTGAAGATTTTGATTTACCTCCTGTTTTTTTTGTTACTTTTTATTTGTTCTAGTTTACACTAGAAAAATGTTGCACCGTTGGCGTTCTCGAGAGGCCCGTCATAGGCATATATATCCGTGCTTGTAAAGTTTTGTTGCGGGTTTGGTCAAATTTGATTTGGATTTTTAAGCTTTTGAAATATATCTATGGATTGTCCATGCGTCTTTAGCGAGAAAATTTGTATGTGACATGCATCATAGGTGTCAATGCTGTGGTATGCAATGTGTAAATGTGCGAGACGATTCAGCCCGTTATCAATACACATTAAGAGGGTTGGTTTCGCAAAAGTCTAGGGGGTTTCTGTGAATTTGATGTTCATGGAGTGCAGATTGGTTTTGCCAAAGTCCAGGGGTTTTTTCATAAAATTCTCATCTATAGAGTGCGTATCTATTTTGTTAGAATTCAAAGGGTCTTTTGTAAAATTGACACTCACAAAATCCGGAGGCTCTTTTACAAAATTCCCGTACATGGACTGCGGGTTGATTTCACCAAAGTTTGAGAGGTTCTTTTGCAAAATTTGCATTCCCATCTGTTCTTAGCCGTCGGATCGGCCGATCCGACAGTCGAGGAATTCGGGGTGATGTGGCCACCTTGCTAGTGTCGGGAATGCACCAGGATTAATAGGAAAGACCATGTCGATTTCATTAAAATTTAGGGGGTCTTTTGTAAAATTGACATTCACAACTCTAGAGGCTCTTTTTGCAAATTGTCGTCCATGGACTGCGGATTGATTTCATCAAAGTTTGAGAGGTTCTTTTGCAAAATTTAGCCCCGTCTATTTCTAGCTGTCGGATCAGCCGATCCGACGGTCGAAGAATTCGAGGTTATGTGGCCACCTTCCTAGTGCAGGGAATGCACTAGGATTTGCAAAATTGCCGTCCATGGACTGTGGGTTGATTTCACCAAAATTTGATAGGTTCCTTTGCAAAATTTACATCCCCATCTATTCCTAGCCGTTGAATCGGTCGATCGATCCAACGGTAGAAGAATTCAGGGTGATATGACCACCAACCTGGTACAAAGAACGCACCATGATTAGTAGAAAAGATTAGTGCTTTATGATATCTTGGGTACACATTTCATAAAACATAGTGTACTACCTATAACAATCGTAGGCTGGTACAACATCGGAAAAACTTTTCAAAAAATACATCATCGAAAAAAGAATGTCTAAAGCTAATATATCCATTATCCAAAAAAAAGTATTTCAATATCACACATAACTGATATAGCATCATTGTCAGGAGTATTCACATGTATATTTACTTACAAAATGTAAGTCACAGTACTCCGTTCCTAAAATATGAAGGTTATGACAAGCTAACTAGTTTAAATAGATTAGTTGGCTTATCATAAACATATAAAAGACGGTGGGCATAGCATGATCGCAGATGTGTCTATGGTTAATGAATTATTAGCAACTACAATAACTTCCATATATCTACTTAGTTACAAAAGAGTCAATAAGCATGACATTTTTGCAGATGTGTCTGGTGGTCATGAAAAAATATTTGCGACTGCAAAATTTTGAAGTACATCGGAGGATAGATATGTAGTAAGTTGAATAGAAGCTGGATCTTGCATTTTTCGCAAGTGGTTGCACTGCAGAATTGCCATCTGCGGTGCTACAGCTTGCTTAAACAGAAATGCCCCCCCAGACAGTTATACTAAACCTATGCATATCTATAACAAGTTAACAGCCAACCTTTGGGCGAATCACAAGACCAGTCACTCAAACACAAACAAACACGTTTTGCTGTCCAAAGACAAGAGAAAGGTGCAAAGGCTCCTATTTACATGGTGTTGTTTATTCATCACCAAAAACCTCACAAGGCAAAGCCCTATGTTTAGTTATTCGCCACTCTGAACATAGACAGAGCACTATAGAACTCGAAGCTTGGTAAGGAAGGCCGCACAAAAGTCCAGGAAGAGGAGCTGAGGTCCAGTAACTCTCTGCATATCGAGGAGGTATTTTTCATCCCTCGTCTTGTAAAGCTGATGAAGAAGAAAACATTGTCAGTGAATGCATCGCCAAAGAGCGTATATTATACGAGAGACATTTGAAGTGCACTAGTAGATAACGACTCTAACATAGACACAATATATGGTTGACTATTGCTGTGTAGTATTGAGAAAAAATAAGAAAGTTTGCTTGGTCAAAATGGCACCAGTATGTATTATGGATTCCCTTTTTAGAAAAATAAGAAAGAGATAAGGTGGCTTGAAAACACATAATTTACTTGTTGATAATAATGA
This sequence comes from Panicum virgatum, assembly GCF_016808335.1. Classification (NCBI taxonomy): domain Eukaryota; kingdom Viridiplantae; phylum Streptophyta; class Magnoliopsida; order Poales; family Poaceae; genus Panicum; species Panicum virgatum. The sequence goes on from NC_053153.1 coordinate 68,579,330, forward strand.
TTCAAAACATATAATTGAACAAGTCGAATATAATGGGTTAAAAATCCACACAATCTATTACATGTTGAAAAAAGACTACATACCTGGATTTCAAATTTGATCACAGCAGGTAGCTTTCCGTTTGCATCATCATTATCCATAATGGTAGAGTCACCAAGAAAGCTGTTGCTGGCATCTAACATATCATCGACTTCAGAAAATCCAGGACACCATCTGCATTTCATATTGTAGTGTCCATTCTTCTTCCAGCTGACATTTAATTCTTGAAGTGCTTTCAGGACCTCAATCATTATTTCACGAGGGTGGGCCCGAGACTGTTGGTTAAGTGATACATTAATACAAGTGCTAGGTTGTACAAGGCAAAGCAAAATGAACAGTATGCAAAACCTGAAGTCCAAGCGCCCATTTTCTTTCAACGGGATAATGTGTCCACAAACCGCTGCTATGAGGATCGCTGCTTCCTGGAACATGATTCCTCGTACCAGAACTAGTTGATTCGGACAACGCCGGCTGATTTAAATTCCTATCCTGGAGAAGCAACCATTCAGGTATTCAGAAATTCAACAGTGCTAAAATCATCAACAAATCAAATACCCCCCTTTCACTGTTTATCTTGTCTAAAGGTCCGAATGTAAATGTATACTGACCATTGATTCTTGATAATCTGCCCCGAGATAGCCACTGGTTGCTCTAAACCGATTGTCCAATAGTAAATAATACGCAACAGTTGCCTGGAATATTTGCCAAATATCAGTAGCCAAGTCACTAAAAGGAGCATAAGGCTCATTTTGCATGTCCATACCTCATTTTGAAGTCGGCTGCACAGTGACTCACACACATCGTCCTTTTTAAATCCCAAATTAACAACATCTCGAAGTGTATCCTCATCAATCTTCAGAAAATGACCATTGTAGGAAATGTTATAACATTGTCAGGAGAAGAATGAGAGGGCTGGTCATTGTAAAATCAATCTAATAGAAATACCTTAATACCCTTCAAAATGTATTAAAAAGTGACACTGCGAGAAAATTTAGTGCACCAATTACGCATTCTATCAGATATACATGTTGGTGGCTTGGTGCTACAATACAAACTAGCAGTGAGGAATAATATAAGATATAATTTTTTTTATATTGATTTCTACAATATTATGTTCACAAGATAGTACAGACGTATGCTTATAAAAGTATTTTTACATGTAAAATTATATAATTAATGATATTCTGATATGAACAGTCTAAATACTTTTTCTTGCATACTAGTAGACACAATTAGAAAAAGTTGAATGCAATCATACAATAGCGGCATAACCACTCAAATGCAAGAGGATATACCATTTTGGCTTGCTGTGCCGTGTCTGGTGGAGGCACCGCCAAATAACGAGGAAGGCGAAACTGGAACCATGGATGCTCTCGAATTTCACGAATTGTGATTCTCTTCATAGGCTCGACAACAAGCATTCTTGGGATCAAATCCCTGGCCAAAGCAGATAAATGACTCGGAAGAGTGTAGATACCTCCCTGAAACACGTAACCAGGGGGAGGGAGATCAAATCCCAAAAAAAAGTTGCATGGTAGAAGTAGTCAACGTAAGTTCTTTCTCACCTTGATCTTTTTGAACAGGTTGGGAATATTCTCATCATCAAATGGAAGAGTTCCACAAAGAAGTGCATAAAGGATCACTCCACAACTCCATACATCAACCTCAGGTCCAGCATATAATCTACCAGATATTACCTACAAAGGAACACCCACATGTATCAAGAAACATGGTGTGCAAGAAAAAGCAGGAAAATAGATAAACAAATCTCTGTAACAGGCATAAAAATACCTCTGGAGCAGCATAGTTTGGACTCCCACAGCTAGTCTTCAAAAAATGACCATCATGCATTACATTGCTTAAGCCAAAGTCTGCAAGTTTTACATTATACTTCGAATCAAGTAACAGATTTTCTGGCTTTAGGTCACGATGGACAACCATGTTTCTATGGCAGTATTCAACACCAGATATGATCTGTTCATGACACATGAAAAAAAAAGAAACTAATAAGACACGTTGGATATACCAAAAAGAAGAAATCAGAACATTTTGCATATCCTCCCACGGAAAGATGTAATGTTTCAATCATGATTCAAAATTCTGATACTAAGATAATCAAGAGTTCATAAAGGTGCATTAACTGATTGAATAGATTGCATCACTAAAGACAAAGCAACTACCTCATCAGGCTTGCAAGTCAGCATGGTTACAGGTCAGAAGCTAAAAACAAGGCAAGGCAAGGCAAAACTAATCCAAATAGGCAAATACTTAATGTGACCCACATTAAACATAGAAAAAAAACAATGAGGAACATGAATGGAATGTCCATAAGTATTAAATTTTCACTGATGCAAAACAACAAGGGATTGATAGATACTTATTGTGACAAACAAATGTCATTACAACTTACAAGCAAACAAATGAGTGAAATAACAAATACCTGCTGGAAGATTCGCCGAGCTTCCTCTTCCTGTAATCTACCTTTCTCAACAATGTAATCAAACAGCTCACCATACTTACAATATTCCATCACAACAAATATATCCATAGGTGTGTAAATGACCTCATAAAGCCGTATGATATGGGGATGAATGAACAACTTCAATATCTTGATTTCTCTCTTTGCTGGAAAAAGGAAAAAAAAGGTTGGGGGGGGGGGTCTTAATAGTAGCAAATCAACTCCCGGTCTTAATTTCAAAGCACTATCAAAAGTTAAACTCGCTCCTCATCAAAATATATCTGAGAAATAATGTGGTACCAACTGTATAAGGAAGCATACCTTTCTCTTCCATTTCCATATTTCTCATTTGGCGGCAGTTAATGATCTTTATAGCAACTCTATGTCCTGTAAGCTTATGCTCTGCAATCTTCACTTTTCCAAATGTACCAATACCTAATGTTCTTCCCAGGGTGTAGTTTCTTAATGCATCAGACTGTCCACCCCCTCTAGTGTTCCCATCCATTTTCACTCTGCCATTAATGAAAGATGAGATATTATGTTTGTTAAATATCAATTAGGGCAACTATAAGTTGCATTGAATAAGATGGCTTGCACCGTTGAAATACAAATCAAATCACACTCGGTGTGGTCCATGTTTCTAATTGTACCCATAACATAAATTATTTTACTTTTTAGGAACATAAAACTATGTAAACCAAGGTTTTAAATCGCCGGCTAAGACGTTTAGCGGTAGAGCTGCCGTTACGGCATTTAGCGGGCTATATCCGGAATTTAGCGGGCTATAGCCGGTTTTAACGGGCTAAATGCCATAGCGGCCGCCCTTTCTAGAAGCTATAGCGGTCTATAGCGGAAGCTATAGCCGGCTATTTAAAACCTTGATGTAAACGCTCAAATTTAAGGGTAAAACAAATACCATCATGCAGCCGCACCATCCTATCATGTATCATCCCCTTAACCAAACCCTAACCATAAGCTATCTCCAAAGTATTTGAAGGCCTTTGGCCTCCCCAAAGTGTTGTAAGCCATCTTCCCCGCAATGGAATCCCAGGTTACTACAAAGCCTTTACAGTGTCGGCACACTGGATCATAGAATCCGAGCATAGAATCCGCACACAAAACACAGACCAGTAACCAATCAGCTACCACACGCAACACAGGCAACCCGTGCAACGGTCCCATCCCTACAAAAGATAGACGGCACACAAATCCGAATCTCTCGCCCAGCGAGATCTTTCAGCTCAGAAGCTGAACCGAGGAAAGTGAGATCGACTGACAGATCAACCGGTAGATAAGCTACCCAAGCAATCGGTCGAGGTTGACCTCGTAGCAAGCGGCGAGAGGTTAGCCCGGAAGGATCTGAGGCAACGAAGCTGGAGCAGACGACGTCCTTTGGGGATGCCAGAGGCGTTGCGTCCGAGGAGACCCGAGACCGCCGCCGCCTCGCTCAAACAGCCCGTCAAATCCCTAAAGCCAAAAGCGCCGCTCAAATTCCCCCACCTCATCTACTCTTCCGAGACCACGAGACCTCCGCGCCCTCCCCAAGGAAATGCCACAGCAAGCCCCCCTTGATCCGCAGCTCAAAACCACCCAGGTCCCCGAACCCGAAGAAGAATCGAAGCAGGAGAGCTTGCAGACACCAGCAGGAATTCCACGAGCACAGCAGCGCGGCTACCTTACCTTACCGGAGCTCGCTGGTGGCCGACGGGGGTCAACCTTCCTGCGCGCGGGCGTGCGCGGGAGGAGAGAGACGGGGAGCACCCACGAGCGGAGAGCGGAGAGCGGGGAGAGGTTTTGGGGGTTGGGGCGTCTGGCCGGGCTCGGTCCCATTCCGGGGGGCCGGAGGCTTTGTGTTTAGCTTTAGTTATTAGGTCCCGTTTGATTTGGTTTGTGCTGTGTTAGTGAATAGTGACATTTTGACTGTTAATTACGGTGTCAAATAAATTTAATTTATAAAATCAACTTCAAAATCTCGTACTAATGACTCTAAAGAATCTAATGAGATATTTGACCGCGCGACTAGAGGATGATTATTGTAGCATTACTATAGTAAATCATTAATTAATTACCATCATTAGATTCATCGCGAAAAATTAAACTCATCCCTAAAAAATTTGTAAATTGACTTCATTTACTATTTTATATATATAATATTTTTTTAAAATAGAATAGCTTAGCGCAAACCAAACCATGAATCGGCCGCCTCCTCGGCGGCTGGCCGGGTTGGGGCGGCGTTTTACCGGCGGAAACGATAGCCGTCGCCGTCGCGATGACGTGGCGGCCCTCTCGCTCGCGCCCGCGTTTTGGCCGCTTCTGTCTTCCTATCCCCGTCTCCTTCTGGCTGGCCCCGAATATACTAGTGCGCGTGCGTCCGTTTGGTGGCGGATCGCGCCGGTGGGGTGGGGTTGGGGGAGGGGAGAGCTCCGGAGCTGACACGGCGCGGCTCGTTTCCGACGAGGACGTCGGCGTGTTGGATCATTGGACGGGCTGCGCCTGCGGCGTGCCCGTGCTGGTGGCCTCCTCCGACCCCCCCCCCCCCCCCCCGGCCGGTTGTTTGCTGACCCGAATACACGCGTCGCCTTGCGCGGGCGCGCTTGGGCTGCTAGCTGCGCAGCGGTTGGCCGTTGCTGCGGGCTTGTCGCCATCGCGGCCGCCGGAGGAGACGTGGGGGCTATCAAAGTATTTTTTTTTACGCTCGGATCAGTGACGTGCGATTAGCTCTCGGCTAGACTATTAGATGTGCTCATTGTGTGACCGTGTCAAGTCGCTGCCAGGCTTAAATAATAGGGAGAACGGGAGATCCGGAGATGCGAGTGTTCCAAGCTGGGAGACGACTGCTCTGAGAGGGATTAGATGCATTGAGCATTATTTGACTCTGAAGTAGTGCTAGACTACTAGTGTAGGGCTACAGGCTGCCCCGTTCTTGTAGCTCATTGGCAGTAGTGTTTACGAAACAATTCTGTAGCAAGTGGGGATGTGGCACGAGGTTTTGTAGGTGCAAGTACAACCGAGGGTGGGAATTTTCTTTTATGAAGTTCAACATCAGCTAGTTTTTATTTCTTTCTTCGCTCGACACCACAGAAGCTCCTTTCATTGGGAAAAAAAGCACAAAAAGCTAGGTGATAGTAGTTCTTTTTAGCAAAAGATAAAAAACAACGGTAACATTTGTAACCGTGGTAGCGAATTTGACGGTCCAATCAGAACCGCTGGACGGTTAAACAAAAGAGCAGTGAACGAGACGTCTGGCCGTTAGTCAAAAGGAGGTGATTTGGTTGGCGACGGAAGCAACGCTGGAAAGTATCACCGCCGCGGGGCAACCTCCCGGCCGGCCGGCCGGCCGGTTCGTCGCTGTCAGTCGTTTTCGCCCGCGATCTGCCCATCTACCCGCGCTCCGTGTGCCGCCGGCTCCTCCGATCCGCAGCCGTGCCGGCGACGCCTTCGAGGCCGTGAACCCGCACACGTGCCCGATAAAGCCGGCTAGCTCCCTTTTGTCTTCGCGTGGCGACATGTCCCGGCGAGCCGCACGAGATGCGGCGCTGCCACGTACGCTCTCCGTTGTCCGTGTGCGGTGTGCGCCCTCACCGCTCAGGCTCCGAGGCTCGGCGGTCCACGGGCTCTGATCTTCCTCTCGCCTGCGCTCGTCTCTCGATCCCGGCCTGCCGGCCTCCTCGTGATCTAGTCTGACGGCCGGCCGTGAGCCCGTGACGAGACGCGGCCGGATGCGCCCGTAGCTTCCGGCGGCACGTACACGGCTGCCGTTCTCCCGGCCCCAACTCTCGCACGCGCGCGCGCGCCAGGAAACGAGCGGATTGGGCAGGCGCCACGCCAGGACGCGAAGCCGGAGCCGGCACCCGAGCACGCGCCGCGCCGCGACACGCTGGCCCGGCGCCCGCACGCGGGTGTGTCGCGGAGCGTGCCAGGCGTGCGCTGCACGACCGACCCCCGACGCACGGCCACTTGTGGGCGCGTTGCATGCGCGCGCTGGGCGGGCGGGGGCTGCCGTCACTTTGGTCCTCCGTGCTCGCTCCAATGTGGCAAGGATCATCTCCAAGGACCGGGAAACGACCTATGACGATGGGTGGCGTCGTGGCGATGCATGAGCCGAGCAAGGCCATCGCACCCGGCCGGAGGGAGCTCGCTGGCATGGGTCGACCTCTGCCGTGGCGTCCTGCTGCTGGCATACCTACGAGTCTATGACGGTACGAGCACTCTCCTCGTTCTTCAATCTCATAGGCATGCACTCTCCTCTCCCGATTCGGTTTGTTGAGTAACTTTGACGACAATGGCGGTTGGATGGTCAGCATGTCGAAGAGCTTGACTGTGGTTCGAAGTATTGGTGCAAATTGTTTGCTTGCTGTTAACACCAGAGAGTAGAAGCAGCGGAACAGTCCTGTGTTGAAGGGACTTGCTGTCCACGTACATTCTTCAGGTGCATCGGTACTGAAGAGACGAGCGATCCTTCAGTCTTTTGCTGAAGATTCTTCTGTGGCTACAAATAGAACTTCTGTACAGGTCGGTGCATTTTCTTTGGTGGTCGAGAATGACAAGATGATGGAGGATGAAAGCATACCTTCTACTGCTAATGCTAATTTTGTGCCGAGCAACAACATTTTCATGGGTGTTAATCTGCACGAAGAAGAGAAGCAAGCAATCAAGGAGCACATTGTTCAGATTGGCCAGGTCCATGGCAGTCGGAATGACAAATATGGATTATGTAATTAGCAATGTTCTTTATCTGTTAAATTTCTAATAGTGGATTCTTTATCTGTTGGAGTTTATTGGATGTCGAATATCTCCGTAATGCCCAGCACATGAATTTCAACGCCAACAAAAAGAGACTCGAAGCAGCTGAAGTAATCTCTCCGGAACAGAGATTCGCTCCATGTAGTACCTTCTCCAAGTTCCTTATTGGGGTTCGATCAAATAGCCACAAGAGTCGTTAGTTAACGCTAGTGACAAGTTACAACGTTCTACATTGTAGCATGTTTCAAACAGTGATGATGTGCATATTACATCAAAGTCCACACCTGAAGGTTTCAATGATTCTCACACTGCCACTTCAAAAACAAAAAAGACTCCCACATTAAAGCTAAACAGAGGGAGACCGCAATTCTGCTATGCTAAGCAAGCATACAAATACGATTAACCGGAAGGGGGAAAACCCCACAGAGGTCATCTGAGCATGACGACCTTTGTTCACACATCATGTTCTTGGACTGGTTAAAGAAAACCATACGCGGTGGCAGGCACACAGATGATCCTATTCCCAGACCGAAGCAAGCAAAGCAAGCTCCGGACTAAAAATAGACTGCATGTACAATCACACACTGACACACTACATGCCTGCACCAATCACTCTAACATAGTAACATCGAAGTTTATGAGCAGCCCTATTGCTGTTACAGCGAGTGTTGACTGTTGACTCCAGCTCCAGTTGCTATTGCATCTGTAAAGAATGCAGCATTAGTTCCAAGTTGTGGTAACATCAACAGTTCAGTAGATGGAAACTGACTGACAGAGAATGCTACTCGCATTATACTAGTATCAGCTGCTCTTTTGATTCCATAATGATTAATTGGTGAGCATCTACCCCAAATTGCACATATTTCTTAAAAACACCTATGACTATATTGTCGAGGAATAAATGCATCGCTCATAACATAGAAGTTTATAATAAGTACAACAGCTACTTACATGCATGATTTACTAGCATATTGATGTCAGAATTTTGGGTCAGGTTATAGCTACTTATGCTCATAAAATCCACTCCTTATTTTTCACTAACTTTTTTCTTTGAAAGATACATTTCCATCCTTACAAACAGGGGTGAAGCCACGTTAAAAATAACCCTAGTGCACACTCTAATATTTATAAGAAAGCTAGAACATTTTAAATAATTAAAATTGAGTCATCTCCAAGTAAATTTTTGTTGTACCATGGTAAGTGAACGTAGCTTCGCTCCTTGCTTACAAAGGACCTTCTAAAAAAAGTTGTATGTAGGGGCAGTTGGGTACAGCAGCAGTGTTAAAGCTATATCTAGATCCAGTAATTCTTTTTTGTGTGTGTGAAAAAGACCAAATTATACCTTCAAGTATCATAAAAACTACACACCACAATTGTGAAACAGACATACCAACACCAGCAGCAATAAAAACTGGTGCCAGGAATCAATCAACAGTAGCTTTTCTATGACCCTAAAAAATAAGCAGCAGGACATACCTCATTACTGGCAGCATCATCCATAGGTCATTTGGACTTAAGCTGATCATCTGCAAGGTGCTCTCTCCATCAGAATGTATTTTAAGCAACGTGATATGAAAAGTTCTGGACATTTTAACTTACGTAAAGCAGGATACCCCGATGCCACATCTTGAGTCACTTTGCTCTCATGATCACCAGCTCCAGCAATAGCATTATGCTTCGCATCATAATGGCTACCAGATGGCATCTGCTCTGAAGACAGGTCTCTTGTGAAAGCAGACTTTTTATAAGGGCAACTGGATGTTAGCCTCTTCGACGACAATGGAGACTTCTTGTCAAAATAGCTACCAGAAGATAAGTGCTTTGAGGATGAACTCCCCACGCCGGGAGACAATTTATCTGAAGGGTTATCCAATGAGAGGCGTCCAGCAGAAGAAGCCATTGCAGGTATAGATTCTCTCGTTCTCAATTTTTCAGTGGAGGATCTGCATGCTGACTGGATTATTTCATTGCTGCAAGGAACTTCAATCTCGGCGTTCTTCAGTACATCAAAGTTTGCTTCATCTAATTTGTCCTCAATCACAGCCTCAGAGTCATCAAACTCAAAACTCCCATTCAGTTTACTCTGAAAGCTTGTTTGGCCCATGATATCTTCATCATGCTTGTCAACAAAGATAGCACCCGCATTTGCAAGATCGTCACCAGGCTCAAACTCCAGGCACTCATCTACTTTAAGTGTGACCGTGTCAATGTTTTTGCCTACTGCATTGATTGCTATAGGTGTATTCATCTTCTCACAACCATCAGTATCGAACTTCGGTTGGTTTACTGGCCTACCATGGGCAGTGAGAAGCTCATCAAATAAAGGGGTTGAAGTGCCAGCATTTTCATGGCGCACAGTGTAACTTCTGAGCTCACTTTGGATCCTGTGAATTGGCTGTCCACAAAAAAATCAGCTTATTATTCAAAGGAGCAGTATTGACATCAGGATTAGCACTTATCCACAGGTTTCAAGCTTCTATCAACTGGCTATACAAACGGAAAACAATAAAAATAAAATGTTACAGCCGAAAAGTGGTAGTGTTTAACATGCATATGCAACGATCTCTCAGAATTGCACGTAGAATTGGAATCACATAGTTTATCTCTCACCTGAGCTTGGCACTCAAATGCAAGGCGAAAGAATGCCGCAGCAACCCAGTGTTTCCCAGCAGACTCGGCCAGATGGATCTGGGCTAGCCAGTATGTCGCCGACTCAAGCTGATCAAGCGTGCAAATGCTGCAATTCTGCGCGCTAAAGAAAGGCGTCTCTGCAGCTAACTCCTTTGCTGGCTTCTCTCCGGCTCTCATAGCCACCATTGGCGTATGCCCAACAGTGTCGTCAGCATAAGCTTTCGTCTTCTCTCCACTGGGGGCCGCCGCCCCCACAGCAGCCTCCTGAAAGCTCACTCGCTGGCTTCTCTTTGTGGTCTTCGCCTCCCGATCCGCACCCGGGGCGAGTTTTTTCAGGGGCTTTGCTGCAAGTCTGGAAGTCCTCGTCGCCCTGATCGGATTCGACGGCGACAGCTTCGAAGGCTTCTGTATTGCTGCAGGCGAAAGCTTAGAAGGCCTCTGAATTGCTGGTGGCGACATCTTAGAAGGCTTCTTCAGCGGCGGAAGTGGCTTCTCGACCAGGGTGTTGCTGCTCCTGGCGGTGCCAAAACCGCGCCGTGGCGGCCTAGAAAAAACACCCAACCTAATCTCAGCAACTAAACAAACCGGAGAGCACACGACAACTAAATAGAATGCCAACGAATCCTTACCGTGGTTGTGGGGCGGCGTCGGCGTTGCCCGTCGGCGACCTCTTGGCCATCCTCGCCGCGCGCGTCGTGGCAATGGACTTGGGCTTGGGCGCCGCCGCCTTCAACGACGGGGGCGCGGGCGCGGCAACCGGCCGGCGCTTCCCTGCGCGTCTCGCGAAGTTATTCACCACGAATTGAACAGAGGTAGGGACTGACGCCGGAGAGAGACCTGCTGCAGCTTACCTGGGAGGAGGGGCTGGGGATCCATGGCCCCTGGACTCTAGCGTGGTTGGAGCGATCGAGGGAGGAGGGGCTGATGAAACAGTGGCGTCGCGGTCCTCGCGGAGACGTGGGGATGGACTTGGGAAAGTGGGGGAGATGGGGAATTGCCGTTGGGGTCTTGGGGACATCGGGTCGGTGGATTTGAAATTTTTTGAACCGCCCGCTCCGAGGATGGGAGGGAGGGAGGGTCAGAGGGACGAGGAGTCCACAAGGGAGCGCGTTGTCAAAATCTGTATCTGACTAGAAACCACAGCGCGGCCTTGCCGCGCGAACGTTGGAGGGAGCCAGTGTTTAACTGGCGCTGCACTAAGGAGTATATTTGTATCGTGTCTTTATAGTTTAGCAGCATATACACATTATTTCATCACTTCAAATAATTCCGTTGTGCTTGCTATGATTCCTGCTGAGAAGAGAAGTGTTTGTGTGGCGTACATGAGAGGAAGGCCAGCGAGGGATGCAACCATTTGATATGGTATAGTAGCGTTGCTTTCTCTTTGGAGCTATTTTGTAGACTATACTTTTATTGTGCCTTGCGGCTGATGTGCAATGGATCATATAAATATATTTCCAAATGTATTGCAAAAGTACTTTTAATTTGGAAGTGCTGTCAATTAAAAACTACATATTTAGAATTGTTGAGCAACTTAAGTTTGTAATGTTTTTTAAATCTGAAGACGGTTTAGTGTTCGTATCGTACGTTTAATGGATGTTCTATGAAAAAAATTTCGAAACGTATTGCAAAAGTACTTTTAATTTGAAAGTCTTCTCAATTAAAAAAATTGATATTTATAAATGTTGAGCAACCTAAGTTTGTAATGTTTATTAAATCTGAAGACGGTACGGTGTTCTATGTACGTTTAATGGGTCTTATATAGAAAAATTGATATAACATGCTGGGGTTATATTTTAGGAAACTACGAGGTTTGTTTTGAAAAAGTAAATGTGAGAGAGGGATATAGCGTTAGTTATTTTTGATAAAGGTCAGGGGGCTTTCCAAAAATTACCGGAGAGAAGGATATGAAAAATGACCGGAGTTTGCACTATCTCGGCTATCCGCTCAGGCGATCCAACAGCTGTGAATTGGAGGCGACGTGGCCACCCTGCCGTGCGTGGGAATGCACCTGACCAGGCCAGGCCAGGTGGAGGCGCGGCGGGACGTGCGGCGGCCCGGCGGGAGGCGCGGCTGGCCAACGAGCGCTGGCCCTTGGCCGTGAGGAGGGCCGGAGGTGTGGGGGTGGGGGTAGGGGGGGTGGTGGCGGCGTCGAAGGGCGGTGGCTAAGTGGAGCACGGGGCCGTTGGCCACTAACGTAAGATGGTTTCAGGCAATCTATTTCAAGTTCGAGAGTGGCCTTGTTTGGTTAGCCTCAACATTCTAGGATTCCTAAAAGACACTTTTTCCAAAAAAAAATCTCTTATGTGTGGAGTACAAAATAAAGTCTATTTGCAAAACCTCTTCAGAGATGGATGTAACTTTTCGCGACGAATATAATGACGATAATTAAGTTATGTTTGGCTATAGTGATACTACAGTTACTTTTCTCTAACCGTGCGGTTAAAGACCTCATTAGATTGTTTATAGTTCCTAGCGCAAGAGTTTTGGAATTAATTTTCTAAACTAGCTTTGTTTGACACCGTAATTAGTGAACAATAACCAAACAACAACAAGACCAGTAGAGCCCGAACAGCAAAAGCTGCAGTGCGCTCGCAAAGCTTTAATGAGGCTGAGCCTCCACCGTCGCATGTGCTCCCTGCCTCCCTCTCATTCTCTCAGGAGAAAAGAAAAGGAGGCTATTCCTCTCTCTCCCTTATCTGCTCATCTCCACACACGAGAGCAAGCAGAGCAGGCGGCGCCCGGCGCTTGCCCACGCGCCAGGGGAGGGCCAGGCCTGCGGCGGCGGTCGGCTCGCCCGTGCGGTCGCCGGTGGCCTGTGCCCCATACCGCATGCTGGCCCCGCGTCAGGGGCTGCGCCGCTCCGCGGCCGGGGCTGCGTCGAGCCGGTAGCCGAGGCCGGCGGCCGGCCGCGCGGGGCTCGCAGTTGGGGGCGCCGAGGGCTGCGCCGCTTCGACGGCTGCGCTCGTCCAGGCTGGATCTGCGCCCCGCCGGGCCGAGGTCCGGCGGCCGGCGCGTTCCTGGGCTTGGGCAGCCGGGGATGCGTCTGCTCCGCGCCGCCGCGCGTTCGCGCTCGATCTCGAGCATAGCGGCGGAGCTGCGACGCCTGGGACTCCGCCCTCTCCTGCTCCTTCTTCCAGTTTCCTTCCATGGCGGCGGCGCTGGCGGACGCCTACGCGGCGGGGATACGGCGGGACTGGCCAGATCCGGCGGCCTCGAGCTCGGCCCGTGGCGGCGGCAGCCGGATCTGGTGGCCTCGACGTCCGGCTAGGGAGGTGGCGGCGCCCTCCTCGAGCTCCGTCGCGGCCCTCCTCCCCCCCTCCTTCATGGCCGGCGGCCGTGGCGGGTTCCCGCGCGGGGCCATGGCGGGGAGCAGATCCCCGGCAAGCGGCGAGGCCCCAAGACCATGGCGACGAGGCGGAGGCTGCGAGGGCGGAGGGGGAGGGACCGCGGGTTAATTTTCCATTAGTAGAGGGTTTTTTTTGCAAAAAAACCTAGGAATTGCACGATCTCGGCCGTCCGTGCGCCCGATCGGACGGCCGGGAAAAGCGGGCGACGTGGCCACGCTCGCTGCTAACCTTTTGGTGCGCGAATCGTATTAAGAGATTGGTCCGCGTGAAGGTAGATCGGCCCATTCGATTTGCTGATGATAATTATATATGCCATTTTTCAGTTAACCTGCCGACCAGATAACCTGAAAAGGTAGGATAACCAAAATGATCCATTCTCGGGCCATTTGATTTGCTGATGATAATATATGCCATTTTTCAGTTAACCAGCCGATCAGACAACCTCAAAAGGTAGGACAACTCAAAGTGCAGGCGGGGCGGGTTGCGGCCACTCGCAAACCCGCAACGCACGCCGCAAAATTAATTGGCGGGTTCGTGGCCGTTCACTAATTAATATGGCTGCCGAATTTAGCTTCGTGGTCTTGGTGGCCAACCTACGGAAACCCGCATGGTCCGCATGCGCATGTGCTTGCTTCCTTGCCTACACTGCATGGTACTACACACGTTTGAGTTTGCTCTTAAAAATTTCAGGAAAAGCAAATCACAAATCTTTAACACCAACAATAACAAAATGTTCAAAATATTGCAAAACAACCTCTTGCTTCAGATCTGCAAGTTTCGAAAACAATAACATTTATCATTAGAATTTGTGTGAAACTTTGACTACAGGTTAAAAGCATGTGCAGATTACATTAACCGACAAAACACTACTTCCAGTAGATCGTCATGCTCTTCAGCACTTCAACTCGACGATCTTATAAGTTTTCAGAAGACTAATCAAATCCCAAATCTTGGCACTGCAGTAATCTTGATAGAAGCCTATGATCTGAAGTCGAGACTCTAACAATAGCAACAAAGTAAAAGTATGAATCTTCATCCTCCAATCTCCATTCTTTCTTCGAATCTGATAAGTTAAAAAGAAAAGGAAAAATTTTATGAGAACTGCATTATTATGTTCAGAATCTAAACCTGTGCATAATTATAGTTTAAGTTCATGCACTAATGATTTTACTCTCTATATAGAGAAGTGGCAAAAATCTGATCACAAAATGGAAACAGTATTGTCAGTTGCTTCCACATAAGGCTCTGCTCGATCTGACATGAATTCTGACTGTCATGCTACTATACGTTAGAGAATTAGTGACCACAAGCATTGTGTGTAAACTACATATTAGAGATAGTCAATGTAACACCCCAGGTGTTAATAATCTGTAATTAAGATTAATCTCATAATTAACATGATCATTAGCACTAACTTGCCTGAACCAAACCACGAAATAAATTTTCGCTAGCCGTTTAACCTATATGATGAGGAGATTTCTCTTAAAATGAGTTGTAATAAAGGTTCGAGTCATTTTCGAAACTAAAATCGACTCAAATTCAAATTCATTTCTGGGAGTTCAGGGAAACCCGGATACTCCGGGTTTGAACCCGGAAACTCCGGATGTATCAAGGTACTCCGGATTTTCACCCGGATAGTCCGGACCTAAAATTATATATCACGTATTTTGGGTCTTGTGACTGTTCCCAAATGTTATTACACCGTTTTCTCTCCCATCCTCTCTCCCTCACGAGCTCTCCCTTTCCCCTTGGCCCTAAACCCTAAATTCTTCCTTCCAAATCCATTCCAAGGCCTAAGGGAGCTCCAATCGGCGTGGGGGGATCCTCTCCTCCAAGTATTCCACCTTGGGGTGGTTTCATTTTCGAGTTTTCTTGCTAGGGAAGCTTACTCAAGGTACCAAAAGCTAGGGCTAAATGGATTGGTTGTTCTAAGATGTTTTAAGCGATTTCTTTTTGGTCAATCATCTCCATACGAGTCAATCTACTAGGGTTTAGAAGAGTTTCGATTTTCATGGGTTAGTTTTGTCGTAACAAGAATTTCAGTTTTGAGGGTGAAAATGTTGTGAAATCCGGAAACTCCAGGTATTAACCCGGAGATTCCGGATAGGAATCCGGATATTCCGGGTTACATTAGGATTATTAAGTGTAAATTGTGCAAACTAGTAGTGTTTATACTCGGTACTTGTTAAGTTGTTGTATTTCATATTTGCATTCTCATGTCATATGCATCTCGTGTAGATGCGCTAGATGTACAATGCGTGAACGTGAAGCACGCGATGTTGGAGCCGAACCACAAGACGTTGTTCGGTGGATATCTCCAGAAGATGGAAGGACCCTAAGGGGCAACCGAAGACCCGGCCCAAGGTCGGAAGGGCTCAAGGCCTTGATAGCATTAACACTGACTTAGTGTTACCCCCAGGCAAGCCCCGGTGCATGTCCTATTATTTTAACTTATGATTCACTATATATTTATGCTTATTTAATTACTTGTGCATTAGGTTTTAGGAGTTGTCTGAAACCCTAATTGCATGATCCCTAGGTTTCCTTGAGTTTATACTAGTATGTATAGGTCGATAGCGATGCCATGCTTAATAGGACTCGGTAGAAGCCGAGTGACTTCTTGTCACTCGCGAGATATAAGATGTTTCAGAAGTCGGGTAATTGCCGGTTACTCGCGAGACGTTTAATTATTTATGTACTTCAGTATTGAGTTGTGGAATGCAATGTGGAATTGATGAAAACTTGAGACCGGACAGGGAATGATGATGGTGTATAGGTATGTCAGCAGGACAGGGTTTCTGGTTGTCTTAACCCCGTCTGTGTCGATTAAGGACCGATCGTTGTGGCAGTGTTGATCGGGGATTGAACTGTACTAACCGCATACCGAGAGTAGGAGGTAGTCGAAACCGGTAAGCCGAGTACTGCCTTGCTTCGAAAGTATAGGAACCCGCACCCAACTCCTGGGGTAGTCGAGTAGTCGCGGAGAAATGAGAATGCATATGTTTAATTTTGGTGGTCTCACGTTGAGCTCGGCTGACCATATGTCGTTGGGCTGGTTCCTATAGTTCGAGGCGGGGAGGGAAATAGTTGGTGCGTGTGGTCCGACGGGGCATACGCGTGCCCGTGTTGGTTAGGTTCACCTTGCAAGGTTAAATCGAATCGATTGGCCGTGTCTCACGGTTATGAGAGCCTTGATCTCTTTGCTGCATCGTAGCAAAATATTAGAATGTGAGTTTTATATATATATATATATATGTGTGTGTGTGTGTTGAACATATTAAATTATTATTGATTGCACCACCATGTTTGCTATAGTTTGTTTATGCAAATATTGGATTAGGGTTAATTTGTATAGAATCTAGAGCTAAAATATGGAAATTAAGGACTCACTTTAGTCGCTGTTTTTTGTAAAATAACCACCAGCCAAATACCTTGCATGTCTAGGTATGTGGGCTAAGTTATACCCATTGATCGGGTAAGTCTTGCTGAGTATTAGTTGCTCAAGGTTTGTTGTTTACCCTATTTCAGGTTTAGGAGCTAACTAGGTGTCATATCGGTGGGCTTGATGTGGCGTCTTGTCTTCACGTCTCGGTAGTTCTCGATTTGTCTAGTTTGTTTTATTTTTTTCTCTAGTAAAAATGCTCTGTAAGTTAGATTCTTTTCCGCGGCTATCTTTTCGTTTGTAAATTTTAAATGTAAAGCTGTTTTGTAAAAGTCTTAATGTAATTTACTATTTTTGTAAGTTTATATCGTGCTGGTATCTTCTGCGCTCGCCTTCGTGCGAGACTCCTAGTGTGTTTCGATCGGCCTGTGGGTTGGAAACAGCCTGTAAAGTTACACTTAATTAAGTTAATGCGTCTGATGTGTTCAAATGATGACGGTTATGCTTAATTAAGCATTTTAACTCGCCGGGTCTGTCACAATCAATTATCTACTTTTAGTTCAGATCTTGTGCATGTGAGCTCTCAGATCTTGTACGGGCAATCTAACAGCTAGCAAGCTGGAAAGAACCTAACTGAATGCAGTATTATTTATAGAATGACAGACATAATTCGAACTTTCTTGTGGTACTTCCAGAACTACTCTTATTATTTTTTGAAGACCCCTAAACTGTGATTAGACTATTGAATTCAGAAATAAATCTAACAGAGCAGTGCAAGAGGCTTCATCAACTCATATCAGATTTGTTACCCTAAAAAAAACTCATATCAGATTTGTTAGCTACACAACAAACCTTACGCAATATAAAGTGACAGATTCAATAGAATGAAGTGTGGAGCAGAGTAAAACCTCTAAGGAAGACCATGACTATAGAATGAAGTGGCAATATTTCCAGTGCATGCCAGGAGAGAAAGAAAGGGATCCTTACCCTGGTATCGCCAAAAATAAGCTAAAATCATGGCTTCATTGCTTGCAGCAGCTCCACTCTTTCATGCCATCATGAATTAAAGGCTGAAATAACATATGTTAAGAAAATGGATGATGATTTATTAAACATCAATAGCAGAGTTCAAGTTTGTCAAGTCTGAAAAGCAGGATGCATGTATAACAGTACAAGTTACTAAAAATGAGATTCCTAATCCCTTATAGGCACACTGCTGCATAACATATTCAACAAGAAAATACCAGATTCAAGAAAAAACAAGTACTTCAGTACCACCATGCCGCTAAATGGTAAGACATTCAGTAAAACAATACCTGACTTCGGTGCTCCCGGTCGGCCGCCGATCCTCCTCCTCCCCATCCTTCCTGTCCTCCAGCCCCACCATGGAGGAATGCCAGCCGAACAGGTTGGCTCCGTCTGCCGCCTCCATCTAGTGCCGCTGGAGCAGTGGCGGCGTAGGGCGGAGATGCGGCGTGGGTAGTCAGCGGCGGCGGTGGAGATGCGACCTGTGGTGCGCGCGCGATGGGGTTGAAGTGCAGCAGGACGATGCTCCACTCTAGGTCTGCGCAGGTTGGAGATGCGGCGCCGGCGGGCGGGGGAGCGGCCACGCCGGGACCAACGGCGGGTGGAACGGGAACGGAGGCAGCGGTGGCCACGGGTTGCTTCCCGGGTTGTGCGGCCACGGCCACGCGGGGACGGGAGGCGGGTGGGACGGGAACAGCGGCAGCGGCGGCCACTGCCCGGTGCCCGGCGGGCGCGGCCACGGCCGGTTCAGGCCGTGCGGGGCGTCGGGCGACGGAGCAGCGGGCGAGCTCCGGCGGGAGGGATTGCGGCGCCGGCGGCCGGGCGGACTGCCACCGCGCTAGGGTTGTCGCGGGTCTTGCGGGTTGTATCTAGTGTTTGCGGGTTTCAGTGGATTGTTCACTGTTGGGACATAAGAATATTGCAGCTGGGCCGCATTAGTCGCAATACCTGTTTTTGCGAGGCGGGTTTGTGGGTTTGTTTTAAAACCCGCCCCACCTGCAATCTGAAGGACAACCATAATGATCCATTCAGGACTTTATATCACTGTTAAATCAGTCTGTCAAACAATGAATGAAACTGATGAACAAATCAAAGTGATGCTGCAGTAAGTAATTTGCTCGAGAATGACTAAATGGTACCAGTTCACGTCGAATTCCAAAACACAGAACCACGGTCCACGGGGTTAGGGTTAAGCAAATCAGTTTGCCAAAAATTGAATGTACAACTTGGGCATAACATTCAGATGCCCCTCCAGCAGGGCATATCACACCTACTAATACTACGTCAGTTCCAAACACATGCCAGTGTCAATTACAACTTAACACCAACAAACTAGCTGGTCACAGTTTCTCATCATCGGACTACAGAAACCAGCTTTCTAGGGCTCCTGCTGACAAAGCCAGAATGTGGCCCACCATGCCTCACATTCAAGTTTCCGCATCTGAATCAATAACTGACAGGAGGTTCAAGGCAGACGAACCAATATGGATTCCTCTAACCACACCGCCATATCCGATTTTTATTTGGTGGCAAAGAAGTAGAATGGCATCCCACGGAGCTGTTCTTCCCTGAAAGTGAAAATACAGATGTACAGCTTCAGAACGTGTCACGAAAGGTTTAGTGTTAAACCTTGTAACAGTCAATGAGTACAAATATGACATGAGCAAATTCAATTGGGGTGATGAATCAACAGTTCAGAGGTAACCTAATAGCAACAGAAATGAAGAGCTTATCAAGAGAATAAATATAATTGGTTTACTTCATGTTTAGCAGCTTAGTTAGCTCAACCATGTACTTGCCAAATGTGTCTCATAAACTGCTCAAGTTCATACTGATAAATCATCATGTTCATAGCAAACAACACAAAAGCCAGAGCCTCTGACAATATGTCATTTATTCTCAACCACTTTTGACTAGGAGTGGTAAAGGATCATGACCCTATGCCCCCTTCACAATCTAACTCAGCCCTTAATTATTCTTAGCTCAAAACTACATAAAATATAAGCCCAGCTCTTAAAGTATCTAGGCTAAATTTTTAGTTCCTTTACCACCCCTACTTTTGAGTTCATAACTAAAAGAAGTTTAATTCAAATCCTGCCTCGAACATACAAAAGTACCCGTTTGCTACCTTTCTTCCGGGTTTGTTTCTCTCATCTCACTTAACTTCCTACAGTGTGCATCCTTTTGAAAAATACCTCCTCCACTTAACAGCAATCCATGCTAAAATACATGACTGAAAGAGGAGGGAGGGTAGTAGCAACCATGATTATAGAATAATAAATTCATTAACAAATCACCTGAAGAGAAAATTGCATCTTCTTGTCCCAGTATAAAGCAAAAATTGGAGGACTCTGCTTGCTCACAGCCAGTATAAGAGCCCCTGGGTGAATAATTGCTGGAACACCTGATATCAGAGCGACATATTTTTCCGGAAACCTCTCTTTTGGTGGAAGAACTCCCAGAAATAAGGGATTTTTGCTAGACTGGGCACCAGAGTAGGAGGTAGGATCAACATGAAGCATCCATTTTGGATGCTCAAGGAAAGCAGCAAACAGGTACAGTACAAGGTGCGAGTCAGTAGGTAGCTCGCTGGTCCACTTTTTCTCTGATTTACCACAGCCATTTCCATGACCCATGTAATCATAGTTCTTCAAACATGTACCTTCAGCAAGTTCTGCGTTGAGATAGAATCATACAGATTATGTCGGTACTAATTCCAACACCCTAAGTATTCGATCTTATTGTTGCAGGTTACAAAATTTAATTCTACAAAAGGCTCTGCACTCAGCTATTTTGAGAAAAAAAAGTGAATGCAAGATATTCACCTTGAACTCTCTGCACAGTGTAATCAGCACGGACACTGCTCTGTGGCAACAAGCCTTTTATCAACTCCCCTTTCATCAGAGTGTTGAGCCTCTGATGCTCTGTAATTGCATCAATACATGCTTGAATAGCTGGAAGGAGGGGATTCTGTTGTGGCTGTTGTGGACTGCCAAAAGTTTGTGCTGCACAGAGAAAAATAATGACTAACAGGTAAAAAATTCCATGCTAGACTTAAGAGTAAGTCGACTTCACCCACAGCACAAAGCCATTGTTACACATATTGACAGAAACATGAACACGCAAAAACCACAGCATGAAAATCTCAAACCAGAAACCACATCAGGAACTCACCAACTGGAGCATCTCGAGAATGTAGGAGTGTGGAGCGCAATTGGTTAAGAATGCCATCCTCATCGACTGTGACAGTCGGTTGCCAATCTTTAGACCCACCAAGAGGGGATAAAGCGCCTGGTGTTGTTGTGCTTGGCAGATCGCTTCCAACTTGGCTAACAGTAACTGAAGCCCCAACAGCAGTTGTTGTTTGCTTAACCTGCAACAGAGTGAAAAATAAGAAAATAGAAAATGGGAAAGAAGCGGTGAAAATGGAGTGGAGATAGAGGGCCATGCAAAAGGAGCCCCAAAAATGTGCACCTGAGTATGGCTTGTTTTGATCTTTTGTACAAGTGGGTTCATTACAACTGAAGAGAACCACTGCCTAAGACCATCTCGCCATTGCTCAATCTCAGGATACACACCCAAATTCTCAAAGGCCTCCACCGCTTGCTCTAAGGACATTGGAGGTGGAAGTTCACCCTCACCCTTTTTGGGTGGTGTGCTGTACTTCTGATGGGAGCCAGGAGACATTCTCACAGGCCTCAAAGGTGTACTCCTTGCAGCACCAGAAGGGGTGGTTGATGTTGCAAGTGAAACAGGAGTAGCAACACCAAAGCTTGTAATGGTTGCTGGAGGAGTTGCAGTTTTAGTCTCTGAATCTGTGATCTTGTCAATACTTTCATCTAAGCTAGCCAAGAAGTGATCCAACATTGCCTCTGTCTGTATGCCCTTTGCACTGCCTGAGCTTTTCCTTGACCATGGCGTTGAAGGGGAAGAGACAGACTTTTGCAATGGGGTGGAAGGTGACATTTGCAATGCTGTGGTCAGTCTCTCACCACCAGGGCTCAAATAGCTGGAACCAATCCTCGATTGCCCTAAAGGCCGAGATGGTGTGTAGCTGAACGAAGACCTCCTGATAGGCACAATGGGCTCTGAGGGCGTTGATGGCTTCGTCTTGGGAGGCCTTTTCGTTTGCTCACCCATCCCAACTCCTGAACCTTCCGTCTTTAACCCAAGAAGACCCAGTTGGCGTTCAGACAAGACAATCTTTTCATCCTTAGCCAGTGTCTTCTTCCCATTGTATAATATCAGTGCCCTGAAGAACGCCAGCAGTGTGAAAAGAGCAACAAGACCCAGCACTGCCTCCACCATCTTAAAGACAAAAACTGAAAGACCAAAACAGGTTAATGTTGGCAGATGCACCACTAGCACAACAAAAATTCACAGCCCAACATTTATAATTATAAACAAACAGACCCTGTTAAATGAATCTAAATATGTGGATTTCAGATTTCTACAGGCATTAATGCGTGGCAAACTATGGCATTTCTACAATCACCTGCTGTTCAATGAAACCAAACGATGCATTCTTGGCCATTGCCCATTGGTATTATCACAAACACCTCATGTGCAAGCACAGTGCCGCGAGCCATGCTCTGGATTTCCCCGAACGCCCAACCCATCAGGAGATGGGAGAACTTACCAGCGACGGGGACAGAGATACCCGTTCGGCCGGCGAACTTGGCGAGCTGCTCCTCCCTGGAACAGCACCGAGACACGAGCACCCAGGCATCGTTATGACAATATGACATGGGGTTTAGGGTTTAGATGCAGAGTGAGAAGGGGTGGGTATCAGTGCTGCTCGGGCTTACCGGGAGGAGACGGCGAGGAGGGAGGTGGCGGAGGCGACCGGTACGACCGCGAGGACGATGAGGACCTGGACGGAGGGGCGGGCGCTACGGGAGGCGAGCGCGCGGGTGAGGGACGGGTTCTGGTACACGGAGAACTTGTCCCGCGCCTTGCCGGCGCCGGGCGAGCCGGCGCCCTGCTGGGACCCCATCGCCGCCGCCGCCGTGACCTGCCTGCGTGAGGCAATGCGCGGCGCAGTCAGGCTGAGGCGTGCGGGTAGCGAACAAGCTATTTGAAATCGGGAAGCAGCGGAGTTCGAACAGGGATGGCAAGAAGACGGACAGCAGAGTTCGTGCCTTTCGCTTTTTTTGAAAGATCTTCGTGCCTTTTGCTTGGCCCTACTACTTATTTTAGATTTGAATTCCCGCTGGCACTCAGTGGGCTTTTCGTGGGGGTTTTATGGCATTAATTAGATGGACATCTCAGTAAAAATGTTGACATGGCAGCCAAATTAATAGAAGAGAGGAGAGAAGCGTTTCTTCCCCGCGAAACGAGTCCGGCGTCGTTTCCAAATCGATGAAACGGCGGTGAAACGCGCACTGAGGAGCTCCACCATTTCATGGCGGATCCGCTGTGCCTCCCGCGCTCCCGCTTCCCGCATTCTTCCTCCGCGCGCCAAAACCTCCCGTCTGCTCCCGCCAAAGGCAATCAGCCTCCCCACAAATCCATCTCCCTCCCGTGCCTCCCCACAAATCCATCTCCCTCCCGTGCTCCCCCCTGCCCTTCCTCCCACAGCGTCCTAGCTACTGGTGCCGCGGGTGAGATGCCTCGCCAGGGGGGAGGTCTTCCCCATCCCGGCGGCGGCCCTGCAAAACGCAGCGGCGGCGGCCCCACGAAGGGTCGCGGCGGCACCGAGAAGGGCCGCGGCGGCACCGAGAAGGGCCGCAGTGGCGGCTTGGTGAAGGGCCGCGGCGCCGGCACGACGACGGGCGGCGGCGGCGACACTAGTAGTGCGGCGGCGTCAGCTCCTCCGGCGGCTGCGGCTTCTCCGGCGGCGCATCCCCCACCAACATCCGGTCCATATTGGCCCGGATATGGAGCTCCTCCGGCGTCTGCATCTCCCCCTGGGTCTGCAGCTCCTCCGGCGGCTGCGACTTCTCCGGCGGTGCATCCCCCAACAACATCTGGTCCATGTTGGCCCGGATATGGAGCTCCAACGGCATCTGCATCTCCCACGGGGTGTGCAGCTCCTCCGGCGGAGCCTCCCCCACCTCCATCAGGTGCACGGTGGCCTGGATATGGAGCTAGCAGTGGCCAAAATTCTTCCGCACATGGAAACCAATACACAAATCCATGGTATTTCTTCTCTGAATTCTTTGATGAATGGTTAATCATATGTCTGCTTAAGTACTCTAGCTGATTGGACCTTATTCAAGTCTGAGCGCTCTCAATCTTACAGTGGTAGGCACATATATTTTGAGCACAAGACACTTAAGTGCACACATTAGTTAAAGTTGGTCGTGTGGTCGATCTGCAGGTTATCTCAATGTCATACATAGAAAACTACTTGTTGCCCCTAGACAAGCACACTCCTGGTCTCCATAGCAAAAGATTTATTTGAAGTTAATCCAAATATTTATTTTGGCTACAAATTAAAATTTACCATATGTAATCTTTTTCATATATATGCCCATTTAAGATCGTGTGAATATTTGAAGTTAATCCAAATATTTATTTTGGCTACAATAATATTTATTTACCATGTTCCTAGACTAATACGTAGTTTACAAACAATTGCAAAAAATGCTATAGAGTTCTCATGGTACATTTGATCACAACACAATCCACATATTAAATACTGCATCCTGTCTATGAAACTGTGCAGTGTGCACTGACAGTGACAATTTCATGGCAGTTTTTTCTCACAGAAAAGCTGACGTGGTAGTCTAGGTAACAGTGCTACGAAACCCCCACTGAGACTGGCGCCAGATAACACTGATCTCAAAAGGAGTCAGAGTGCCTAGAGGGATGAAAACAAACGGCGCAAATTTCATGCCAAAGCGTCGCAAACCGGTTCAAATCGTGTGCAACAAACAAATGTTATGGTATGAGCAGAGATCTTGATCGTGCAGGTGCTCAACTGAACCACCAACAAATGCAAGCTGGGCAGCAGATAATTGCGGTCGCCCATTTTTGGTTAACAAACTACGGATCTAGTATATCAAATATGGCAAAACTTGGTTACTGTAGCAAAGCTACGTAGTTTACCTATTCTTGATGATTGGATTTTGAATTCTCCGTTGATCCCTTGGTTCTGAACCGTCCGATTCATCCTTTCTGTGCTCGCTCTAGTATTTTCCATTTTTCCATCTACCCCACGCGGCGTCGCTCCCTTCGCTTCTGGCACCTCCGTCCCGCTCCACGACGCGTTCCGTCCCCACACCCGGCAACACAACACGCGGCGGGCGCAAATCCCGGCGACCCCCCACGCCAATCGGAGCAGGGAGCAGGCGCCGATCGAATCGACCACCGGACCCCAATCCCGAACCCCCGCCTCCAATCAGGTCCTCCTCCAATCCTCCGCGACGCGGGCCGGGGAGGCGAGAGCGCGACGATGTCGGGGGCCGGGGATTACCAGGAGATGGCTGCGTCGGTGCCGCCGTCGCTGAAGGCCATCACGCTGACGCACGTCCGGTACCGCCCGGGCGACCCGCTGGGCCTCTTCCTCGCGTGGGTCTCCCTCGTCCCGGTCTTCATCAGCCTCGGGGGGTTCGTCTCCCACTTCCTCTTCCGCCGGGAGCTCCAGGGTCTCTGCTTCGCCGCGGGGCTCCTCGTCTCGCAGGCCCTCAACGAGCTCATCAAGCACTCCGTCGCGCAGTCTCGCCCGGCGTACTGCGAGCTCCTCGAGGCCTGCGACTCCCACGGGTGGCCGTCCAGCCACTCGCAGTACACGTTCTTCTTCGCCACCTACCTCACGCTCCTCTCGCTCCGCCGGTCGCGCGCGCGCCGGGTGATCGCCGCCGTGCCGTGGCCGCTGGCCTTCCTCACCATGGTGTCCAGGGTGTACCTAGGGTACCACACCGTCGCGCAGGTGAGAGTCCCTTAATTTCGGATCCGATCTGACTAGATGTGATTTTCCATCAAATCGTGCATTTCACGCTTAAGGCCGGTCCCACTGATCATTTGGCGCTTCTCCTGCTTCGCTTCTAAAGCTTGATAATTGTGCCTTTGCTATGATTCCCCTATATTTATGTATTTCTAGTGAAATTTTGCTAGTTTAGCTCTTAATGCCTTTTAGAACTATAAAGAACGCATCTTTACATGCATAATAAGCTTCAGATATACTATATTCATCATCGCTACTGTGGTTTCCAGTGAAAAGTTTGCTAAGATTTACCATGAGGAAAATTTACATGTCTATTTCCTGTGGAAGGTCGGACAGAAGCAACTAAGATCATCAACACAACAATTTCATGTTTTGCCATGGAAGGTTGCAAAAGATTTATTTAGCATGTGTGAGACCATGGCAGCTTACAACAACAATGCCTTTTAGTCCGAAACCAGTTGCATAGGCTAACAATGAAACCCAACAAGAGTCACAAAAGACCATGACAATTCCCATAACTATGTTCTTTGTCCTAACCTTATTAGAAGGGGGAAACAAAAAAAAATCAACAAAAGCTGCAGAAAAGTTAGCAATATTTTGAAGTAAAACTGTTAAACAGTAGTTTCCATAAAGATATGTATGCAAGAAGAGCATCCACCTTTAGTAAATTCGTAGTTTAGTTAGGATCATGAGCTGGTATCCTGTCCTTCTGAATACTATTGTGGTATTGTTCATTTTTGTACCTGATGGCCTGCCCTTTTCTGGAAAAGAATTCTTATTTGTTTTTCTGTTAAAAGGCTATGTGGCATTTATTTTTGTGGATGTTTAGTAATGCTTCATTTGTATGAATCTATTTAGCATTGGTTTGTTCAGTAAACCAATTGCATTTTTGTCCATTTGTCTGTAGAACTTTGGCTCATGGTAGAATTGTTAGCCACCATTTAGTGCAATCTGGATCACATGATGCTCCTTTAGATTGGTTACATGTGTCCTTATTAACCTGCTTATTTGAAGGAAAAGCGAAAAGCGATTTGATTTGATTATTATTATTTTATGAAAAATATGACTATATGGCATCTTGAAAACTGAAAGGAATTTCCATTTGATAAATTCAACAGGTTTTCGCGGGAGCAGTAGTGGGCCTTGTCTTTGGTGCTATCTGGTACTGGATTGTCAACACCATGCTTGTTGATTACTTCCCGATGATTGAGGAGAGTGCAATCGGGAGGTGGTTGTACATCAAGGATACATCCCATATTCCAGATGTGCTTAAGTTTGAGTATGATAATGCAAGGGCAGCAAGGAAGAAAGTTGCTACTGATTGAGCTTGTAAGTTGCAGCATATCTAATTTTGTTTTGCTTGTTAAGCAGATGCTGCTCAGATACAAAGCGCTGAACCTGAAAATTGCAATTACATTTTTTTTCTAATTAATTGAAAAATCATGATTAGTAGTCCAGCAATCTTTCTTCCTCTGGGACTTCAGAATGTTTTGTGATTGCTGATTTAGTCATGAACATGCTTTCTCCATATTCTTGGCATTGTTAAAATTAACCTTGATACAAGAGAAGCTATTGTTGGCCTGTATCTAGCAACTCCAAAAGCTATCGTTGGCTATCAACCTTCACCTCATTTTATCAATATTGATTTTACTCTAAACTTGATCTACCTTATCGCATATTTATGACCTTCACATGGTAGTCCTACTTTCAGTGTTCTGATCAAATTTGCTTGACCTACATCCATGTGATAAAATTAATTGCCCCCATGTGCCTAACTGGTCCTCATATTTTCTTATGTCAATGCAGGTTGTGTCCCCGGATTTCATTTTGCTCACAGTGATTATAAGAATGTGTGCGGCATGTTATTTGCTTCAGTTGCTGCACACAGACATGTAGCGACAACATTTTCAGTAGAAAAGAAATGTCTATTACAGCTTGGCATTTTGCTTTTCCTGGGCATATGCTAATCTTTGCTCAGTCATTTTGTTTCTCGTAATGGCAGTTTGATCATAACTTGACGATTGCTTACATTTAGAAAATGACATGTGAACAATACGTGAATTCATTTCCAGCATCGAGATAATCTTTCGTTGCTTGTCTATGTGTCAGATAACTTCAATGTGTTGCATTCTATGTTGTCGAAACATGAATACATGTATGATGTATGCCAATCTTTAGCAATGTTTTAGCATTTTTGTGTACACTGTACCAAGTTTAGCATGATTAATAATCTTCTGGCACAGTACATGCAAGGGGTTAGTAAAATGCTGCTTTAAGGTCCTGTCTCTAGGTCCAGAAAACTTGTGGATCACGTAGACATATGTAGCTCCAAGTGTATGTTAGGAGCATTTAGATAAATCATTTTATTTGTGGTTTATACTAATTACTAAATATGAATATTTAGACCACTTTGATTTAGTCTACAAACTACATATGTAACCTGGATCTCGGACTAGAGTTGTGCCGAAAAGGTCCTAAATTCACTCACCAGCAAAGTGCACTGTAAAGTGGGATCCTTTTCCTGCCAAGGTGCTCAATCAAATGGAGAGAGAATGTAGCCTACATCAATGCCACATTACATCTTTATGAAATATCCAGCCTGTAGTGTCAAAAATAAGTCAAAATGTTACCTTATGTGATTATCAAGCAAGCGAACAAGCTATTTTCTTCTTCAGGGGCATACATCCCAGTATACACTCAACACAAACAATTCCCCAGGAGTAGATTTAGCTTCTCAGAAAACCACTAAGAAAAGCTACCACAAACAGGGTCTTGGGCTGTTTTGGCCTTTTCGGCAGGAATGTTACGCATTACCCGAAGGTCATCCCGTGCTCACTTAAGGTAGTAAACGTACACTGCATTGTGAAATTCATTAGTTGTGCTGTACTTATTTACCTGCCACCACCCCCCAATTTCAAACCACCAGTGCTGTTTTAGCAACTTGAAATTCGAATAAACTGAGTAAATTCGAAATTAGAGCTAACTACTGAACATAAATTACGAGACACGCCATTTGGATACGCACAATTGATAGTGTACAATATAGGTACTTGTATTCCTACAATAAAAGGTGTTCGCTGGATATGCAGCGCCTGTGAGAACCTGCTGATTGCTCGGTTCAAATAAGATGCATGCAAAGCATTCTCAGAAATAAACTTCACATGTTCAACCACTGATTCGATCGGCGGTAGCATGTCGTTCCTCTCGAGTATGTAGAATTTGTGGTAGAGGAGCTGCGATTTTTACCATCTGCAAAGCCAGCCATGGTAAGTGCAGAGTACAAACAACATCGAAAGATACTTTCAATTTCTGTACTGTCTCTTTTTCAAAAAAAAAACTAGACCTGTAGTAAAAAAATATTACAACAGTTGCCCTCTAAAGTTCCTTCTTTTTGGTCTACCATAAACCCTAAACACGATCTCCTCTCCTACCTTCGTTTAGGTCTACTGTAAAAGTAGTCTACTGACATAGTACAAACGCACGAGTAAACCTTACTTTTTGCTTTTTTTTTCTTAAAGAGATACCCCCTTCTTTTTTAAATATATGAAATTTAAGTCAAGATAATCAAAGTTCTTTTTTTTAATTAGATTGTCCTAAACATCATATATTTAAAAAACAAGGGAGTATTATTCTTCAGCAGTCAAAAATTCAGATTTTTGTTTTTGTGATTGACCTCCTATTGTCACCTTTATCGGCCTTGTATTAGTATAACATTACAGTGCAATATTAATCTTAGTGGTAACAATGGTGCAAACTATGTAATAAATCCATGTCCAATTCAAATTTCAATATATCTTCTTGATATTGTAATCTACTCCTATTGTGCAAGTCAGGTAGATAACACTGCCTGAGATGAGATCATGAGACATATATTTAATCACCTTATTTGTGGTTGGATGGCAAAGAACCAGCCAATGTGCAATGTAGGTGATAGCCACAGTCTCCAGGAACAGGTTGTAAAGGTCTCTCGTAACCTCTAATAAGAGCAAGAAAATCAGTCGAACTAAATACAAGAATCATCCAAAGAGGTATCTGAGTGGAAATGAGAGATGGAAGAATTACCCATCATATGCAAAAGAACTATCCGTGCCAGTAGATTCTGGCTCAACAAATTTGGGGTGCCCACCAATACCATACAGAGGATCATCTGTTGGCACATACAGAAAAATATACAAGAGATTTAATATCAGCTGAAATATTTTGTGCCAGGATGGGGAGATGAGATTTCATGTACTTTGCCAAATGCATTAATCAAATAAGTAACTGAAAAAAATGGCATACTTTTAAAGTACAGTGAGCAAGGTACTTGCCTACAAGAGGGTGCCCAATGTATGCAAGGTGTATCCGTATTTGATGGGGTCGTCCTGAATGAATTTCAACCTAAATAAATCAAGAACAAGATACATCACAGATTAAAATGCTCAAGGCAGCAAAAGAAACTTGACATTATATGTATTCTCAATTCAGAGCAGATGATGCCATGCCCATTTGTGAGCATGCAAGTGCGGGACAGAGCACATATTTTGCTTACAGTCTACACATTCTACCTGGACAAGTGTTTGATTTTGGTGTGCAAGTCTCTCAAGAACACATACTTTGCTCATTGCTGGTTTTCCTGAAAATTGAGGGTGCAGATAAAATAAATACTAAATCAAATGAAGAGAGCTGATGAACAAGCATTGCTCAATACAGATTACACCATGAACAGTACTGCGATCGTTCGATATTCAAAGACCTTCACCAATTCCAGGTTACATAAGTGAAATTGTAATGCACCTGATGAACATGCTGCATAAAGTCCCTCTGCCACTCCAGGATAATGAACTAACCCTATGGGTTGGGTAACCACAACCTGCACATGATGGCAAAAAATTATAGCGTGCATACTTGTGTGTGAGAGATCATGCATTCAAAATTATAAACAAGTACACAAGACCTAAGAGATCAGAACAGTGTATTGAATAAATACGGGGACAGGTATAGTACCTCATCATTATCAAGTATGCCAGTCACCAAGGCTCGATAAAATTTTGAAATTTTTCGATCCTCGCCGAATTCTGATTTATCCCTATAGATTATTTTAGTCAGTAGAACTGTATGCATTGCATGATGTGAATACATCAAAAAAAAATTCTTTCCAAATAACGAAGGGGAAATTTTGACACCTTTTACTTCCAGCATTTATAGCTCCTTCAGCGAAATAAGATGCAAGTCGAACTTTGGCGACCTTTGTCTTGGCACAGAGCAGAAGACCTAGCAACAGAACGAGCAGGTCATCAGCAGCTAGCAAGAACAGACATTGCAAACTAAAATCAAAACAACAAACAAATCAAATTACAGAAGAGCGTATACTTAATGCCAGTTCTGGTCAAACTATCTTTTTTGGCAAGGCACATTTATTGCTGAAAACAGTTTGTTACCACTAGGGCATTTTCGATATGCAGCCCTTTTCCGAGTGATCTATCAACTGTAAGCTCATGTTATAGTAAAAACATGGAAACAAGCATTCTAGATCATCTAATCAAGGCTCATGCTTCCAGATTCAGTAAATTGCCCCTAACCTCACTCTTAGGAGGGCTTTTGTTCCCCCGCCCATTACACATACAGACACACACAGGCAGCTCTTGAACCAGTGCGATTGTGTGACCTGAGCATCTGCCTCAGGTCGCGTTTTGATTCCCACAGTAAACCATGGCTATTATCGCTCTTCTCTCCACCTTGCTCCTGTGAAACATCATAGTTACTTAAAAAGACGTCTCTGCACCATGTCCATGGCTTTCTAATTCTCCATCATTGTGCCATGACTTGAACATCCCATTAGGCCATTACTTATTGCTGGTTTGAGCATTAACTTTTCAGTAGGTTTGAGCATTAACTTTTCAGTAACTATTGTATCTTTCTCCTAGATTCCTATGTTCATACACAAGTTACAAAATTTACATCTGCCTCAAGTGAGTGTCAGTAAATCAGAGTTTCCGAGTAGGATTGAACTGTAAATAAAGGAACAAACCTGATGTTCCCCTTCCTAATCGATGAACAGGAACAGGATGTGACTGCACATGTTTTCTCTTGGAGCAGCATGATGTCATCTTCCAGTCTTTCAATTGAAGCTGTGCTAGTACAGAGCGTTGCTGGAAGAGTCCTTTAGGCAGAACTTGCAAGCCAGAAGGCTTATTAAGGGCCATCTGACAAAACATCCTTGGGCTAAGATAATAGTTCTAAATGTAAATTGGAAGTTAGCTTCATGTATTAGTACTGATTTGCCTGATTTAGCAAACATGCACAAGAATACGGGAAAAAAAAACTCACACCTTACTGAACCTTGCTGAAATGGATACGATATTTGCGAGTTCAAGCTAGTTGGGTGTCCATAAGTAAAAAAATAATGATAACAACCACAGCAAAGTGTTTTAGTCCCATAAAAGCTAGAGATGAAACCCAACATGAGCCACCAACAATAAGGAAAACTTATACAAAGGTATTAATAACAGTAATATCTGTATATGCTAAGGGATCTAAAGCCTAATTCATGGTCATGCACATGGATATCTATAAGTCGATAAAGTTAAAAACTTAAGTCCATATCTTTCAAGTCCTCAGATAAATAAACATAAAGCAAACTTAGGTGGGACTTGAAAGCTGAACCTTGTCAACCAGCTAGGGGTATATAATGTGAAAGATGGGTTAAATTTACAGAAAACACCACCGAGCTTATTTGCATACCATGTCATCATCCTCGTAAAGCACTTCCAGCAAATATGGCGCAAACAGCTCCTGCCAAGGGAGACGATGATATACCAACTTACAACCATCCCTGCAAAACGAAGTTAACTTAGGTACCTGTTATATTATAATGAACTTTCTTTTCAGCTATATATAGAACCAAAGGAAACGCTGGAATGCAATTAAGATTGTAAAGCAGAAAACAATAAAAACACTTGATGCAAATAGAAAAAGAGAGCTACCTCAAAATCATATCTGGGTCGGTGATAACTTCACCGTCAACAGTTATCTGCAAAGAAAATTAAGCTTTCATTAGCGCCCAAGTAAATGTGCCAGAAAAGTCGGAACCTCTTTCATTTTCCAAAATACATGTTACAATTTTTTGTTGAAAATTAGAAGGCAACGCATAAGTTTCGATAAATGCAAGCCGCCTTCTAAAAATACATGAATCACCGTAGCTCAGTGTACAGCACGATACAGAGAGCACAAAATAGAGAAGATGACTAAATTTTCACAAGATGCCCTACCTGCCCGTTACGAATCCTCTTGACCCACCTGCGGAGCGCACCACGACCTCATCATTAGTTAAACTAACAAAATAAACCATCAATGGGCCACGGAGATCAGGAATTAAGCGTGGCCGTTAGGCACTAACCCTGGCAATGGCGCGGAGCTCCTGTAGTTAGTGGCGTAGAACTCAATCAAGGTGGTGGCGGCGGCCGCATCTGCTTGCAAGTGTAGTAATCAGAACAAGTACCAATCCACAAACCAGGGAGAACGAGAGGGAGGAGAAACCAGCGCATCGGAACGTGTCTCTGTAGGATAGGCCTTGGTTGAGCTCCGGCCACGGCGTCCCGAAGGAGTAGAGCACCCCTGGCGGCGGAGCCCCATCGGCCACCGGCGTTTCTCCCTCGGCGGCGGACATCACGTTGGGGAAGAGGTTTTAAGAGTACATTTGCAGATTAGTCCAGCAAGTTTTCGTCTCCTTTCACAGACAACCTATAGGCTGCAACAGACAGGTGTACGTTTCAAGTGTGCCACTGCCGGCAGGCATCGATGGCTTTCAGTCCTTTCACCTGCTTCCTGCTCAGATCAGCTAAAGGGCGCTCAACAGCAGTGGATGGGCCTCTACTCGTCGAGCTTGGCAACAGAAACGGCGTCGCCAAGCTGCAACTCCAAGCAAACGGGAAGATTGCACCATCCTCTCTTCGCCAAACAGTAAAGAAGGGAAAACTCGCGACTAGATTATCAACGTACACACGTGAAGGTTGCTAGTGTAAATCCAAACAGAAGAGTTCAAAATATCTTCCAAGAAGAAACTCATACACGAAGTGTGATATTTCACTTGCATGTCTGTTGACAACTTATTCACTCGTATGATCGCCGTAATTCTCTACCAGACTACAACTGGTGGCTAATGGAGCAGAAAGATAAGTTCTGGTGACACAGTGCTGGAGCATTCTCTTCTAATCTCATACTTTTGGTCCGCACCATACAATCGTACGGAACTTTTGAAACAACAACACGAAGAAACTATCAAGAAAACTTCCACTCCTGAATTCCTGGTGCTGGTAAATGATGCTATGCTATACTTCACTTATTTTTCATTGGGTCTTGGAATCGGCTTGTAGTCGTAGCTGTTTATGTCAACCTTTTGCTGCAGAGCCTATAAACATGGAAGCTCATTAATTAAACCAGTTGTGGCAAATGGCTAACTTCGACTCAAAGAAGACATGCATTTTCTACATATGAATGCAGCATACCTTCAGTTCATCCTCTAGAGAGAGTTTCTTTGGTTTATAGGCCCCTTCCACTGGCCCTGTTCGGCTTAAAGCTTTTGTTGTTTCTACCACCTCCCATTCGATATCCTCCTTTTCCTTTGTTACTTCTTTGCTGCAAAATACAATAAGCCAGCACCATCTGACAGTGAACCAAAGGTATCCCCAAAGCACAGACTAGTTAGAGGCTCGAATGATTTTACCTGCCCTGTATAAGATGCGCCAGCCCAACTGCACCAAACACTGTCAAGGAAATGAGTGGTAACCCATATCGAACAAAAGGATGTTTTCGCCCCCATCTTTTGAACTGTGATGCTTGTTTGAAAACCTTAGCAGATGGTTCCACTGGATCAACTTTCTGAGTAGTATTCATGATCAGCTCTGACTGTAAAGAAGGAAGTCAATCAAAGGGAGCCAACAAAAATGATTTACTGGATAGTTACAGGAGGACCATCTTGTTGCATAGTAAGCTTCCCTGTTGTAGAGAACTCCACATGCATTCATACTGTCATATACTACAACATAGAAGCTAGCTAATATCACTTAAACAAAAAAAATTGCATACTGAAACTTAGCACTTACAAGCAGGAACAAGCACCAGCTTATATGCTTATATTTTATCTTTTAGACCTGAGAAGAACATCATAACAGGATAGGAGGAAAAGAGTTAGTGTCATAAACACAAAACAGGAATTGTCACATTCTCATTCCAAATTCACGGCAATAATTCAATAACTCTGAAATGTAAAGCAGCTCAGATTTAGAAATAGAATGAGCCAAGCAAATTTGTACATTGGATTTTCTGCTGGCATGTGTAGTTCCTGAGTCATTTTTAAGCTGTCTACCAGAAAATGCTGACCTATTGGGAATTCGCTACGACGTAGACAAAATTATAGACAATACTAATACCTAACATCTACCAGTGCAAAGATGTGCATCAATCCTTAATAGTTTAAGAAATTCATGAGAAAAGTATTGTATATCACACTGTATGAAATTATCTCTGAGCTGCTTCTGCAGAAAGCATCAAAGTTCCACAAAAACAGATTCTGAAATGTTAGAGGTATAACTTGCTGAAAAGCGTTGTCACTTGCCACTAGCACTACCCGGATGGGGGATTGGAATAACCTGCTGGCTCTGGCTGCCTCAGCAGCCTGCCGCGCGCGCACTGCGCTGGAGCAACTGTCCCTAGCCCTAGCCGGCGCCCGCGCCACCATGCCGCTGCCCCCTCTCCTCGATTTGGCTGCGCCCGCTTGCGCCGGAGCTGCTCACCGCGCCGGTGCCAGCGCCGCCACCCGCCTGTAGCCTGCCACTCCGCCTCGTCTGCGATTCACCAGATCCGGTGCGCCACCACGGACCACGGGCTCACGCGAGGAGTCAAGATGGGGGCCGCTCACGAGGAGGAGATCCGGGCCTTCTTTGGGTTTTCTTTTCCTGGGCCGGCCCCTCGGTCTGCAAGACTAGGCCACTATGGACTGGACTGAACAATTAGATCCCAAACCTCCTTGGGCGGCTCCAGGCAGGTAGGTTAAGGGTAAGAAAATATAGAAACATGTATTAGGTGAGAGCGAGTGATGATTCTTAAATTTTGATTCCATGTTAAAAAAAATTGAACTATTAGATTCTTAGCGTTTACTTTAGATAATGCGATTGTTTCAAGGTAGAAGAACTTTGGAATGCTGGCGTAGCTAGGATTTTTGCATGGGGTATGCCAAGTCAAAAAATTTATATGCGAACCGGTAAAATTAATTTAACAATTCGGTAAAATTTCATAAAAAGTATCCAACAATTCGGTTCACGACTACTAAACAGCATAATAAGTCTTAAATTACATTCCAATCTACTGCATACAAATTAGATCGACCAATCTAACAAGTAGTAAAACCTACATAACAATTAACAAATCAGTAAAAATAAGTTATGGTTAGGGATTTGGGAAAAATTGAGAAGAGCATGCCATGGAGGGGGAAGGCTCACCCTGGAGCTCGGCAGGTGGGAGCGGCCTGATGTCTCTGGTGCCCGGCGGCCGACGGGAGCACCGCGCCGAGGCAGCGCGGCGTTCTCTGCGCTGCGCCTTGCGTCGTCGCGCCGGCCGGCGGAACTAGATCGAGGGAGGGCCGGAGGGGGAGCAGCCGAGCAGGGCCGAGGAGCGGAGCGTGCCGGGGGCCCGGGGCCGACCGCAGACGGCAACGGGCGACGGCCGAGGCGCCAGCGCGCTTTTTTCTTTTTTATATTAAAAAAATCAAAATTTCAAAAATATATGTCCATTTTGAAAAATTTCAAAAATACCCCCCGGTCGCCCCCCATAGGGCGACAGACCCTAAGTGTATTTTTTTCAAATTCGCAAGGAGGTCCCTGGGCAAAAAAATGCAGGGGGGACTGTCGCCCCCCCCAACGAGCGACAGGGGCCTGTCGCCCACCACAGGGGAGACAGGGGCCTGTCGCCCGGTGGGGGGGGGGCGACAGGGTCCCTCCCCCCTATATAAGCCTTGGCCGCCATTCCCTTTGTCATTTGAGCCTAAAAATTCAGAAAAAAAGAGAGGGGTGAGGAGAAGAAAAGCGGCGAAGCTCTGCCGAATTACGTACTTGTGATCTACCGGTAACTTCCGTATGAATCCATTGATATTGTATAACAATTTAATTTAATAAGCGGATTAGCTGAATTAGATTTGATGATTTAGAACACTCGTTTAGTATTACAATTTCAATACTATTACATACTTGTTTTAAATTAATTATGAATTAGAATAGAATTATGAAAGTACATTATTGATATTGCAGCATAAGACAATGGCTGCCTCCAATTGTGGAGGATTTTTATGGACCGAAGAAAAATCTAGTATAATACTTGATATCATGACCCATATTGTTATCATTAAGAAGTTGGATCCATTAGCGGATGGTACGATAGAGATGGTGTTGTCCAAAGTAGTAGAGTTTAAAGATTTCACATTATTTCGAGGTATTACGACGCAAGATGTAAAGGGACACCTGCTAGAACATCGGAAGATATACATGAGAGTATGTGAACTAGCAAATCATCCTAATATCATTGGATTCTTACAAAGTTCTTGTAAGATATGGATGCGGACAGAGGTGTATGAGATGCACATTAAGGTAACTCTCAATCAGTTGTAATCTCGTCCGTCATTTCGAATCCATATTTATGAAATAATAACATTGTTTTTTAATTATATGCTAGGATTACCCCGATGACACGGAGTTGATTAACAAAATGATACGAAATTTTCATAAATTGGTATGTATCTTCGGTGGACTTATGCTGCAAACTAGACGAAGGAGGTGGATAAGATCTTCGGGTGATAGTACTTGGCCTGCGCAAGAACAGATGCCCGGAGGTTCGTCGAGTCATGCTGCAGCACCTCAACCACCAACTTGTGTTAACTGGGATGACGACATGGATGACTTCATGCCCCCCAAACCATGGCCTCCAACACATGATGTTCCTCCCCCTTTACATGAACCTAGAATCAGAAAAGAGACTAAGGAAAAGGCAAGAGGTTCGTCAAGTCATGTTGCACCACCTGCAGCACAAACTTGTGTTAACTGGGATGACGACATGGATGACTTCATGCCCCCCAACCATGGCTTCCAACACATGATGTTCCTCCCCCTGTACATGAACGTAGATCCAGAAAAGAGAGAAAGGGAAAGCCAAGAGGTTCGTCGAGCCATATTACACCACCTGCAGCACCACCATCTGTCAACTGGGATGACGACCTAGATGATTTCATGCCATGATCTATAACATATGATGTTCATCGGTTTAAGATGTATTCGCATTTAGTATTGTTAATGTTGTATTATGCTTGTATGTATGTCTCGTACCTAACTTGCATTCACTGGACATGTACATAATGTCGAGTTTGAATCGTACTTAGTCGTAATGGAGCATCGAAGTATAAACATACAATCTATTATATGTAATGAAAAATACGAGAGTGATCAGAGACAAACGTTGAAGTGTATAAATAAGCGGTCCACAGCTATCTCATTACAAATAAACATCAGAGATACAAACATCAGATATATCTAACCACTCCTATGGCGTCAGACCCTCTTAGGCCTCTGCTGGGCACGGACATGGCCCTCGGAGCTTTTCATGTCACTAGAATACTAAAAAGCACACATGTAATTAATATAACGATAAGAAATAAGAACTAAGAAATGCATTACGCAATGTGAAACATCAAATTTTACATCATAATACAACGATAATGAAACACACATCACACATGCAGTGGCATGTCAGAACCTGTTGCAAACTACGGTAAACAGACTCCGGACTAACCTAACATGCCTTAGGTAATTTAAAAAAACAGAACAAACACAACGATGCAACATGTCACTAGCACTAGGGTAGTCCTAGTAGCCGTACCCCCACGTAGCAAACTGAATTGAGCCTTCTCCGCAGTATCCACCCATTGCAGGTGGTGCAGGCGGTGGTGCCGGAGGCGCAGGGCCCTTCTTCTTGTGACAAGGGCAGTTGCAGTAAGGAATAGTGCATGGTTCATCCTGTGAACCAGCAGCATTGCTGGTATCATCAACTTCGTCGTCTTTGTTACCCTCGCTCACTTCCTCATAATGGTTCACCTTGCATTCCAGATCAAATATCTTTATCTGGAGGTACTCGATGAACTCCTGAACAGAATCAATTGGTGCAGGATCTACCCACCTAGTAAAACCACAGTTTTCTGGAGCATCGGAAGACTGCAAAATAAATTTCATGTAAGGTGTCTCATTGAAGATAAAGAAATGAAACAACCGAGTATTACCCATGCGTGTGGACATTTAAAGAAACGCCGACCGCCATCCATCCCGTCGGTGCACATCTGCACTAAGCAGTCCTCACCATATCTGCATTTTGGCCACGGTTCTCTACGGTTATCATATTGTCGAAGAGGAGTTTCATTGGTAAATTCACTCTTGTGCTGTGGCAGAAACTCAAATACTGGTTTCGGAAAGGAATCAGGTCCAAGAGGCCCCTCCCATATTATGGGGTCTCCCTTTCTTCCCCCTTTTCCTTTCCCAAAACTATAGTAATTCTTCCCGCTAGACCCACCTCCAGATATTGGGTATACAATGAGCTTTGGTGTTTGAGTGCTGCTGGGAGTTCACAAACTTCGGAGTATTTATAGGCGCACAAAGGTCTGATACCCGGAGTGTGGAGTGTAAATGCACCTAAAAAGCCTACATGACAACACAGTGAAGAGGCTAGCTGACCTAACACTGAAAAGGCTAGATTCGATTCTCGAAATGACTACTCGATGCAGCTCTGTGCATGCAGACTCATAGCACTGCATTGCTGCCGCTCGGTCGATCGCGCCTAGATGCCGTCTTCCCCACTACACGTCACAGACCTTCGCTGTAGAATGACAGGTCCGTCGTCCTCGCCAGAGAGACTGCTTTGAAGGTGAGCTGGTGTTGTTGCCGTGTTGTCACATCTTTTTGAAATGGTGGAAAGGCACTGCTATTGGGTTGTCGTCTTTTGTCACGTATGTCTGGGCAAAGAATGCGACATTTGGGAAACCCGTGATCGCCGTGCTGAGCAGTGGCAACCTATGATCTCGTACTCGTAGCTAGATAAACTATGGTTCCTATTTTGAGCTATTTGAGCGTGTAGTCGTCATTATCGTCGGCAGGATCTCGGCCACTAACTTCTACCGCACCTAACTTGTCCTTCATTAAATCACTGAAAAAATTCGCAAGAACTTCCCTTATTTCACGAGCATTATGGAAACCACAAACATAACAAGTTCACATCAATAGTATCTATAGAAACAAATGACAAGTAAACTAGCACATTCATAAACATCGGATACAAATAAGCGGTCAACAGCTATCTCATTACAAATAAACATCAGAGATACAAACATCAGATATATCTAATCACCCCTAGGGCGTCGGACCCTCTTAGCCCTTTGCTGGGCACGGACATGACCCTCGGAGTAGGTCAGAACATCCGGAGACCTCACCTGTCGCTCAGGACGCGCAAGGGGCTGCGGTGTCTGCTGCTGAGAGATCCCAAGTGGTGCTCCTCCTAGCTGTGA
This sequence comes from Panicum virgatum, assembly GCF_016808335.1. Classification (NCBI taxonomy): domain Eukaryota; kingdom Viridiplantae; phylum Streptophyta; class Magnoliopsida; order Poales; family Poaceae; genus Panicum; species Panicum virgatum. The sequence continues at coordinate 68,619,422 of NC_053153.1, forward strand.
ATACCCCAAGACATCGGGGTCACCTTGCGCGGCAGGCTCTTCTGGAGTCAAGCTGTCGGGGTCGTCTAAGGTGAAGCCCTCGTTATCTGGTCGAAAGGAGGAAGAAGAAGGTCCGGCGCCTGCATCGGGGTAGAATCATACGCATAAAATGCGGATGTTAGCGTACGATCGTGTATTTCGTCATGACAGGTAGAAACCAAAATACGAAACATAAACTAACCTGTGTAGACCGTTATATGTGGCCCCGGTACCATCCCTGGATACGGTCCGCCAACTGGTGCTGTCACTCTAAACATTCCAGTATGGCCGAACGCAGTAGCTGGATCGTATCCTGTTTGTGATATTAGTAAATATGTAGGAACACTTGATCTAATTTTAAAGAGATATGTACGTTACCTGCACTTGGGAAGAACTGCGACGTCAGCCCGTGCACGGTCGACGGATACGGGAACGAGGACGAGGCCTGGGACGACCCGTGGCTGTCTTCGTACTGCACACGGCTTCCCAAGTTGTGCACTACCTGATGCAACTGGTCACGCTGCCTCGACCATGCCTCTGTCTGGTCAAACTGGGTCATTGGGGATCCGGCACGTACCCTCGTCAGGTAAGTCGAGCAGTCCATCTCCATCATGTTGCAAAGGCGAAACTGCATCCATTCAGTAAAGGAATAGTTAGAAACACATGAATTATCTTATGAATATGAATATGAATATATATATATATGCAAATATGATCAAGAGACTCACCGCGCCAGCTAGTTCCTCCACGTGGTGCCGGGCATAGCCATCCTGAGGCCTCGCCTGTTGTGGCTGCGAGTGAGTGTCAACATAAACCAGACGGGCCCGAGTCCGGGGTAAGTACCAGGTGAGATAAGCCCTAAAGGAGCTGTCTGTGTGTGGTCATGTTGGATGGACCAAGTGCTCGTCTGCCTGTTCCCATTGGTCCACCCGCGGCTGCATCTTAGTGAGCCAATCATCAGAGCACGGCAAGCCACTCCTTGACAACCTACAAAAGTGGACCACAAATAATCGTTAGATTCGACACGAATGTATGAACCAAGTTCATTCATAATTACCTGTGGTCCTGGCGACTGACACGCTCCAACGCGGTGGCACCGGAAACTCCTGGCGCTACCCAAACTATCTCCTGACTCTCCAGGAGCAATATGCCTCAACCGCGATGTCATAAACCAGGACGACTGTAGTAAGCCACAGGCTTGCATTCACAGAGCAGTGCGAAGACAGGCCTGCTGGTGCACGGGTAGCCACAGCCTCTGGGCTGTAAGGCTCCCAGACAACGTCCTCGGACGTCAGCATGTCGAGCTCCGAAACAAACTCAGGATATGCTCGTCTAACCTGCGCATGCGCCCAGGACCTCTGCATTCCGAATAAGTAAAATTAAAAGTGCGCTAATGCATCATGTAACAATGAATAACAAAATTAGATTTGTTGCGAAAGTACCTGACGCCAGATCCAGATGATTCCCATAGTGGGCCTCTCGTCCTCCTCGTCGTCGTACATGGCCCCGAGGTAAGGCTCGTGGCTGACCATGGGCCGACCAACGGCTAGCCTCTTGTACGACCAAAGATGTAGTAATAGTGGGCACCCTGCCAGGATAGCGTTCCCATGTGTCTTAATGCAGCCGTCGCAGAGTCCACGGTAAGTGGCTGCAAGTACCGCCTCACCCCAGTTGTAGGGCGGTACGTCCTCGTCCCCATCCGCAATCTCCCGTGCATACGGAAGGAGAATCCTATCGACCGAGTTGCCATGAGTGTTGTTGAACATGATGTAACCAAACAACCAAAGTAGGTACGCCTCCAGCGATCTGGTCACACTGTACTCGTCGGCATCCGCAGCCAACAGGGCAGGTTGCATAAACAATTAAGATTAATTAATTCAACTGACAATGGAACATGTGAATTGTAACAATTAAATTTAAATATGGAATGAATACGTACTGTAAACTGTAGGAACCAGGTCTTCGAAGGACTTGCTGCTCGCGGGTGCGGGTTGATCGGACCTGCTTCTTCCACGCGGTCAACCAGGGCAAAATGGGCCTCCAGGTCATCCTTCCACGAGGCCGCCACCACACGCGGACCTACAGCCTCCCCGACGATAGGGAGGCCGAGGAGGTAGGCCATGTCCTGCAGCGTAGGAGTCATCTCCCCACACGGGAGGTGGAACGTGTGTGTCTCCGGCCTCCATCTGTCAACGAGCGCCGTCAGGAGGGATCGGTCGAGCTGAATAGGCCCAACCTCGACAAGACGGCTCAGAGTCAGTAGACCGGCATCACGTAACCTGCAATAAACAAAATTGTCAAAACAAAGGAATATCGACGAATACATAAGTGATAAACAATAATATTTCATTACATACTTGTCACACCAATCGTGGTGTATAGAGATCGCCTCCCCGGGTGGACGAGGACGTAGCACCTCTAGGGCTCGGTGCTCAACTGCTACAAAGTAAGACCTGTGGCTCGAGTCGATAACTGAGTCTAGCAAGGAGTCCATCTTCATACCTGCATTCAAAAATATATGAGAACACATAGGTACATATATGTTTCATACAAACTGGACACATAGGTACAATAATATTTCATTACATACCTGCAATATTTCATTACTACATATTACAAATAATGAAATACAATTGTGGATCATGACACCGAATGCCTTCCACGAGCAATTCTCGCCGATGCTCGTCTGAACGTAGGAGGTGCTCCATCTCTGGGATTTCTGGAAGGACCGACGTCAGCAGCATCGTGAAGTGCATTCTGAGGACAATTCTTGTAGTTGTGACCCAATGCTCCACATTGGCTGCAACGCTTTTGTGCCTTGCTTGCTTCGGACTCGTCCATACCATTCCGAATACGACGTGTCTGACGGCGGCCTTTGCCTTTCTTAGTGGCTGGATCAGAAATAAACATCTTATTCTCATTATCCTGAATGAAAGGCCCCACTATTCCAATCCCGTATACCTCATGTCCCTAGGTGGATACAGCTGCTTACTTGCTGAAGTAAGGTGAAACAAATACTCCTGGATGCAACCCAGACTCTGCACATGCCGCAATGAGATGAGAGCATGCCAAATGCAATAACTTAGGCTTCATGCAGGAGTAGAAGGCTTTGTCATCTACTGTAATCAAACTCTCCTGTACCACCCTATCTCTACGGATACCACGACCAGTTCTATCCTTGCATAGAACCTCAAATCTATGCTCCATTGTACCTGTCAATATGACGCGGTGCAGTTTGGCCTTTTCAATCTTCTCTTGCATATATTGTGTCACTCTTGTGCAAAACTGAATTTGGGGTTGCTGATGTTTATGCTTACAGCCGTGTAACGCTCTCTAAAATACTTCATGCACCCATACATGATGAACTCAACAATTCCCACAAGAGGAAAGGCACGACAAGAACGCATAACCATATTGAAACACTCTGCATGGTTCGTTGTCTGAATACCATACCGTATTCCGTTGGTATCATAAAGGAATGACCATTTCTCCTTAGGTGCACCTCGAATCCAGTGTGAAAATGGCTTCTCAATTGAATCCCTAGCCTCTGCAGCCTGACTCGTGCCTGCTCCTATTGTCCTTACCTTCACTAGCTCTGCAGTCAACCGATCAAGCATCTGCCATAATGCATTGAATTTTCTCTGTTGATTTTGGGTGCACAACCTCTTAAACAGGTTCTTAAGATCCTTGTTCTTGAAGTGGTCATAGAAGTTTGCACCCATATGCCTAATGCACCACCTGTTTTGGACATCGGGCCACAATGGAGGCGTTGTCGCAGTTCCACATTGCAATTTCAGTATTGATTGCAGCAGACCTGCATGCCTATCACTAATAAGGCACATATGGACGTGCAGCAACAACATGAACCTTCACTCGTTCAAGGAACCAATACCAATTGTCTAAGTTCTCATTCTCAACAAATGCAAATGCGAGCGGAACTATTTGGTTGTTGCAATCTACTCCGATTGCAGTGAGTATCTGACATTTATACCTTCCAGTCAGAAATGTGCCAACAATGCAGATCACCGGAAGACAACACTGAAATGCTCTAACACAAGCACCAATGCAAAAGAAGCCTCGTTGCATAATTCTTTGCCCCCTAGTCACGGCTGGTACGAGGTATGTGTCATAAAAGCTTTCAGGATTTCTAGCAGCAACCTGGGATAACATACGAGGTAGGTTATCATATGATGCCTCGTATGTGCCGAACCACATCTCGAACACCCTTTGTTTAGCCCGCCATGGCTTCAAATAACTAATGGTGTACTGGTAAGTCTGATCAATGTGTCGAACAATCATTTTTTGCTCATAATTTAGGTTGTCCATAATAAACCCATACATTTGCTTTGCAACAAAGTCGCATGATATATTGAGATGTGAGGGAAGAACTTCTGACAGTAAACAAGTGTGCTCTGTCACAATGGAACATTTCCAGTTCGACTTCCATTTTCCCTTGAATGCATGTACTCGCCATGGAGATCCATCATTCACACACTTCACCTCATATTCTTTACTGCCAGACTTTACGACTTTGAATTCTCGTTTCAATGATATTGCCCATAGTCTCACAGCATCTTTTACGGCTTCAATGTTTGGATATGTTGCACCTTGCACTATCTCATTCCCTATGTACTCCCACTCCTGATTTCGTACGTCTTCTGCGACATGACTGCCAAAACCATGCTCCTTCCACTCTTTTGGCCTTGAGTACTGCTCGTCATCAGATGAGCCCTCATATTCTTCCATCTCTATTGTGGTTTGGTCTTCTGCCTCCATCTCGTCCACAATGCTATGTATCCTCTCTCCCTCATCATCTAGGCCTTGTGGTCCCATGTTTTGGTTCTCTGTCTCTTCTGACTCATCTTGCTCAACATAATTGGTCTCTCTTCGAATACTCGGAGTTTCTTGATCTGCACAATGTTGGATTTCATTTTGTGTCTTCTCCCGAATTTGAACAAGAATGGCCAGTGGCCACCCACGCTCTAGAGCTGCTTGCATGTACTTCTGTCAGTCATCAGTGCTGTGTATCATCATCAATTCCCATAAATCACTTTCTACCTCCCAATTAACAAGAGACTGGACGATGATCACATGTGTCAACGGATCAACACGGAACCCACGCTGCAGCCACTTACATATGGAACCAAAACTCCTTTCCAGAGGTTTATCTATGGCGCTAGATGTGCACTTAAAGGCAGAAAGATCTACTCCATTTGGCCCATACAAAACATTGTAGTCACCATAAAATACTTGAAACTGCATCTTGCTCGACATATCTGTATATCACATAATACTTATCGAGTTATACTCTTTACTTCACTACCTTATTCAATAATCCGTAAAAACTAAGTATGAAATTCAACTACAACATATAAGTATTCATAACTACGTGATGACACTCAAATTCTATAATGCATATGCCAAATTCTATTCTAAATCATAATTAATTTATAAACACGTCTCTAATAGTACTGCAATTGTGATAATAAATGCGTAGTACTAATTTTCTAAACTAATTTACTACTACGTAACTACAAACTAAAGTATCATTAAACTCCTACTTAAATGGTTCTACTATAGCACTAATTAAATTAAATTACTCACCCCTACTTAAATTACTCCTACTTAAATGCGTAGTACTTAAATGGAAAAATATATAAACTAAATGTACTAACCTGCAGATCACAAGTGCTGAATCCGGCAGGGCTTTGCCGCTTCCCTTCTCCTCACCCCTCTCTTATTTTTTGGATTTTTGGTGGAATTTTTGGGCTCAAATGAGGAGGGAAGGGGGTCGGATGCTTATATAAGGGGGTACCCCGGTTGCCCGAGGGGGGGCGACAGGCCCCCCTGTCGCCCGTGGGGGGGCGACAGGCTCCCTTTTTTTTTGCCAAAGACCTCCTTGCGAATTTGAAAAAAAATACACTTAGGGCCTGTCGCCCTATGGGGGCGACTGGGGGTATTTTTAAAATTTTTCAAAATGGACATATATTTTTGAAATTTTTATTTTTTTTAAATATAAAAAAAGAAAAAACCGCGGTGTCAGCCAAGCAGTCGCGCAGAGGCCTCCGCAGGCTTGCCCTCGAGCGGACGGCTGCAGTGCAGGGGCTGGGCTGAAGTGGGTTTTTTTTTTTACTTCATGTGCTGTTTCTACTAGTATGCTTATTGGGTTGTGGGCTGCTAGGGTATGCCGGGCCATACCCGTGCAGCCCACTAGCTCCGCCCCTTGCTGGTTGACTGTGGCGGGCTAGGATTTAGGGTAACTAGATAGGTTGGCGCGCTATGCGCGCCTGTAGCAAAAGGTTTGATCTAAAATTATAATAAAAATATATTATTATGTGCTATACTTAAAGTAATATCGTGTTGATGTATTTTAACAATATGTTGATGTATTGAATGAAGTCTAAAAGTTAAAGTACATAGGTATAGTAGTTTAAAGTCTGAGAGCACGCTAAATGTATAGATATATATTTTTTTAGGTTTTTTTTGTTTTATGTTAGTAGGTACGGTAGGTGAATTGATTTATATTTATTATTGATTTTGGTAGGGTAAAAGAAAAATTTAGTAATTTGTAGTAGGTATAGTTCATGAATTGTCATACAATTATATTTTGCGAATTAAAATCCATTAAGTTGTAGGGGCTAGCACATGTAGATGTAATTGATGTTTATTATGTTCGTGTAAATAAATAATTAAATACATTTTATGAATGAATTCCAATTGAATATTATGTGGGTACCACCTGAATAGCACACAGGACCCACGTTGGTTCTGCATAAATAGTATATGTAGGAATTCATTTTTTGTATGTTAACAGATATAGTTGATGGATTAGCTTGCACTAATTATTAATTTTGGTAGAAAAAATCATAAGATTAGGAATGAATGGATGATTCAATTATATTTTGTGAGTTCACAAAGTGAAAACAAAATCCAATAAGTAATAGATGTGAATGTTTTGGTAGAAAAAATCATAAGATTAGGAATGAATGGATGATTCAATTATATTTTGCGAGTTCACAAAGTGAAAACAAAATCCAATAAGTAATAGAGGTGAATGTAGTATACAATTTTGTTTTTTGTTTTTTGTGTATAAAGAATAACTAAACATTTAAACACGTGGGGCCACATGTTTTTATTTTTTTACAATTTTATTATTTTTTATTATGAATCATATTTTTATCATTTTTTATTATAAACAGTGCCCGGGCCCGCATGAACAGTACTTCAACATTATTATTTAGTATGAACAGTGCCCCCGGGCCCACATGAACAGTGCCCCCCCGACCCACATGAACAGTACCGCCGGGCCCACGTGGGGCCGCGACTCACGGCAGCGCTCCAAATCTTGGAGCTTTAGTATATGTACTCAACTAGGACATTTCGCGCCCTACCGTTTGAACAATAAAATGCATATAAACATAAGGCAATAAAAAGTAATAATTAAACTATATACATGATATAAAATGAATTCAATACGAAGACACCACATCCGGTAGCAAGCACATCATCAGCATATTAACATAGGTGTCTATCTAGCATTTGAATTATAAATATTACAACACATCTAAGCACAAAGTTATCCTTGCCATCAAGTGTCTGTTCGGCATTTAAATAAAAAATATTACAAAACAAGAGCATGATATCCTATCCATAAGGTGTCTATCCGGCATCTCAATCAACATCACATTACATCCAATCACCATAGTTACATCCGAGCACCAAACTATCCTAGGTGTCTGTCCGGCATTTGCACATCTATATTACAGAACATCCAAGCACCATACATGCAACAGCAAGTATGCAAATATAGCCACCAAACAACCTAGCTGATAGCTTTGAATACTAACTGAAACAAAAAGCAAACCACCATGGTACAAACTTTGCAAGCCGAAGTCAATGCAGTCTTCAGGTCCCATGCATCAGACTCTTCTTGCCAGAGACGGAAGGGCACACAGAAGCCGGCCACAACATGAGCTTCACTGCTCATCATCCACTGCAAAAGGATAATAATTTAATATCTAGCATGTGTCATGTAGATGGAACAACAACTTTCAAATGATCTGCTACTTGCATGGTTTCTAAAAACAGGATGGCAGGTTGCTAATTAAAAAAGGTCGACAAAACAGTAACACTCAGTTGTTTCTATATCTTCTTACTGCATTTTGTTTAAGTCGTCTCGCTTGGCCACTTTGACCAGCCGAGTTTATGTGGTTATATACCTTGTTGATCCATTTTACTTCTAATATAAATGTCACATTATGCTCAATTAACGAAAGTATTATTCAGATTATGTTCTGAAGTAATCATGTTGCTTGAATGATTTTACCCCTCAAATCTCTTCACTTTCCACATATAAGAAAAATAAGTTGTGAGTAGGAATGATTTGATAGAACTGATTTTTTCACGCTCACCATGCAGTTAACTTCTCATCATCAGGAAACGAAATGATTTGGGTGTCACCAAGCCACAATTGACTTCTTTCATCACAAAATAAGGAAAAAAAATTCAGGCCTATGTGTACATAAGGAAACAGAGTCTCTGATGCCATGAGCTATATTCAAAATTTATTAGTCTGATAAATAAAATGAGAGCATGCTGAAACTACATATACCTAACCAGCTCAAATTTTAGTACATCTTCAATCTTACTGTAAGGTATTTTCCTTAAAAATTCAGACAAAGAAGACTCCATGGCAGATCGATTCAATTGTATGTAATTGCTAAATATTCCCCCTGCAGGTTATTAGTAAATTTTCCCCTTTTCAAACCTAGCAGGAACACTCTGAGAGTTCCTCCAACATACAACAGAGAAATATTAACTCCTACAGAAAAATCAAGGAGAAGCAAATTTAAACAAACAATGACGCTACTAAAATGATTGTCCCACTTCTCATGTCATGGCAATGGTACATGACCACACAAGCAGAGCAGGTAAAATGGACATGAACACTACAGTTCCTACTATCGACAGGCCTTCTGATTTCAGTGGAAAAACAAGGAGAACAAATGTGTTGCTTATACTATATCAATGGCCATCTGATCCCGGAGGAAAAACACAAGAAAATAAATATGCTGATTGCAATATCACATACGGTTAAATTGTTTTATCTACAAATGTGTTGCAGAAAGATCGATTTTAGTAGGTAAAATCATGGTCAGATCCAAATACAAATACCATGCGATAGGGGATTGGGTGTTTGATTTAGTGCAGCGGGATGGGAAGGGAGTGGAATAGGCAGGCGTACCCCTCTCAGATATTCATCGCTAGCGAAGCGCCCGCTCAACGAACACGAGGAACAACGGACAGCGCAGCCGAGGCAGGACGACAGCGCATGAAGGTAATCTTGCACGCCACGTCAAACTGCACGAACAGGTCCGACAGCAGCACCGCCACCAGCTCCGCGGGCAGCCCGAAAGCCTGCTGCTTCCCCAAGTTGTATTACGACATGTCAATCTTCCAAATAGATGATCAATGAAATTACTGTAGCATATCAATCATAGTGCAACGTGGAATCAATGACATCAAACAACTGATCCATCTCTAGCAATGTAATAGGCACAAGAGAGTAGTAACTTACTTCCTCTTCTCCAATTCTGGTAAATTACTCCTGGAAAACCTTGCAACAATGACCTGCAAATACAAGCTAACAATTCATGAGGTCCATGTTCGTCAAGCAAGAGATGCAAAACTATCAGAGATTAGGGGCAAAAGGGGAAGGGGGAATAAAATGTAGGCTAGAATTTGTTCAGATTCAGTAGAAATATTGGTTTATGCTAGAATTTGCAATGTTTCTAGACCTTCATGCACGTATGATTGCAAGAACAATTGAGTATCAGAAAATGATTTCAGGTGCATGGTGGGCATAACTTGAAAGTTGAAACAAAAGGAACTGATTCAATTGGCATAGCATAACGAAGTAAGATAGAACCCTGAACGAAACCCCAGGGCCCCATCATGAGAGATGCTAGTAGTTTTTTTAAGTTCCGAAAGCCAACAAATTGTGTGAAGGAACGAAGGAATCCTTAACTGAATCCTAAAATCTGTTATGCTGTTTGCTCCTGTCGACATCCATATATGTGATTACATGATAGATATCTGGAAGAGGAGGGTGGGCGGAACTGGAAAAAAGGAGCAGCACTCGATGGAAGTTACAGATAGCAGTATGATCAACAACTAATCTGTGGGCTAGCGATGTGAACACGAAGAAGAGCAGAAGGCCCTTTCTGCATAGGGTTTGGGCTGGAAGAGGGAAATTGAAAGGAACGGAGAGGGTTCACATACGGCCCCCCTGGCGGGGTAGTTGGCGATCATGGCGGCAGATTCCTGGAGCCTCTCAACTGCACCCGGACCCCTAGCATGCATCAGAATTCATTCAATTGAGTGAAATACAGAGGTAGATATCTACCGAGAGCTACTGACCGAAGGTGAATTCCTTCTTGAAGGCTTCATGGCAAATCAGATCGGCTCGGAGCGAATCGCCGGTTGCTTCCTTCCCTTCGTTGAAATCCGCTGTGCTCACCGGCCAGGTCCGGAATGGCGTCGCGGCCCAAGGTTGGGGGCGGCCAGATCCTGTCCGTCCCACACGCCAGCTCCCCCACCGTGCCCATGAACTCGGCGGCGCCCAGCCAGTCCGCCACCGCGTGGCTGAACCGGAACCCCACCACAAAGCCGCCGCACCCTAACATGCTCACCTGCAGCAAATTCGGCACTGGTGGTAAGAGAGCCAGAAGGAAATCCCAAATCCGCGCCCAATCGAAGCAACCCTACACAATGCGGCTCGAATCGAGGAGGCCTGGACAAGCAGGAAGGGCTTGTTCTCCTCCTCGCGGCTGGGGCGCGGCAGCGGGTGCGGGAGCAGGTTGTCCTTGGAGATCTGCCATAGCCGATGTTGACGTCGAGGCGGGAGCAGTCGAGCACGAAGAGGTCCGGGTTGCGGACGTAGACCTTGAGCGCGGCGGAGATGGTGCCGGTGACGGCGGGGCGCGCCGTGACGGAGACGTGCGCGAGGCGGAGGCGTGCGAGGGAGACATGCGCGAGGCGAGGCGGAGGCAGAGGCGCGCGAGGCGAGGCAGAGGCGTGCATGGAGGATGCCCCGCGAGCGCGAGGATGAAGAGGGCGGCGAGGCAAGGGCCGAGGCAGCGGTCCCCGCAGCGCAGGCGGCGGCGGCGGATGGGACGAGGAGCACGGTTGGGGAGTCGGCCGGGTGGCGGTCGAGGTAGGGAGAGGGCGGCGGCGAGGAGCAGGAGAGGGAGGGAGGCGGCGGCGGCGCAGCGGGGAGCAGGAGAGGGATTGAGGTGGCCGCGAGGGAGCCGAGGAGGAGAGCGGCGGCGGCGAGGGGACCGGGGGAGGAGAGGGAGGGAGAGAGTGGGCGCCGACAGGAAGGAGGGAGAGGGGCTAGGGTTCGGGTGCGGCGGGAGGGGGCAAATGAAAAACGTCTGGCGGGGGTTTCACTAAAATGACAAGATTCTCAGATTTCTCCTTCGTATGGAGATAATCATTAGTTCGAGGACCTAAGAGTAAAATATGCGAACGTGTTTACTACAGTATCCGGATGATCTGGGTTCTATTATGATTCATGGAACATAGGAGGGTTTTTTTGCAAAGTATCCGGCGCTCAGAGGGATCCACACGCGTCCCATTATTCCCGTGGGACACGGGAGAGAAGCGTAGAGGAGTAACTTTTAACCATTCTGATGGGTATTCAAATTTTCAAAGGCTATTTTTTTATAGTTTAAAATGTAGATTCATAGCACATAATTGAGTGTCAATAATATAAAATTGCTCAAAACTGTTCAATGTACTAAATGATCAATATATCAAAGAAGGAATATCTTAAACAAAAGAAGGACAAACTTATAAAACAAAAATGATAAAAATAAGGATGTTTACAGACTACAAGATCTGCTCCTGTGGTTTGAAAATGTCACTTCTGGTTTGGTCTTAAGGATACTTGGCGGGTGGGTTTTGAATGGCTGATCACTGTAGTGGCTGATTTTGTGAAAGGGTATGTAATGTAGCAGCTGGTTAAGACTCGATTACCCGTAAGCACACACAATATACTCAATAACTACAACAGTAGTACTGTAGCTACTGTACCCACCCACGCTGGTTTGCTCTACTGTAGCTACTGTACCCACCCACGCTGGTTTAGAGCAAGTATTATGATGGGCTACTAGCTGGCTGATGTCTATGTGGAGGAGAGAGAAGTGAAAAAAAAGAGAAAAGAGCGGGCGACTCGCGATGCGCCGACTGCGTCTGGCGAAAACGCCTTGCGTGCGTTGTCATTGGCTGCAGCAGCAAACGCTACATTAAATAGCAGAAGGCCCGAAGCATCCCCCGAGCTGTATCGCCACCAGCCGACAAGAAGCAAGCGAAACCATTAAACTCTTATCAGCGAGCCGAACGGGGAGGATGCCTGCTGCCTGGATCGCCGGTCGGTGGTCGCTGCGCTCCGTCAACTGTCGTGCGGCCACCTCTAGTGCGGCGGCTGCTCGTCCTGGCTTCAGAGCAAGTATTATAACCGGCATTGAGCCGGCTGAAATCCTCCGTGGCAGAAAAAGAAAGAAGGAGAGAGAGCACCGCGGCCGGCTCGCGGAGCGCCCGCTCCCGATCGGCGTATACGCAGCACGTCTCTCATTGGCTGGCAGTCGCTATCGGCCATTAAATTTTAGCGGGGTCCACCACCACCGCGCAGTCCTTACTGCCCGCTGTGGGCGAAATCATAGTCGGACGCCGGACGGAGCTTGGCCCCTGCCCGAGCCGCGAGGGCGGCGGGGCGCGCGGGCAGGCGCTGGGGGCGAGACAGATGGGGCGCAAGGCGGTGGCTAGCTAGGCGAGGGCAGGGAGGAGGGCGACGATCTATCTGCCAATTTTGGGACGGCGGCGGGGATTAGGAGGCTGTTTTGTTGTATCATTTTCGTATATTCTTTTAAGATAACGCAACCGGTGAATGTATTACTTTTTTAGACAGTGATGCCAAAATTGTAGTTGAGGGAAAAATATTCAGCCGAGAGCGCAATTCAACCATCAGGTTTGCATGCCAGAGTAAGCAAATCTGCAAAAAGAAGTGTATAACGGTGTCACATTATGACAGGTTAACTGAATTTTAACACCGACTATACTAAGTGCGCACCAAGCAGGTGCCTCGTGCATTCGGGATGATCATTTGTACATCGAAGTGAAACCACATAATCCGGCGGCGCCACCTCCCATCCAATGATGCTTTTGCCTTCAATACTTGCGCAAGAGGACAAGCTCAGTCCACCTGATGTAGGCCTTGTCCCATGGGCAGCGAAGAAAAGCCCGTCTATCTGTGAGGTATTGTGTCATGTAGTAGTAGTAAGGTCTTGTATCTATACTGCTGATCCTGAAAACTGATCTTGATCAGGCCAGGCTTGATTTTCCTTGTTCCTCCTCTGTAAGATTGTCCGGTGCTGTTGTTTCTTCGGCAAGCTCTGAAGCCACATCGCTGCTGGGAAGTGGCGCAGGGTTGATAGGGCCCTGGGGGATGCCGAAGAGTGTGGAGAATATCTGCCTGTGGCACTCGTCGCAGAAGCAGAAGTACGAGAAGTGACCTTCATCAAGAAGCTTGTGCACCGTAGCTCCTGGAACCACCCGCCGGAAAAATTCAGCCACTGACGGTGAGACCACTCGGTCATCCATTCCCTGTTGAGATATGAAAAGGTTAGTGCTTCAGGAAGATCTAGGCTGCTTCAGTGTGCAAGGAAGATAATCTGAGAAGAAGATTTAAAAAGAACTACTCCATCTCCCAGCTATGCCATTTGGTTGTTGCTATTTGCCTATTTCATCTCAGTGCATACATAATAAATTCCAGTACTATCTACACTTATTATCGATTTTCCTCAATCAAGCAAAACCAAGATTATTCCAGCTACAATTAACAACTGATGGAACCTTTTTACTTGTGCTATTAAAGCTTTTTTGAAGCCTCTAATGGGCTAACCACAACATGCAGTCGCATTAACTCCATGTGCTAGGCAGCTACAGAACATCATCTGAATAGCATCCTTGCTACTAAGCTATGGTTGAAATAGCTGTAGTGGGCTTTCTTTAGTTTCTACTAATTGCTGACATGCTTCCGAATCACTTTCGGCAAAAAGAGTACAAACCTGCCAGATATGTATTGGGCCCAGAAATCCAACCCACTCTCGTTCAACTTGATTGAACAGAGACTTGATGAGTTCAAAAAAGCTTCGATCCTCTTTCTTCTGCATTTGAATGTCAGACAAGCTGAAACCCCAGTCAGATACTTGCAACACAGCTTCCTCTACAAATGGCCGTGCATCTCCCTGGCGCACAGACTCTGCAACATTCCTTTCCCAGAATGCATTGAACTCAGGACCTTCCAGTAAAGTTTTGTCCTGATTAACACGCAGAATATTAGTACTTTGCATGAGAAAGGGCCAATGTTCACACTTAACCAAAGGAGTAAACACTAAGATTTCATAAATAAGCATCAATCAGGCATGGGCAAATCAATTACTAATGTGTTCATGCAGCACAACAATGCTGATGTTGCTTTCCTATGTGGAAAGATGCTGCATGTATAGTAGTAAGTGGAAAACAAACCAAGATGCTCTGAATTTTCACTTGAGTTAAGAAAAATGTAGTTTTGTAACTAAAATCCAGTGCCACTTCTTGTATCATTATCTCAGGTACAAAGTACCACTACCACCCATATTGCATCTGACATACCTATGGCTTGAAATAAATAGAAATTTTCTACATTATGAACCCTAATGACATACAATAAGGGCAGGAATGGTAAAGCAAATAATCATGTCACTCCCATGTTGCTCTACAACAGCATCCCAAGTTTGCACTGGGATGTACATAAAAGTGATATTAGCATACCTTCTTCCCCAATGACAGTGACAACCAACTCTCCGGCTGTCCTTGCTTGCCAGAAAGGAAGCTTCGGTGATAGAAGAGGGGCAGTAGTGATGGAAACCTCCGAGCTAAAATGTGCATAAGTTTCCGTTTTGTCGACCATCTATCCCATGTTCTATGCCTCTCATCTTTGGTCATCTTGGAGTCATATGGATTTGCCATAGGTGCAAACATTGCTGCACCTGGATTCAGGACAATGAATTATCAGCAGATCAACAGTAACATTTATGTATTCAATAAGCATGCAAGGTTTATGTTATTTGAAAACTTAAGAAAACAAAGCTTTTGATTGAAATAGACATGTCTTTAGATGCAAGGTAGTTATGTCCTGACCAAATCAATATTACAGTTAAGGAATAGCCATACTGGGCATTAGTGCTTTCATTCAGAAGCATAACAGAAGTACCATTACAAATTTGGATAGTGCTGAATAATCCAATTGAATAGACCACGTGCATTTCATTATCATCAAGGCAAATAAGAGTATCCGAAAATACTATATATCCTCATAAGTAATGTAGTAACAAACATTAAAAAAAATGTAAAGTATGGATGTCATTAGGTTTAAGTCAAGCATGTGCAGAATTAGGTCTCTTCAAGTTCAATAAGTATAAGTAAGGTATGACACTGCACAACCACAGGATGATAAAAAGGGTGCTATGCTGTGATAGTGTCAAAACACTAGCACTAAAGGGGCATCCATGAAGAACTAGACAAAACCATAATTTACAAATCCGGAAAACATAGAAAATCATTTGAGGTAGGTACCAGCAACCCTATCAGGAATGTAACGAAGAGCACTCCAAGCATGCATGCCACCACCAGAATAGCCCACAACCCAGAACTTGTCGGGAATATCAAGAGCATCAGCCAAATGGAGCATGTCCAGGGCAGAAGAATTGAGATTTCGGCCTGGGTGCGGATCACTTTCACCAAAACCAGGAAGATCATAGGTCACAAGTCGTGCCCCAAATTCTTCCAGAAGGGATGCACTGATTCCAGGGATTCCTGCATGGGAAGGGACAATGATCAAATTGGGAAAGCCAGAAGTGCCAATACCGTCCAGAAAATGATGTATAACTCAACCCTACCTGCCAGCCTTGATGAAAGAAAAGAATGAGGAGCAATCAGTGAAAATCTCGCCCTATCAGCTGAGACTCCTTGTTCTTCATAAGCTAGATGGCGTCCATCAGGAAGTAGGATTCTATTCGCACTTGGGGGGCTGATGATAAGTTTCTTTGGAAGCTCAACCGGAGTTTCATCACCACTCCCAACACCTAAAACTGCATGGAAAACATTCTCATTAATTAAGCAGTTAAAGTGGTGCACTGATCCCTACATGTATAAACTGATACACAAATCAACTGACCACAATGCACTGACAAAATGGTTGTCCAATCTGGTATGAATATTTCAAGTGGCGCTGCTGGATAAATGTTGATATAGCTTTATAACATGACGAAACTAATGAAATTTGCCTTAAATTCGTGATATTACTTCAAGAATTTACAAAGCAGCAAAGTGTGAAGCATTGGCTCACAATGAAACCAAACTGGTCGCAAAATGTCGATAAACGATAAGAAATCAGTGACAGTCAGTCTGACCAAACGGTTGACTCAACAGTAGAACATTGACTGATTCAGCGGCAAATTTAGTCATCATACTGATTCAGTTAATGGTGTGCCTTTTTCTTTCTAGTCAACACAATGTTGTCCAAGCAGACGAGGCATGGATCCCACAATCTGTCAAATTATGGTCGCAAATGCCACATTTTTCAACAATTTCGACACCGGAACATACAGAAAAAATGAAACATGGTCACCTATGAGAGAGGCTGAATACGAAGTTCAAATAGAACAGTCAATAAAAACTGAAACACGCATCCATCCAGAACTCTCCAGTCAGTCAGATCCATCCCCTCAGATGAACAAATACGAGACAAAGGACGAAACGCGCATAGTATGATGCGGAACGCCACAAACCACCGTTGCACGCCCAGTTGGAGGCAGAGAGCCGGACACAAGCAAGCACAGGAGGTGCTGACTGCTGAGGCAGAGAAGAGCGGGGGACGCGAGATCAGCGGTTACCTAGGAGCGTGACGAATGCGACTGCGGCGACGATGAGCCAACACCTCACGGGGTCGCGCTCCTCAGGGAGGTACTCGTTCATGAAGCTGAGGCGCTTCCCCGTGGCCGCCGCCCGCTTCCTGAGCCGCCGCGCGAGCTCGCTGTCCTCGGCGCCGGCGAGGCTCTGCGCGGCGACGTCCCACAGCCCGCGGCCCAGCTCCCGCAGCATCTCCGCCGTCGACTCCGCGAACCCCTTCGCCTGCTGCGCCCACCCCTCCTCCGCCATCCCCTCTTCCTCCTCGCCGTACCACCCGGCCCCGGCCGCCGCGACATTCGCCGCCGCCGGCGCCTCCCCTCCGGCGCCGTGGAGATGGACGCCCGCGTCCCCCACGAGGGTGGCCAGGTCCTCGTGCCACGTCATCATCGACGCCGCCGACATCTCGCCGCCGCGGCGCCGATCGCTTCCGCTCCGCGCTGTACGTGCTCCCGTGCAGGAGAGGTTTGGAAATTGGAAAGCGAGGAGAGTGGGGGGAGTGGGAGAGGAGACTGGGGAGTTGGAAACGGAGGCGATGGCGAGCTCGAGACGTTTGGCTGACTTGTGGGCCCCGCTAGGCTGTGTGGGTAGGAGTTTCGGTGGGTCTCGGTCTGATTTTGGTCGTTCCGGGGTTGCTTTCTTTCCCACGAGGCACGAGCGTCCACGGATCTAGGCCGTAGGAAATGTGACGGGGAGGTACGGCGGCTCGCAACCGCCGTTAATGGACGGTCAGATTTGTTGTACCACTGAGCACTGAATTTGTACCAACGGCGCTTCAGTGTTGTACTGTGTGTGCAGTTGAAGTGATCACAAGGATTCAAAAATAAGGGTGTGTTTAGTTGGTGAAAAAGTTTAGATTTAGATATTGTAGCACGTTTCGTTGTTATTTGATAATTAATATCCAATTATGAATTAATTAACGTCGTTAGATTCATCTTGTAAGAATCAGTCAGACTGTGTAATTAGTTATTTCTTTTAACTACATTTAATGTTTTATGTATGTGTCTAAAAATTCGATGTAACGGATGCTATTTAAAAAAATTTGGAAACTAAACGGGGCCTAAGTGGCCCCATTTGTTGCTGCTCTCTGCAAATGTCAGGATCAAGCTGTTCACAGATATTTGAACGTTTTCCGGACTCCGGAGCAGTATCCCCCCCCCCCCCCCCCCCCCCCCCCTCCCACGCATTTGTGTTTTCTTGTGTTTACTGTATAGATAAAAGCAAAAGTAAAAGGTTTCTTTGAGTGTTGCGGAGTAACGAATGGTTGTAGATAGATTAAGGTCGTGTAGATAGATTAAGGTCGTGTTTGGTTGCAAAAACCAAAATTCCAAAAAAAAAATTCCGGCACCTGTATGGAGACTTAAATCTAGACGAAATAAAAAACGCATTGCGACTTCTGTCTGTAAATAGCGAGACGAATCTAATAAACCTAATTAGGCTGTAATTAGATGCTAAATTGCTACAGTAAATAACCTCTAATGACGGATTAATTAGGCTCATTAGATTCGTCTCGCGATTTACAGACGAGTTCTGTAATTATTTTTGTGATTAGTCTATGTTTAGTACTTCAAATGTAGAAAGATGTCTTTTCAAAAATTTTACGGGAGGCAACCAAACACGGCCTAAGGCCGACAACAGTTTCTAGTGTTTGGCATTGCTCGAAGATATCGGTATAATTTTAAAAAACGACATTAAGTGGCGTGGTTTTTTTTATCTTACAATCCCTAGCTTTTCTCTGAAGCGTCTTGCACTCTTGCTATTGCAAATTTGCATACACGTCTACTATTTTTTTTTCCTTTGCGTTGCATTTGCGTGGAGGTTAATGAGTTACTCGGAAGATGTGGAGCATTTGCTTGCAACTATGTTTGTGATACTCTCTTTGTTTGTAACAGTTCCCCGACTCTTTTGTTTTATGTTAATTTGGTGATCCGATTGATTTCGGTTCAAACATGATAGAACAGTAATCTCATATGACGATTGAACATATATGATATCAAAACACCAATTCCTACTAGTTTATAGTAATAAACGAGTAAACGACCAAGTACTAACAAGTACTCCCTTCGTTCTGGAATATAAAGCATTGGAGAGTTTAAAATTTGTACGCAAATGTAAGAGACCTTAGAATCCTTTAGGCAAAAAGATATGATAATCTTCTTAGTTTTAGCGCTAGTTTTGTAAAAAATTCAACTGTGGTGGACCAGGGGAGTAAAAAAACCATGCTAATCTCCTTAGTTTTGATACGGGCACTAATTGATTAACTAAACAATGCACTAATGAAAGTACATGTGGCTTTTCTATACATTTATAATCTGTCTGCAAAAATTAAAATACGCTATATTTCAGGACGGAGGGAGAGACAAAGCACATTGAGGATTTTTGGATTTGATGGCAAGCTTTAACATAATTTAATAACGCCATTTATAATACTATAGTTTTTTACAAGTACAAACGTCCTTTGGATAATACCGCACGCAATAGTATTCAACTACAAATTGCTCCTCCACCATTAGAGCAGGGCTTATAGTCCCAGCCGGCAGCCGGCTGGGAGCGCATGGGCACAGTAGCGGGGCCGCTGCTGCAGGGCTGCTCAGCCAATTCCCTCCTGCGCAACGCCTCTCCGCCCGCTCAAGCCGGCATTTTACAAGCCACCGACTGCCTTCTGTCTCCTCCTACATCAGACGTCGCCTGTTGCCAGCCGGCCATAATACCTGCTCTTAGCGCTTGAAAGGTCGCGCCCTACCCGTCCCCTGGATTCACGTTGGTGGCCGCTTGCTCATTTGCGCTGTTGGCAAGCCCTCGCGTTGCTCGAGCAGAAACAAGATGGCGGCGCAACCCGACGAGCCGAGCGGACGGCGGCAACGGGTGGACCGGCTGGCGGAGACCGACCGGCGACCGCCCCTGCTGGCCCCGCCCCGCCCATCTGCTGCCGCCTGGCCTCGAACCCCCCGGAGGCCCGGACACGCCACCTGCCGCTGCCGCCGGGCCACCAGCCCACCACGACGCGGCCGGCGGCAAACAGCACGGGCCACAGCTGCCGCCGCCGTACGGGGGATCCGAGCCACGCGCGTACCGGTTACGCTTCGGGCAGGTGGGGTGGGGCGGTGGGCTCCCCCGGGGCGGCGGGATCCCGTGCTCCAGCGCGCGCAGCGAGCCGGTCAGCCGGAGGGTGGCCTCTTGCGCCACGCGGCGCGGCGGCGAGATTGGACGGTGGGGTCTGTGCGATGATGCACTACGGATACTCCCGAGTACTAGTAGTACTGTTGAGCACTGGAGCAGGATCCCGGAGTTGTAGGAGCGGGGCTTTACCGCTTAGCTGCCCGCACCGGGAGACTGTATCCCATCCTTCAGGATGCATTTAGCGAAAAAATGCATGCAGCGGAAATGCATGCAGCGGCATCCGCTACGGCGTCCGCAACGCAAGCGAACGGCCTCCATTCCGCCATTCCGAGCGCACTCCCAGGGCCTCCGCCATCAGGAGAGCTGAGAGCAACGGGTGGTCAAAGAGAAGGAATAAATTCTGTGTGACTTATGTCCCGGTTAAACCTCGGTAATAGGTCAATGACCCCTTGGTGGACCCCGTGTTGGCTAGTCGGGTCTAGTTAAGGTGGGTAATGGTTTTGTTGGGATCTGCACCGACACCAAGGTGATCGTGCTGTGGTACCCCGTTTGTGGGTAAAGTTGCACACCTCTGCAGAGTTAAAATCTATTCGAATAGCCGTGCCCACGGTACTGGGCGAGTTATGGTTTGGTCACACAACTAGTATTTCTTATAGGAATGGATGGATTGGCGTGAGTTATTTTGGAAAGTGTCCGGCAGTTGTGCCGTGTGCTACGGCGGACGGGGAGTTTGGTAGCAACTTATAAAATGGGATCCTGTGTGGATCAACTCTACGTGTACTCGGTACAAGATAATCGCTTTGGAAAACCCTTTTCTATCAAATAAACACATGCATGAAAAATCAGCTTTCCGCAAATAAAACCCTAGCTTTATTCTTGATCCATCCGGTGCATGTATTCTGTTTATACCCCCTCCGTGTGTGTGGTTGGACTTGCTGAGTACGTGTGTACTCACCCCTTACTTAATTTTTACAGAGAAAGATCCAGACTTTGTTCCCGAGGACGTTGAGTAGGTGTTCCGTTCTGCACCCAACCTTGCCTATGGATAGGGTCACCCGCAGGAGCTCCGTATGGCGCAAGACTCTGATGATTTTTTTCGTGCTTGACGTTATTGTTTGGGTTGTAGTTGTTGTCCTCGCGATAGTGGCGCTTCATTGCCCATTACCGCGTAGAGTTGTACGGTGATGTACCATCTGATGTAATAAATGTGTTATCAGGCTCCTGGGACTGATATTGTATCACATTTGAGTCTTCTCTTATCAGGGGACGCTTCAGGCCTCCGCCGCCGCCCCATGCTCGGAGAGGGCCGTCCGGCGCCGCCGGGGAGCCGGCGTTTAGGGAGGAGGATTGCGGAGTTGGGTACGAGAAACAGAGGGAGGCAGGGAGAAGCGACTGTGACTGGGGATGGAGGGAGGAAAAACAAAAAAAATTGCCGATGTGTGGACCCCACCATCGGGTAGTTGATATAGAGAGAGATATAGATGATGAATGTGTGCGGGAAAACTGAATGTAGAGTAGAGAATCTTGATGACCAGGCAAGTATATTCCTTTTAGAGGATAAATTTAGAGTACGACAAGTGCAGATAGCCTTAAGGCTAGCTGCACTGGTATACGGGAAAGCTCCCTCCAGTGAGCTTTAGCGAACCGGACGCCTGCAGCTGCATACTGGTAAGGCTGCGGTATCCAAGCGGAGGGTGGAGCTTTCGCCAAATCCAGAGAAGACCGCGGACGTCCACAATGCTGCGCCCGGCCCCACCTCGCCCCCTTCGCGCTGATGCTGGGAACGGAAAGGAAAGAGAAGAGGAGGAGCACGCCGGAGCTGCCCACCCGCCGTGCCTCCGCCCGCCGCACGGCGCCTGCCGCCGCCACCGGGCACGCCGCGGGGAGGACGACGAAGCTCGCCGCACCGCTAGCCGGAGGAGGAGGAAGCTCGCCGCACCGGGCGTAGCCTCCGCGCGGCCTCGTCGCTCGGCACCTCTGCGCTGCCTCGTCGCCCGGCCCCACCTCGCCTCCTCTGCACCTCCGCACCTCCGCGCGTGCGTGCAGGACCCGTGCGCCGGCGCGCAGCCGCGGCCGCGGGCGCGCTCCAGGCGCTGGGCTGTGCCGCCCGCGTCCCGCCGCCGCCTACTCGGCCCGCGCACGGCCACCTGCTCCGCCCGGCGGGGAGCAGGGCCAGGGAGGGAGACCGGAGGAGGCCCGCACCGGCTTGGGGAGAGGGAGGAGGGTGGAACGAGGAGGGGAGGGGCGCCGACCGAGGCGGGAGGTGGCTCCACCGAGCTCGCCGCGCCGTGGCCGCCCGTCGAGCTCCGCCCGCCGCGCCACTCCCGCCCGCGGCGAGTGCGAGCGCCGCGCAGGTCGGCCGTCGCGCCCGCTGCGGGCTCGCCGGCCGCCTCCGCTGCCGTGCCGCGCAGGCACGGCACGCCGCTGACCTTGATGAGGGCCGTTGCGAGGAGCTCCGGTTGGGAGAGAGGGAGGGAGGGGGAGGAGGAAGAGGAGGGAGGAAGAAAGGAGGGGGCGCGGCCGCGGGGAAGAAGAGGGTGGGGGGAGAGAGAGAGGAGTGGGTGGGGTAAAAAAATAGAAAAGGGAGTGGGTAGTTGGGATAGAGTAAGATATAAAGTATATACGACTGCGGTGAAATTGGATATAGAGAAGAGAATATTGCTGACTAGGACATAATATTCTTTTTAGAGGATGATTTTAGAGTATGACGAGTGCAGATAGCCTAACATTGGGTAAGAAATGAAACAGCGACCGGGCCAATGGGCGCTTGGCACTTGGCGGGTTAGCGACGGTTTGGTGTTGCGCGGCTGCATGATCCGCTGCTTTGCCCGGCGTGGCAGGAGCGTGTAGCCAGCGGGATTGGAGTTGGATCGGCTGGTTCTGTGTGTAATTAACTGTTTATCTTCCTCGTAGTACTTCAGTGAGGGCAGATGATTGATATACGGAGTACTTCTTTTGCGAGGAAAATAGAGTATATTACACAAGTAGGTGCCGCGAATCGCCAAAACCGTCTGAGTGCCACGTTCATCGTGCTAATTGTGCGAGTTCATGTGCTACGCCGTTCCGCTCTCTTCGTGTGGATTATCTTCCATCCCGGGAGCTTGTCACCCCACTCCAAGACTTCTTCCACCAAGAAACCCAACTGCGATCGAATCCTCTCTCGTTTCTTCAGCATACAAATGAGAGAACTACAATCAGACTCTGTTTGCACCATTCCACTGCCAGCTTCAGACCTTTTTTGCATGCTAGGGCCTCCACCTCCTCAGCATCGCAGGCATCAATGATATACTTCCATGCCGTCAACAGGATCCCACCCTCATCATCTCTGATAATGATAATCAATCTCTCCTTCCTTTGATTCTCAAACTGTTGACCCCATCGACGGACAAGGCTGCATGCATCTGCGACGTGCCTGATCATGAAAAAGGATGTATATATACAACGAAAAGGTGATCAGCTAAGAACAACTCTAGCAGATCCTCTAAACATTCCCTACATAAGTTTAGAGGATCAAATAAAGATGCACTCTAGCAGATCCTTTACTCTAAACATTCCCTACATAAGTTTAGAGGATCAAATAAAGATGCACTCTAGCAGATCCTTTATTTTAGGGATACCTCCAAATTGGCTCCTCCATATTCTATTCGTAAGGGGCTTTAGGGAACCCTCAATTATAAGTTATAATTGAGGACTATTGCTGAAGTTGAAACAAATTTGAAAGTCCCTAGAAAATAAGGACAAGCCTCATTCAGTATTTAGAGGGTGTGATTTAAGGGCTATTGTTAGAGTTGCTCTAACCGCTGAGCACATCCTGCTAATTAAAATATGTAGGTGAATTAAAAGGTGATTCATACAGTAATAACCGGTACGTGCTCATGATCATTCTCGGTACGATGAAAGCAATGATACTATGCTAACTTGTCTATCAGGATATATAATGCTCTTTTTGCCCTCTGCCTTGGAAACCGCCTATAGAATTCCTCGTTTTTCAATCACTTCCTTGAAATTTAAAAAACGGCGTGAAAATGAAACAGAACACGTTGTTTTTTTTTCACTTCCGCATAATTCAGCTTCACATTTCGCAAATGACAATAAATATATTGTTAATAAAGAAAAGCAGGAGGGACGAGAAGTCGAGAAACTGCACCGGGTATCGGTGAAAGAAATGAACCGTTTAATGATTGCCACGTGCTTCAATAGAGCACCGGTGCAGCAGCAGCCTATTCAACGCCGGATGGCAACGGCCTAGTGTACGAGCAGTAAAAGGAAAGCGAAACAAAAGGCCAGCAACTCGAACATCTAGTACTCGCGTCCCGTATAAGGGCATGTACAATAGGTATACGGCTGTCGTTTGTGTGTATCTAAAATACTGCACACAAACAATAAAGCAGACAACTTGTACAATAATGTGTTTGTGTGACTGTCTGCTAGCTATTTAATAAATATCTAGGCACATAAAATATGATGATCAAACATGTAAAATTGATCTTTGAGTATTGTTGTGTGGCACATACATGAAATAATAATTTGTGTATAGAAATAAATCACACGGATAGTATATTTATATGCAAATAAGTCACATGCAGTTACTCTACATATGCGCCTACATATAACGGGCCAAACAATACATAATCCATATGACCAACATAATATGGTCGATTGAGCGACTAATATGGTCAATTGGTATCGGTAAACCATTGATACCATGAACCATGAACTGAAAAAAAGGCCATACACTATATTGAAATAGGTTCAGTTTTCCATAGCACAGAAACTTCACAACTCAATCTCAGATACAACTCATTTGCCGCCATCTCAACGATTCGCGCACGGGAAATCCAGCGCGGGATCACGGGATCCATCACGCCGTCACCGAGTCGCCGCCGTGCCGTACAACGGGCGACGAGGCGTCGATTTGCGCTCGGTCCACGAGAGACGACGGCAACGCCCGGTTCAGCAATAACTGACCATCAGGGAATCAAATTAGCCGCTTGCAGACGACTCGTTTACTCCCGTTGTATATGCCCTAAACCTTTGCCTTCTGGAACCAGGAGGTGAGCTGTCCGAGACAAGCGGAGGGATCGAGAGCACGCGCGTCCACCCAAGGACCTTGAGGCTCGCATCATCGTGGGGCCCTGATGAGTCACGGCACGAGCAGGAGCTCGCTGGCGCCTTTGATTTCGCGGGGAAAAGGACGGATCGGATAAGATGCCCGCCCATCCAACGGAGCGTCATCACCGGCCGGGATAGAGATGGCATCGCGAAGAAGGGGGCTAGTAACCAACCAAACGCGGCCGGCGAACCGGCGGCGGGGAACGTGGCCGTGAGTTGGACGGTTGACAAAAGGAACAAACAGCCGGCCGGTGCGAAAGCGGGGCGTGGTGGGAGTGTGGAATCTGGAATGGAATCGAACATGCCATGGACCATGGGGTCATGTGTTGGGGTTGGGTAGGGTAGCTAAAGCCCCCCAAAGTCCCCAACGGTCTGATTCTCCCGTGATCCTCTGCACTCGGGAGCGAGGAATTCGGTGGTGGTCACTTGCTGCGGCGCGGGGCCGTGCGCCCGTGCCCGTGTCATTGCTGCTGCCCAGATGGGACGATGGTCCTCAGTCCTCTCACTAGCTACGTGCTCTCCTGCAATGGGGAAGGACGGAAAGGTGAAGTCTGGACTGTGAAGATTTAGACCCTGTTTTTTCCAAAAAAGTTTATGTGTTAATGTAACTTTGAACGTTTAACCACTGATTAAGAGTATTAAATGTGAATAACTGACAAAACTCATTCTATAACACTGAGTAAAATCGCGAGATGAATGTAATGAACCTAATTATGCAATGATTAGATAATATTGTGCTACAGTAAACAGCTTCTAATGATAGATTAATTAAGTTTAATAGATTCGTCTCGCGATTTTTCGTCCATCCATGTAATTAGTTTTAGAGTTAAATACACCAGTGGTCCTCGAACTTGTCCCCAGATGCCACTTAGGACCACAAACTCGCAAAATCGAAATCTGGCACCCTAAATTTGTTAAGTTGTGCCACTTAGATCCATAACCCTTCAAGGGGTATGAATATATGCAAAAAAGCCATTGAGTTTCATCATCTTCTATATCTACATCCTCCGACCGGCCCGCCAGGCTTGATGCCACGCGCTGCTCGCCTCTGGCCGCGCGCCGTTCACCTCCGGCCGGCCCGCCTTGCCTGACGCCGTCCGCACCCCTGCTCCTCCGTGCTGCCACGCGTGCCACTCCGGCTGCGCGCCGCTGGATCCACCCGCCAGGCGGAGGGACGGGGACTGGCCGCCGCGCGCAGGCCATGGCGAGGGGGCCGGGAAGGTCGCGCGCGACACTTGTCGCCCGTATTCGCCGCCGGAGAGGAGGGAGACGCGGCGGACAGGGAGGGTCCCGCCCGGCCGCCACTCCTGCGTAGGCCGCTCGCGCCGGCCGCCGCACGCGCGGATCAGCATGCCGGCCACCGCGCCGCCATGGCCACGCGCAGGCCACGGTCGCCGCTGTGTCGCTCGAGGTGGGGCGGTGGCGACGAGGGGGCCGATGGAGCTCGAGGCGAGGGGGCCGGGAAGGTCGCGCGCGGCCCTTGTCGCCCGTATTCGCCGCCGGAGAGGAGGGAGGCGCGGCAGAGAGGGTCCCGCCCGGCCGCCGCTCCTGCGCAGGCCGCTCGCGCCGGCCGCCATACGCGCATATCAGCATGCCAGCCGCCGCTCCCGCCGCGTGCTCCTGCCACCCGCGCGGATCCGGCCGTGTGCGGGGCCGGCAGATGGCAACGAGCGGCGGAGCAGAGCCGGATCCGGCCGCCGTCGTCGTGAGAGAGGAGGGAGCGAGGCCCCGCCGCCGCTCCGCGCAGGATACCGAGCAAGGGAAGGAGGAGGAGTGCACGGTGGGGGAGAGGGAGCGTGGAGGGCCGGTGCGGCGAGGCGGGGAGGAGTGGTGCGCGCCAGCCGCTCGCCGGCAGTGGGGCGGAGGGGGCGCGCCGGCGTGTGGCCGATGGGGGAGGGTGCGCGGTGAGAGAAGGGGAAAACAGAAGGGCTTTTTTTCCATATATTCATACCCCTTGAAGGGTTATGGACCTAAGTGGCACAACTTAACAAGTTCATGTTGCCAGATTTCGATTTTGCGAGTTCGTGGACCTAAGTGGCACCTGAGGACAAGTTCGAGGGCCGCTGGTGTATTTAACTCTTAGTTTTATAATTAGTCTATATTTAATACTTCTAAATAAGTATTGTAAACGTTGCCAAAAATTTTACCCAAGATTTTTTGCTAACTAAAATCAGGGGAAGGTAAGCTAGGCTGGAGCTATTCCTGCATTCCATTTCAACGTGGAGGACGATGGAGCAATGGTAGTGGTAGTACTACTATAGCAGTATAGCAGGGAAGGTACTAGGCAGTATAGTGTTGTGAGTCCTTCACATACATGCTATTAAAAAGTTGGGTGTGTCATACATACTACTAAAAAATTATATGGATACATACTACTAAAAAATTCCGGATGAAGCGTATCCATGGCTGCCCATGACGAGCAGGTCGGCGCCCACCTTGTCGGCGGCGTCGCAGATCACGTCCCGCGGGTCCCCGCTCTCCACCAGCGTCTCCACCGCCACGTGCGGGTGCCCGGCGCAGAGGCGCCTGGCCTTGTCGACGGCCGCCGCCGAGACGGCGCTGGCGTGCCGCTCCACGCTCGCCAGCACGTCCGAGGTCATCATGTACCCTGCAGATCGAGCAGTCGATTCGAAACCGCCGGTGAGCTCAGAAGCAAGGCCGTCATCGATCGTCGATCTGAGCGAAGGAACCTAGCGACCGATGCGGCAGCCATACCTGCGCTGTCCATGGCGGCGTAGACGGGGGGCGGGCGGCGCGCGTGCACGAGCACGAGCGTGTCGCCGCCCGCCGGGGAGACGACGTTGGCGAGGCACCAGGCGAGCGCGTGCGCGCTCTCCTCGCCCTCGTCCATGCCGGAGCAGCATGGCGTGCGCGGCGGGCGCGGCCAGCGGCGGCGCGGCGGGCACGACCTTCCCTGGCGGCGGGCATGGCGCGGGCGGCAAGGCGCGGCGCGGCCCTCCCTTGCTCCGCCGGCGTGGGGGGTGTGGCGGGCACGGCGAGCAAGCGAGTCGGCAGTGCAGTGAGAGGGCGGCGGCGCGGAGGGCGGAGCGGCACGGCGAGCAGGGGAGAGGCGAAGGAGGGGCGTGGCGCCCTGCCGGTGGCGGCAACCGGCACACGGCTGGCGGCGCGCGCACGGGCCGTAGCCCGTAGGAGCACACCCAGGGGCACAATTGTCATTTGGATTGGTGGGTCCCACCTAATAAGGGCTCTAACTCTTTTAAGTTCTAATGGAATATAGATGTAATGGCACACATGTCAGAAAAAATTTGTGCGATGGCATAGATGACTCATCCAATATTTTAATGACATATATGGCACACCTAATTTTTTTAAATGTATGTATGTTAAAGACACTAGCGTTGTCTAGTCGACAACAACTCAAGCTAATTTTTCTTTTCAAAGAAAAAGAAAAAACAGCTCCGGGCCTCCGGCCTCAAAAAAAAAAGGTGCATGAGCATGAGTTCCCGATTGATTCGTTGTGGCTGTGAGCTGTAGCTGACGGAGGGGAATATGCCCCTGCGACTCTGCTCGCTCGGTAGCTGGTAGCATTATATTAGAGCAGCTGGGCTCGGCGAGCTCTCGTGGTGTCCACGTCGTCCTGAAAAATACAGTCCCTTGGATTCACTATTTACGGCTCTGATCTGGTTCAGCTAGCTTCAGCGCACGAAGTCTCAAGTTCACACACTTATTCAGCTCGTTTCACTGCCGTCGGGAGTCTAAGATTCACACACTGTGCTTCGCATCACGCGTGCAGACGAGAGGAAAGTCAGTCCTCGTACTCTACTATACACCCTGGAGAGGGAGGCTTCTCAGCGCTCCAACCCCCCGCGGTCGACACGTGCACGGGAGGGGCAAACCGACGCGGGCCATCGATTCCCAGGCCCCGCCTGCGCTGAGGTGCCGCACCGCCTTCCCTTCCTGTGGGGCCCACCGGGTCCGCTTGGCTCTCCTCCACAGTCCGCTCCTCTATCGCGCTGCGGTTCCTTCCCTTTCCGCCGCCCTGTTGCCCTCCGCCCCCACCGCCGGTCGCCGCCCTTTGCCTCTCGCCCTCCTCCACCGTCGTCGGTCGCCGTCCTTGGCCGCTGCCCCCTCGTGGGCTCCCCACGTCTCGACCCCCGCCATCGCCGCCCCTCCGACCCCCGTCGTCCACTCTGCCCGTCCGACCGGCGGCGTGCTGGTGACGGATCTGGTCCGCTCCGCCCTCCGGCGACATCGTCCGTCTATCTAGGCTGGCGACGTCGAGGCGAAGCAATGGGCGGCGGATCCGATCCAGCGGCGTCGAGGTGGATCGCGGGCGGCGGCGTCGAGGCGGTGTAGCAGCCGGCAGATCCGGGCGGCGACATGGAGCGGGCGGCGGATCCATACGCTGGTGTCGAAGAGGCGGCGTCGACGGTGGCGGTGCTGTCGAGGCGTCAGCGCGAACGGCGGCTGGACGAAGACGGACGGAGGCGACATCCAGGCAGAGGCACGGGTGGCGGGAACGCCGGTGACGTGCACCGGCCGTCCGAGAAGACCGCAACCACCCTCCTGCAGGTGCGCTCCCCACGTTTTTCGTTTTCGTTCCTCATGCGCGGAAGCGGTGGAGGGGTTGGGGAGAAGCCTCGGCATCGTTGGAGGGGGGTCAGGCCGATGGGGTCGACCGGCCGTGGCCGCGGCCGGAGGCCGCCAGCACAGGGCGGGGCGGGTGCGGCTCCTGTGCCGCGCCGAAGTCGAGATTTCCCTGCCGCCATGGCCGACCTACAGCCCCACACCCTCTTCTTCTCAGGTTAGTTCATTCCCTGCTCAGTTCGTCGCCGTTCCTACACCCCTCTCCAGATCCGCAGCTGATTCAGCTTCCCTCGCACTTTTTTTTCTTTTTGCCTCATGCTTCGTGTTGCTGCACGCAGCTCCGGCCTGTCCCGCAGGTCATCTTGCTTCCTTTGTGGTGAGATCCTATTCCCCATTCCTTTATTGTTTCTGAGATCCCAGATCTGGAGCTCACCTGCTGGTATTGGGGCACCTCATCACGAATGAATCGTAGGAGCCTGATACTCCTTGCATCTTGCAATCTTTGTTCTGTGTTCGGCTCAAAATTGAACTCTAATTGAATGCATGTTCCAGTCAGAGAGGTAACATTTCAGTTGTTAATTGCCAACTGTGCTTCCTTTAGGTTGAACTACTGGTGCTACGCCAGCCAATCAATAATCTCCTAAGTGATTCCTACCCGCTTCCACACCTGGGCGTTCTTCAATTTAACAATTATGCCTCGGTTTGCCTTTCTAAGCCTTAAACTTGCATTACTCAAAATGTTTGAGTAGTAGTCTGATGCAGTTCAGTGGTGGCGGTGAGCTAAAC
Source organism: Panicum virgatum (assembly GCF_016808335.1). Lineage (NCBI taxonomy): Eukaryota > Viridiplantae > Streptophyta > Magnoliopsida > Poales > Poaceae > Panicum > Panicum virgatum. The sequence continues at coordinate 68,650,016 of NC_053153.1, forward strand.
CCCAAACTAATTAGTAGCTTCCTAATCTATTTGTCTCCATGCCCCCAAACTGTTATGAAATGCATTGTCAGCAAACAAAATCATTTTTTTTATTCATTGGCAACCTGGTTCACACTTAATACATCTTATCTATACTAGCTTCACTTCACCAGATTAGTAGTGGTTGGTTATTTGTCGATGTTTACTTTCAAGGTTTGTGCAGACAAGTTTTAATGTTTGCACTTAATCACCCTACCTAATTTCTTTTTTGGCGAGAAGAACCCTACCTGATTTTGTTACTATGATGACAGTCTCACTAGATGAATGTTATCTCAACTGAACTCTTAACTGTGTTGCAGGTTTAAATTTAAATTGCCATGCTTCTTTATCTCCAAAATATCTTTTTATTGCTTCCCTCCATTTCACAAAGTACAGGTTGATACAACTTGATACTTTTAGAATAGTAGTCAGCTGTACTTTATTGGTGATGATGAGCCAAACTAATTTCAATGAACAAGCTATCAAGATGTAGTTTCCTAATCTATTTTTCTCCATGCCTCCGCACCAAACAATAATTAACATTGACTTTTGTCCCCCGTTTCCTAAATGAGAGATAACTTTTAATACTTTAATGGTGTAGAATTATTAGACAGAATAGTAACTTTGACAGCAGGTTTTGTAATTGAATCTGTTTCTTTTTTCAACTGAACTTTTCATTAACTTGCGCTGTGTTGGTTCTTCCATTTGGTGACCAAGGGTGGCTTCGTTCAAATAGCTAGCTGCATCTTCGGAGGGATTGTTTGCAAGATTCCGCTAGCAGCTTGGTTAGTAACTCCGATTTCTTCCCCCTTGTGCTGGCATAACTGATGACCCGTGAAGGTTTAGTTTGTATGTTTCACTTCTATGCCTGTAACTATGGCGTTATTATGTATCATTTACCCATGATTTGTTTGTTATTGCGTTGTAGGTTAAGGCTAAAACAAGTTGTAATGGGTGTGCTTTAAGTGGAATGTGTTCATATTGTCAGATTAGTTGAAGCCCAACTATGAACAATGGGAAAAAGGTAAGTGGACACGAATATGTTCATCAAAATGTAATGACTGGCTATTCAGCTCTGTCTTGGCAAATAGCAAGTAGATATTTTATCTACAGTTTTTTCTTTACATGGTATACAATTAATATTGGAACTTGCATTGTCGCTCCCAATATTCAGGTGAATATTTATCTACATTGAAGCATTCACATGGATGAGGGCCCATGATTGTCCTAAGGTTGCTTTTAAAGCACTACCGAGCTGCCTTACATGGAAAGAGAAAACATTTCTCTAGCCTTTTTCCTACTGTTACTTCATCTTGCAAATTTCTCATCTCTAACTTGAAAAAACAAGTAGTAGGAGGGGTTTAATCATGAGTCCTTCGATATTTTCAATATTGCAGAGCCTTATCATGGAGAGTTGTGACATCAGAGGCCTCCTTAAAACTATTACGAATTATTCATAGTAATAATGCATATGGTGATTATAATTTGTTAGTCATCTTTATGATGCTTCTTGACAATTCTGTATTGGCTCATCTTTTGACTGGAAGAGCAGTGACAATGCTAAAAATATATAAATTTACTATCTGAGCGTCCTTGGAATAAGTATGCAAATTTATATAGAAGTGATTTATTAGTGCTCTGCACTGCAATGTTTTTATTTGTTCTTTTGTTTAGTGACCATGCTCAGTCGATTGTATCTGTACATATTGACCAATCATTCCTACTATGTTATAAAAATAAGCTATACCAGCATTTCAGAAGAAAAAAAACTAACAGCCTTTCATCTGCTTATCATTTTTGCTGTTCTGCTTTCCTTGCGCCCTATCACGATGCACGGCAGCACAGAACCAAACCAGCGCGGCGAAGCGCGCTATTTACCTAGTTAGGCCCTGTGAGTGTGAGGTGCCTCCCCTGGGATAGGAGAGGATCTCGTGAAGGAACAGCAGCAGGTTTTCTAGAATACATCATAGAATGCGTCTTTTAGGTTCCCTATAAAGTACTCAATGAAGTTTATTTGCAAAACTTCTTTTGAAATGATTATAATTTTTCGCGATGAATCTAATGACAAGTACTTAATTGATGATTGGCTACAATAATACTACAGTAATCATTTTCTAATCACGCGGTCAAAAATCTCATTAGATTTCTAGCACAAGATTTCTAGCACAGAAGTTCCGAAATTGATTTTGTAAATTATCTTTATTTGATATCCCTAATTATAGATGGCCATTCGGGCCGCCCGGCCCGACTCGGCCCGGGCCCGTGCTTGGCCCGACCCGATAGAGGTCGTGCCGGCACAGCCCTACGAGCCTACTGTGCCGTGCTTCTTTGGGCCACGTGCCTTGTGGTCAGCCCAGGCCCGGCACTATGGGCTGTTTTCCTGGCCGTGCCAGCCCAGGAAGCCCGGCCCTAGAAAACGGGCCGTGCTGACCCACAGCCCGTGACACACAAAACACCATTCTCAAATTCAAATTTCATATAGATGACAAATATCTGATCAGAATGACAGAATTTATCAAATTAAACAGACCAAAGAACAAAATCACAAGTACACATCAAAATTACAGAAGTGAACCAGAGCAAAGATCACAAGTACCCAACATTCACAAATGACAGAAAATATAGATAAAATATGAGCTGTTTGTGCAATGCTGACTCATTAAAAACCTTTGTAGGTAAAACTCACCCTTGTGAGAAACCCTACAAAGAAAAAAAGAGTGCAGCCAGCTCTTTAATTAAGCCATAGTCTTAGCGTCTTACAAATCATAGTCCAAGTCCAACACAGACAGCACAAGTGACACTCACTCACTGTCTCACAAAAGTCACTCACTCACTGTCTCACAAAAGTCACTCATTCACTCAGTCTCACAAAAGGTACTCTCACTCTGTCACTCACTAAGTCCCAACAGTGCTTCCTTCTTCTTCATCAAGGTAGAGATTTTCAAAGGCCTCCTCCAACTCTGGGTTGTCAACAGCATGTTGTTGTCTTGTTTCTCCCAACTCCCAGTCCTTGATCAGTGCTAGCATCTCGACGTTCTCTGGTAACAAGCGCCCCCGCCGCTCTTCAATGATTCTACCTGTCAAACTAAAACAAGACTCGGAGGAGACAGTGGAAACTGGAACAGACATGATATCCCTTGCCATTATAGATAGAATTAGAAATGTTTGCTTGTGGTCACACCACCAGAGAAGTAAATCAAAATCATCATCATAAACAGTGATATTGTCACTGTCTAAGTGAGCTGACAGCTCACAAACAGAACCAGATGAAGGGGAAGGACAGGGGAAGGAGAAGGGCCAACAACACCTGAACCACGGCCGCCAAAGATTTTGCCCCATGCCTGCTTTTTCTTACCTGTATGACTTGCTGGTTGTGGTGCCCTTTGAGACCTAGCTGCACCAAACTTCCTCTCATATTTGTTAAATAGTTTATACAACTCAGTTTTGACATCAGCATAATAAGACATGTAATCAGTGCCAATGCATTCACCAAGTAATTGCAACACATTAAAGAAACCCCTCATCTTAGCTCTTGGATCAAGGATGAATGCATATGAATATAACAGTGGTATGTCCTGCCAATATTTAAGGAATTTAAGCATCATAGGATATACAATATTTCTTAGATTGTGATCTCTTTCAGATGCATGCATATGAGAAGCAATTTCAAGAACATGATGCAGAATTAATGGACTAGTTGGATAGTACACACTAGATAGAACAACAGTAAAGTCATGAAACAATTCCAAAAACTCCAATATCTTACCAGCAACATACCAGTGATTAGTACTCAACAATGATGAACCATAATTGGAGTTAATGAATACAGTAAAGACTTGTCTGTAAGGAAGCAGGTGTTTAAGCATAAGGTATGTACTATTCCATCTTACATCCATATCCAATGCAAACTTTCTAGGCCTAACACCTTGAGCCACACAGTAGTTTTTAAACATAGCAATTCTTTGATAAGAGGAATTTAAGAAGTTGATTGTAGTTCTGAAATCCTCCAAATAAGGTTTCAATCGTTTTAAACCAGATTTCACAATCAAATTAATGATATGACAAGCACACCTTTGATGCACAAGACTATAAATACGGTTACTTGGATCCTGAGACTCGGGTGAAGGATCGGGACCCAAGTAACTAGCAAACAGTGGTGTCAATTCATTCATAGCCTTAGAATTAGATGAAGCATTGTCTAGAGTTATAGAGAAAACTTTATCAGTCAGAGCAAACTCATCAACAACAACAACAATTCTTTCAGCAATATTTTCACCAGTGTGTTTCACCTCAATCAATCTAAGGCCTATAACCTTTTTCTGTAACTCCCAATCAGCATTCACATAGTGAGCAATAATAGAAATGTAGTCCTCTTTTGCATTACCAGACCAAATGTCTGAAGTCAATGCAATAGATGAAGCAGTAGGCAACACAGATTTCTTAAGAATATCACGACGTTCATTAAAAAGCTTACCAAGGTCTCTAGTAGTACTCTGTCTAGATACCTTAGCAAACCTGGGGTTATGAGCACGAACAATGTACTCTTCCCAGGCCTGTGTCTCACCAATACCTAAAGGAAGATCAAGCCTAGCAATTAACCGGCACATCTCAGTTCTAGCAACAGTAGGGCTGTACTCCCAGTTTTGAACAGAACCATCAGGATTAAAAGCAAGCCTAGCCTGAACCTTAGCAGCTCGATCAGCCTTAGCCATGGTGGCTTCTCCTACACCGTTCCTCAACAGTGCGGGTGGCCGCCGGCGTCGCACTAAGCCGCAGCTAGAGGACGACGCATCGGCTACCGACCTGCGCAAGGAAGAAGAGGAACAAGGGTTAGATTAGAACTTAGGGTTAGGGTTAGGGTTACGGAAAGAGAGTTAGGGTTAGGGGCGTATCTGCGCAACCGGAGCCCGGTGCCGAGACGATGACCACGAAGACGAATCACAACAACAACCAGATTAGAAGGACGGCGAGCGGCGGCGGAGGGACTAACAAGGACACGAACTCATATTCACAGCGAGAGGAGAGGGAGAAGGAAGGGATCAGGGACTCAGGGATGGGGGAGCACGGAGCGGAGGGCCGCAGATCAATTCACCGGAGTCGGGGAAGACCAGAGAGACGTCGAGATCCAGAACCGGAGAGCGAGAGGCGGAGCGACGGGCGACGGCTGGGAGGGGATTAGGGTTAGGGTTGGGAATGGGGAGGGGGTCGGGGGGCGGTCCGCCCTTATATGGCCGCGGCGCCGGACCCTTGCTGGGCCGCCGTGGGCTACCGGGTGGGGGGAGGGGTCGGGCCCCTATCGGGCCGACCGTTGAAGTCGGGCCGTGCCGGGTTGGCCCATGTGCCTGGGGTCAGGCCCAAGCACGGCTTGCTAACCCGTGCCGTGCCAGCCCGGGCCCACGGACTATCAGGCCGTGTTGGGCTTGGGCCGGGCCAAAATAACGGGCCGTGGGCCGGGCCTTCGTGCCTCGTGTTGCATGGACAATTTTATCTCTAATTAGTGGTCAAAGTACGTTCTAGTCTATTCTAAAAATGAACCAAACAAGATCATTTCCACCAGCAATGGAAAACGGAGCCGGGATCTATTTTGGTCGGAGCGGATGCAGCAGATACAGCACACAGACGAGGTCGCCGGTCGCCGCGTACAGTCGTGCCAAGAAACGTTCTGAACTTCTAATAAGAACTGGGCTGAGTCACGAACACACGGTGGAGGCCCATAAGTCCACTCGATAAGGCCGAACATATATCGGCCCAAGACGGCTCAATAGGAGTACTTATTTACATTAAATATTCACTTGGCATGTGTGCTTTTGGCATGTTATCCTATATCAAACATAAATAGAATCTGAAAGATACCAGACACGCCAGCTAAATCTGCCGTCAGTTCGATTGTCTAATTTCTTTTTCTTTTTCTTTTTTGAAACGGAACTGGCAAGAGAATTGCCTGTTATATTAATAAGAAGGAAAGCCAGAAAACTACAAAACTATACAAGAGTTAGCACACAGCAATAGCAGAAAAAACATGCTCACAAGCAGACTCACACTCTACCAATGAGGTGTGTCAGATGCTTCGCACCAGCTATAATCCACATCGACGCCTCATCTTTGATTTTTGCAGTCACCATGAAAGAGGGTGCTTCTGTACGGTTGAAAATGCGAGCGTTGCGCTCCATCTATACTTCCCAGCACACAAGGATGACTAAGGATTTTGCTGTCAGAGAAGCTGCTCCATCACCTTTGTGCAAATGGACCAAATTCTTCTGGGCCTCCTGAATCAGGATTGACAAACAGTGATAAAGTTATAGTCTGCCGAGAGATGGTCACACTAAACCTTTAACGGTCG